>NC_136725.1:15889002-16489002 GCF_936440315.1 Barbus barbus
TTGTGAAAAAATATTGATATTTTTAGTATTGATAGATAATACTATATCCACAGTATATCATTTTCTATATTATTATTATTGTTTACAGTTCTTTAGTATGCCGGATATGGTTGTAATAGTTTTTAAATTGTTTGATGTTTTATTAAAACACAGTTATTCCTCTGGTTAATTAAAAATTCCTTTTTGTCAAGTGTTTCCTCAAAGCATGTGTAATGAATGCAGTACATAACTCTTAATGCTTCACTAAATGCTATATATTTGCTTGCTGTTCCAGAGGAAAGTCTCCAGAGTGGTACAACAAAGCTTTCGGACATCTCTGTGCTAGCGAGGCCTCCTGCATCCGCAACTCCTTCCAGTCTCTGGATCCCGAGGGCCCAGAGACCAAAATCTGAATGGGGCTACATGCAGTCAGGCACAAGGGAACTGGGATGTAGTTCAGCGTCAGGGCAGATGGTCACAGAAAATGAACTTTGGCGAGGAAAAGGAGGGATTCAAGAGAGAGGAAAAGAGCCAATGGAATGTTTTTATTGTTTCAAGCCCCTAAACTACAACAAACTGCCATGTCCTGTTGGTTTAATAGACCGTGGATTATTGGGATTCGTTTTAGAGTGTTTTACCCCTTATAGGGCATTTGATTTAAGTCAGTTTATTTCATATCAATTTATGCAGCTGTTCAAAACTGCCACTTTTGAAATGGCTTTTGTTGTGTGTTTCGGGGTATATGATGAGAGATGAGAAAAAATGGACAGAGAAAGTGACAGAGACAGACTCCACCGTAGCTATGGAGCCAAGCCTGTAAAAAAGTCGTAACGCTGCTTCCTGTTGTCCAGTCTTTACCGCAGCAGACAGCTTTAACTAGCACCTTTAGAGCTTCGCTTGCAACAAACAGATGTGAAAGATAAGCCACATCACGCTTATCTAAAAACAGCAGGTCTGGTTTCGTTTTACCGAGCATTTCAAGCTAAAGTACTGCATTCTCAAACCAAATATAGGTACGTTATTGTCTACATTATTTAAATCTCTATTTAGGTGTTTCATCCTCATTTGAATGAAGCTAGTGTTACAGTGACTGTATTTTTATTAACTAAGGTTGTACCCTGGTGACGTATTGATGTGAAGTATTTACAAGCCCATATTATTTCTAAATTCTGTTTTAAGAAATGTTTTGTTTATCATTACATTATTCCTTAATTTCATTGTCCCACGTAAGCAATAATTTATTCTCATGATAAATGGTACAGTATTGTGCTCTTCTAACAATGCAAAATTAATTAGTTAAGATTAAAAATCAAACAATGTTGTGAAAAAAATGCCAATGATTGTTGCAAATATGCATTATTATCATTCATTATTATTATTATTATTATTGTCATTGTTATATGTTGCTGTGTCACTCTACAATGTCTAGGACATGAATTCATCTCACTGCTTCTGAGAAGCATGCCTATTCTATTCACAAAGCTGTACATTTGTGTGTGTTTGTGTGTAAATGTGTAGATACAATCCAGGTTGTATATTTTGTACATAAATGAGGCTTATTGGCAGGTTTACCTGCTTTTATGCTCAGCCCCCCCCCCCCCCCCCCCCCCCATATCAATATTTTGCTTGAAATATCAATGCAAGCTGGTTTAATCAGATCAATGCTGTTTAGATGGGAACAGTGTATTTGGGTTTGACTTGACCTCAGCGGCCAGAGGAAGGCGATATGTCGTGGCTCATTGTTTTTGAACCGTAAACAGGGTGATTCAAGTTCCAACCATTTGGAAATGTGGAAAATAAAAACTCCAATGCAATACTGTTTCACAGTTTTCAGCATTTGTTGTGTGTGGGGTGTGTTTTTGTCATGTTCGGTTCGCATAGGAATCGTTTTGAGTCTGAACCAAAAACTGAAGTCGGTACCATGTTCGGGAGAAAATATAACGCGCTACATATAAAACATTGGTTATTATTTCATATTTTACCACCAGATGGCAGTATGGATTCGCCACAGGAGCGTGAGATGTTTGACGTCGCCTGAGGAGTACAGGTGCGTTTACTAGCAAACAACAAACTTGGATAGCAATTTAGAGGTCACATAACTGTTCATTTGCTTCTAAACAACATGGCCTGGTCTTTTATATTCTCCTGGGTGTGCAGAACCCCAGAGAGGCCCAAGGGAACTATTGATTTGAATAACAGGTCTTTATACGCAGAAGTAGCCTATGGGAGGCAGAGAGGACACTCACTGCGGGCCATACATCATCATTAGGGAGCAAAAAGCAGTGGCATGTCTTTATTTCAAAGAAGGTCAGATTTTATAAACATATCGACCATGAGCTATCCTTTGTGCTTCTCACTTCTGAAGGGTTATCTCAGATGGTGCTTTGTTTTTATCTATTTTCTACAACAATTTCTGCCCTTAATTTTGATTGGACAGCTTATAAAAAAAGCAGTATGTTAAAATCGTAGAATGCAACATTTTCATGGTTTGTATGTCATAGATTAAAGAATACACACTTAAACGTTTTGTGGTAAGTTATTTTTCTTTCTTTCTTTAAAGATATTACTCAACAAGAATGCATTCAATTGACGTAAAGACCATTTCCATTTTATTTCCATTTAAAAACAAATTACAAATTTATTCAAATAATCCTCAAAAAATGTCAGTTTCCACAGAAATATTAAAAAGCACAACTGTTTTCAACATTGATAATAATATTAAATGTTTCTTGAGGACCTATTAGAATGATTTTTAAAGGATCATGTGACACTGAAGACTGGAGTAATAATGCTGAAACTTCAGCTTTGCCACCACAGGAATACATTTTAAAATATTTCACAATATTACAGTTTTACTGTATTTTTGATCAACTAAATGCAGCCTTGGTGAGCAACAGAGACATTATCTTACAGATCACAAATTTTGAATGGTAATTTGTTTTTCTATTATTGTGAGTGAATTTTGATTAAGTACATTATAAAATGTCCATTTATTTAGAGCCTATTTGTGCAAGTCTGACTTGTCATTGTTAATTACTATAATATCATAGATATATCAGCCATGACCCACACTGCTCTCTATATGTCTGCATTGGCATCAGCCATTAAAAACCCATATTAATCGACTACTGACACAGCGGGTTTGTGCATCTGAAAACACAGACATGGATATTGTGACTGTGTCATCATTTTCTGACACCTTCATGCGGTCTAGGCTTGTTTTTTTTGTTTTTTTTTTTTTGTTGACATCTGACTAGATCTTTCACTTTATTCCAAAGATAAAATGCAGATACACACATGGCTTCAGAGAAAGTTTAGTAGATTGAATTCCAAAGGTGATCGCCCCCCTCAAAAAAAAACCTTTCTATAGGTCTGACAAATCCAAGCACAGCAATAAGGTCATTAATAAATAAAAGATCAAATAGATGAATTATTGATGTTTATGTCTGAATGTGTGTGTGTGAGAGAGACAAAGAGAGACTATAGGTGTTTTTGCACTTTGTCCACAGATAAGGTCTAGTCTGGCCTTTTAACAAACCAAAACATTTCATAAACCGATATATACCGGTAGCTTAAATCAGACTGCCTTATAAAACTGCCTTATAAAGCATGATCTCACTTTCCCCTCCTCTCCTGTTTATTTCCAGCCTCTCATGCTTTTAGAGTTGACAGTGTCAATTTGGTGGCTAGATATGACCATAATGAGAGAGAGAGAGAAAGACAAAATCAAAGACACATACATGGAGAAAAAAAACTACATTTACGTACAGCCCCAGAGAGACAGACAGACAAAAAAAGAGAGAAATACAGTTGCCTTGGCTACCATTTTGTTCATGTCACTGACTTCCTCACTATCTCCTGGCCCCTCTAGCACTCTCCGCTGTCGTCTTTTCTTCTTTTCTTTTGTTTCTCCTTCCATTTCCCACACAATGCACAGGCTATCTGGATGACAGGATTGCAGGGGAGCTCAACATCCTCACCATGCGCAGAATCATTTTTTTCTTTATCAGTCTATTGTTATCATCTTCCCTTTCTATCCTGAACCACACAGCCTCTCTTGTTGTTTAGTTGTCCTTATTTACAGTTATTTATTGTTTTATACAGCTTATATGATATGTTTTTTTTTCTTCAGTTGCTCATTTGTAAAGGAATATGTCATTCCAAACCTGTATGAATATTTTTCTTCTGTGGAACACAAAAGACAATATTTTGATAACCAAAATATTCTGATAGATTTCCATTGTATTTTTTGTCCATGCCATGGAAGTCAATGGGAACCAAAACTTTTTGGTTACCAGCATTCATCTAAATATCTGCTTTTGTGTTCCACTGAAGAAGGAAAGTCATACAGGTCTGGAATGACATGAGTCAATGATTTTCATTTAGATTTTTTCGTTTTGATTTGGACTGTCGCTTTAATTTAATATTAAGGCAAATCTGAAAAAGTCAGTTCAATCTGTATTGTTTTTTTTTTGTTTTTTTTTTGTTTTTTCATAACCAGCAAAAAGAAGCAATAGTGTGCAACAGTGCTTATGCACTATTTCAGCAGCCTTGGTTCTAGAAGTATTACTCCCATGTATTTTTCCCATTAAGATTTTTAAAAAGTCTTCATTAAAGCATTATAAGCCTTGAACCAAATCAGCCAGCTATGAGGTGAATCACAACATTGCAAATGTCGACTTTAAGTCCTCAAATTTCTGTTAGTTATTAGCAGTTGTTTCTACTCAACTGCAGTATCCAGTTGCATCAGGTGGCGGATCACATTGTGTTGCTGCGCATTGCCGTAATTGAAAATGAACGGGATTGTGAACCAATGAGACTCAGTTGGGGGCAGGATTATTCCAGCACAGTGTGCGAGTCGTCCTA
This sequence comes from Barbus barbus, assembly GCF_936440315.1. NCBI lineage: Eukaryota > Metazoa > Chordata > Actinopteri > Cypriniformes > Cyprinidae > Barbus > Barbus barbus. Next base: position 15,893,848 of record NC_136725.1, read on the forward strand.
TCACGGTCTGCAGTCATGACTGGATAGTACATGGTTTTGATTGTACTGAATTCAGGATTCATCTCATCTGCTGCCCTATGACTCATTGTCATTTTCTCCATCTGATGGCTTCTCTTCAACAGACAGCGCACGCATTCAGCTTGTGTGCGTATGTGTGAACACACTTTTCTCTCTCCCATAAAAACAGTTACTTCGTCTCTCGCACTGTAGCTGTATGCTGTCAATGACGCAAGTAGCATATTAAATCATTTTCTAGGAAATGTGAAGCTATTTGCTGATTGTAATACAAGCTTAAGATCTGATGTGCAGTTATGGGAGACTTGTTTTAAAATCATTTGAAAAAGCTTTGCTACATCCAGTTATTCCTGGGAAACAGTATGGAGATTGAATCTCATTGTTATTCCAAATGTATGTCGTGCAAAGATTTTAGTTTTGGAATAATAGGACGTCTTCTTGGAAATCACCGTGTTTTTCTAGAAATGGTCCATCTGTTTTAAGTATTTTTCATCTTATGCTTGGTTTTTCTGATGACTGCCTTTCACTCGGGCACACGCGCATATCCTGTGAATCACATCCACTCCAGGATGTGACCAATTACTAGAGCTCTCATCAGCAGAACATTTTACACTGCTGGCCGAGCCTCATCTGCGAGTTTCTGTGATAGCAGGTACTTCACTTCACAGGGTTCAAATACATTCTGTGTGGATGTATGTCACATTCAGTCTCTGTGTGTGGGGATGTGTGCAGCTGTCATGACTCAGAAAAGATGTGCTTGCTATGTTCCTCATAAAAAAATAGCTGTGACATACAGTGATGGAATCCAAAGGGTGTTGAATGTGTCCTATATACATATACTGTGGTATTAAAGGGATAGTTGACCCAAAAATGAAAATTTGATGTTTATCTGCTTACCCCAAGGGCATCCGAGATGTGGGTGACTTTGTATCTTCAGTAGAACACAAACAAAGATTTTTAACTCAAACCATTGCAGTCTGTCAGTCATATAATATCAGCCAATGGTACTCACGGCTTTGAGAGGAAAAAAAAAGCATACATAGACAAAACCAAATTAAACCCTGCAGCTCGTGATGTCACACTGAGGTCTAAAGACACGAAACAATCGGTCTGTGCAAGAAACTGAACAGTATTTATATTGTTTTTTTACATATTGATACGCCACACGGTCCAACTGTCCTGTCTCACCTACATCTTGGATGCCCTTGGGGTAAGCAGGTAAACATCAAATTTTCATTTTTGGGTGAACTATCCCTTTACCTTTGTGCTTCTAAAACTGTAGTAGTGTAACTGGTGCATTTTTATTAGTAAGGTCTGAACCCTTTGCAACCAAAATATATTAGAATTGATCATCTCATGTAATTCTTAACCCAGCGCATTTAGCCTTCATCATTACTGGTCCCCTTTGATACTCCTTTTTTATGTTATGTTATGTTATGAATATAGTGATATGGATTGTTTTTACCTGCGGTGTAGATTTTCACAAAGGTAGGTAAATATTAACCTCATCCGCTCCAAACGATTCAGTGCATGAGAATGAATCAAACTGAATCACAAACAATTTCAGACCTTTTTGCAACCCCATTTGAGCGATTAGATCACAAGAGTGATTCATTCTCGAATCTGGCATCATCCAGTTTTTAACAGCTGATAGAAACCACAAGACATGATTGCTGAAATATTATCAGGAAAAATGATGCTTATGTTGTTACACTGTAATCTCCATTGATGCATAAGGATTTATCAGTAATATTTTACTGGGGTCTAGTGATTCCCCTCTTCTAATATGGGGTTCTTTCCTCTGGTGAGTTTTTGAAGAATATCGGGGCTGTTTCATATAATAAAAGTAAATGAGGACTGTAGCTGTCCAGTTGTAAAATGACCAAAAAAGAAGAAAAAAAAAAACATTATAAAAGTATTCTGTAAGTCATATGATAGCATTATGTGAGGAACATATAAACATTTAGTCTTGAACTGATCCTTTCAGTCCTCCATCTCAGTACTAAAGAGAGAAATATGAAAGAGTGAAAGAGTTCATGCAGAAAATCACACAACAGGAAGCAGATAAGACCTTTGTTTAGCACTTTTGATGCAAAAGTGATAATAGTGTTGGTTTACTAACAAGTCTTTTGTGTTGAAACAAATGTCTGTGTACGTGTGTGCGCATATGTGACAGAATATATACATATACAAGTAGACTATGTATTTTATAATATAATAATCACACAATTAATATTACACAAATAAAAAAAAGTTTATAGATAGGCCAAATCATGATAAAATTGTATAATAATGTAATATATCTAAAAAAAAATTAGATACAGTTATATATAATATAGATAGATAATGGATGAACTGGTTTTTATGTTGACTTTAAATTACAAACAATAGAAGTCAATGTGATGCTCTCAGAAATTAAGTGAAACAAATCTGTGTGTGTGTGTGTGTGTGGTAGACGTCACTTTAATCTAACATGCCTCTTCTGCCAGTGTTGATCATCTCACACATAGGGACAGGGTGAAACTGCGATGTAACAGCGTTCCGTCCTCTCCCTCTCTCTACTCTTTCTTGCGTTGTCATTTGTTCTTTTCCCCCCTCTCTTTCTCCGCCCCTGTCTGCCTGCATCTCTCTCTCTCTCTTTCTCCTTTAGAAAAAGAACATCTCCTTGGTCACTGTGCATTTTCTCATCTGTTTTCTCTCAGTTTGCAGAGCTGAGGCATGTGATGCTGACAGGCTGTTAGCATTGAAAAAAGCTGCTTCTATTTCTTATGAACTTCTCTCCACCAAACCTGCAAATTCCATCTTCTTGTCGTAATGCAGCATACAAAAATATATGATGTGCGTCTGTGTCTTCACAAGCCAATTCATTTCCTATTTCCATACAGAATGAAAATGTACAACAGCAGCTGGGACCCTGCTGTTCACGTGATGTATAACACACACACACACACACATATTAGTTCTATGCCCACTGAGACATAACCAACAGCTGTTCATGATACTAAAACAAATGTATGTGATAGATAAGTAAACAACATTTTGTTGCCTTACTGTAATATGTCAGCACTTGTTTTATACCAAACAAATAAATAGACACACACACAAAATTATTATCCTGGCAATTATGCACATACTAAATGTTAAAATTACTTCATTAATAGGTTTGATTTGGATCTTCATTAAGAATTTGCTTGCGAGATGGTGTTTACATTTGCTTAGTGGTTTGTTTGGGTTTTATTTGTTTATGTTTGCTCTTACAGATTCTTAATTCTCTAGAAATAAATTTGGCCAGTTTAAAAGCCCTTGATGCCTATATTTCTCGTTTTACAATCTCTGGGTATATGCATGATTTACTGTAATAGATTGTGTCGAACTCTGGACCAAATTAAAAACAAGCACCAAAAGATGCCCAGATGGTTAATTCTACTTAATTGCACCACAGCTATATTATCAGTGCATTTGCATTGCCATATGCAAGGAAAACAATATCATGGAGACTGGGGATGGGATTTTTGACTGAGAAGAACTTTTTTTAGTTCCTGAAACATCTTGAATAACCTTTTTTTTTTTTTAATGGTCATTTAAAATTTCTAAACACTTTTTACCCCACAAAGAATCTGTTCCAGGGTCCTTCATGGACCCATAGATGCCAATAACGTTCTGGTACTTTGAAACGGTAAGAGTGTTTCTCTTAGATTTGAATGTGTAATTCATGACTTTAGCAGCTCTTGTGTTTTTCCCTGTTGTTGTGCTCTGAGTCCAGCTGAGAACAGACCTGTCTGTCAAACCCACACTCTCTATGGGAACAGGGAGATGTGGGTGAGTGGTGAACGGTGCAGCTATTTTAAACGTAAAAGCTCCTCCTCCTTTCTGAAGTCTTCTTTCATCCCTGATATGGACATAAAGGGGCTTTTCGTCCCGTGACAGAAGATGTGGAGCAGAGTAGTATGTTTATGCGTTTATGACATTCTCTCAGCCAACCAGTGCATTCGTAATGAGAGGCCAAGTCTCAAACTTTTCCTCAACAGGAAAGCAGTTCTGCTTCACTCTTTGGGTAGTTTTCTCCCTAAAATTTAAATTCTGTCATCATTTACTCACCCTCATGTTGCTATCTGTCTTCCATGGTACACAAAACGCAAGAACCTTATTCACTTTACTTGCAATTAACTTTTATCCATATAATAAAAGTGGTAACCAAGGTTGGCATGCTACAAAACACACACACAAAAATATGACTCATCTTTTATTAATTTGCTCTGCCTTTGAAATGACTTTCCTTTACAGCAGATGTCACAAATCACTCTCACGTTTCAACCCTTTCTCTTTAAACACCTGTCTCCATTCTGTAACGCCAACTATTCACAATCCAATCAATTGCCAATGAATAAAGGCCAGCCCTTTGTTTCAGAAATGCTTCAAAAAGGGTTGTAAACAATGCTTCATTTTAGATTTAAGTGACTTTTCTGGGGAGGGGGGCATTTTTCCTGCTATATGTGTCTATTTTTCCTAGAAACAGTTTAACTGCTAGTTATGTCTTCTGGGTTTAGCAGGTTTCTTGGGCGTAAAGCTGTGAATGCAGACTCAGCCTCCTGTCAGCCATTGTATTGGCTGAAGACTCTTCCTCACTATCCAGCTGCCGGTCCCTTCTGTTCCCCTCCTCCTCTGAGCAGAGCCCATCCCCCTCTCCACCCCTCCTCCTCTCCCTCACTCCATATATTCATCTCCCCACCACTAAAAAGGGAATTGTATCTCTCTTTACATTTTTTATCCTACTTGCATGGGCTGAGATTGCTGGTAAAGAGAGATAGAAAAGGGACTTATGGAAATTAGGAAATTACTGTAAGATCAGCAAGAGAAAGTCAAATAAAACTTCACATCAAACATTCAAAACATCTTAAAATTCTTTATATACCCATGGATGGTCTATACATCTGCAAATCAGGTTCTCAAAGTGTTATTGTTGAATTCTAAATGAGAAGCTGAATGGGAAGTGTGAGCTCTAGCGAGGAATATCTCTTAGTTTTACTGTTTTAGGATTTGCCTCCTATAGCAGACCCTTATATAAGAATTTTGTATGTCAGCATAGCTTGTTGTTAAAGATCCGTTCTATTTTGAGAGAAAGGGACGCAAGTGGATGGGTGAGTGAGAGAGAAAAGAGAAATAAAGAAAGAAGAAAAAGAGAAGAAAGGGACGGGGGAGGAAGAGAAGGCTTAGCAAAAGCTCACTTTCATTCAGCCTGACTTTAAACCGCTATCCAGGCTCGTGCCAAAATGAGGCAGGACTTGTGTCCTTCTGAGTGAAAGAGAGCTCACGACCCCATTCACAGCTTTCTGTTGCAGTGCTGAAATTAAAACATCATAATAGCCAGGTTCTCTTCAATGGCAGGCATAGCTTGGAAAACTGTTAGTCATATGTTTTGTGTGTAGTCTTCATATTATGTGGGTTAAGGCCGGTGCTGGTTCCTAGGGCAGGGTGGCTGATATCATGCAATTTAATAAGGCAAGTTTTCACAAATTGCACTTATTTTACAGTCTAGTTGAAGATCTCAGTAACAATAAAGGTCAAAAGCTGCACAGATGATTTGAGTTGTAAAACATCTATTTAAAAAATTTATTCATATTATATTTTTTAATATTATTTAAATAACATATATTATTTTTCAACAAAAGGTGTACATAATACAGATATGATAAAAAAAGAATATATATATATATATATATAAAGAATATATGTGACCCTGGACCACAAAACCAGTCATAACACGGGTATATTTGTAGTAACAAAAATACATGGGTCAAAATGATACCAAAAATACATGGGTCAAAATGATAGATTTTTCTTTTATGCCAAAAATTATTAGAATATTAGCCTAAGTAAAGGTCATGTTCCATGAAGATATTTAGTAAATTTTATACTGTAAATATATCAAAATTAAAGTTTTGATTAGTAATATGCATTTTTAAAAACTTCATTTGGACAATTTAAAGGCGATTTTCTCAATATTTAGATTTGTTTGCACCCTCAGATTCCAGATTTTCAAATAGTTGTATCTCCATATATCGTCCTATCCTATTTTTTATAACATATACAGTATATTTTTCAACAAAAGGTGTGTTCGTTGACAACAGTTGTTTCTTGGCAGCTAATACATGCGTTTATATGGAATATGGATTTCAAAAATAAACCCTGAGAAATATTCGTTCAAGTTATGTGAAAGAATCAGAGAGCACGTCACATTATGATAACATCATTGGACAAAGGCATTATTTACAACTGTTTAACGGTCCAAAATAATCCCGCTATATTTTTTATAGTCTACATTACATTAATCTGATTTGCCTAATGCTGGGACACCTATTAAAGGGGCTCGCGCACGTGCTCCTGCTTGGTTCCCAGCTTTTGATTGACAAGCGAGCGGTAGCACGCAGGCGTGGTGAGCGCTCCCGCAGACAGGGGGCGTCAATATGGCGTCCTGAGAAAGACAACACAGCCCGACACCGCACCGATCTTCGGCTGACATCGGGAGGAGAGAGGGACCGTTTCGCCAAACGCAAGACGTGATTTCGTCCTGTGCATCCCTCTGAACGGCCGCGAGCATCGGGTTTGGATGTGCAGATCTCGGCAGAGGAGGACACCTGATCGAGAATTTTCCTTTTTCATCTGTGTTTGATGCTGCTGCTCAGTGCTCGGTGATACAAAAGCAGGTGAGACCGAGGCGACCGCTCCTTTTTGGGATTCGGGTCGGAAATGTCGAGTGAGAAACCGGTTTTGGCACCGGGTTCCGCCTCGCTCACGGACCGAGAAGCCCCCACACCAGCAGCAGCAGAGGGTGCGGGGCAGCAAGTCGTAACGGGCTCCGTTACCGGGGACATGATGGTGTCTGGATCGGGCGCCGTGGTTCTACCGGCCGGGGTGATAAACCCCTCGGTTCCGATCCGGAATATCAAGATGAAATTCGCCGTGCTCATCGGTTTGATCCAGGTCGGGGAGGTCAGCAACAGAGATATCGTGGAGACAGTTTTAAATCTGGTAAGCATCTGCATAGAGTGTATTGAACGCATCTTTTATTTAGCGCGCATAAGATGATGTCATATGAGAATTGATTTCTTGATCAAATGCACTAAAGTCAGAGATATTGCCTGGAGGAATGTCACCCTGTCTTTTGTTGACATCCCAGTCAGATGCATCCCTACCAGCTTCGCTTTAAGGTGACAAATATCACACACATAACGTCAGAATTCATTTTCCCAGCGTACTATTACACAGTGGTCGCTGCGTTTATTTGCAGTGCCAAATGACAGTGTATCAACACGCCGGCCTGCAACAATGACTCGCCAAATAAGGGAATGCATCTTTTCTCCTAGCGAAATATGCTGTTAGATTCATAATTATCGCCTAGACGACATACTAAACATAAGTATTGTGTTATTAAACGCTATTTCCCAATATGGATTCGGATTTGGTAGGTAAATATGACTGGTGGGTAGATGTTACGCGACGCAGTCGTACATGGATTAATTCCCATAGATGTACAGCAGTGTGGGTGGAATTAATATTCAGAGCGCGTTAACGTGCAGTCTGTGATACTCGTTATTTTTAAGCTGTAATGGTATGCTGTTTGTGTTTTGGCACCTGTTATATCCTCGTCTGTGTTGGTATATGTTAGACATGGCTGCTGTTTTTGCTCATGGAGGCCACAGGCTGGTGAGCGAGGTGGATTAAAGCGGGCTTTAACTGAGTTCTTGTTATGAAACGGCTTAGAAAATGTATTAACACAGATTCAGTAATGCGCGCTGCATGGGATGCTGAGAGGACCGTTGTTTTGAAGGAAGGGACGGAGAGTTTTATTTGTTTTTTGTTTTTACCGACGTCCTTATCAATAATTACATTTGGCTGAACCAGGCCTTCTTAAAGCGCTGCTAATGGAAGCAGGTTGCCAGCAAGCACCAAACGTTTTACATGTCACAACAGTCAGGTAACGCCACACTGAAGAAAAGTCCAAGAAACCACACCTCGAATATTAGAACGTCAATATATGTTCTTTACTATGAAAAATCCAAAATGGAATGTTTTAATCTTTACATTTCAATGCGACGTCACAACACGGAACGTCGTTTTTTCAGTTTAGCCTATAAACTGGCTTAGTTCAGTGGTGTGTGTGAAAAAATGACAAACATTTCACCGTGGTTATTGATATAGTTTCGTCTTTGTGAATGGAAGAACGGATGTTTGAATGGTTGAAAAGGAAACGTTAAACAGACAAGAGTTTGACAGGTCTTCTGAGGTAAGGCTTTACCTCAGGATGTCTGAAAAGTTTTGAAAGTACCTCTTGAGAATAATGTCTTGAGGACATTTATGTGTAAACTAACATTTTTAAGAAGGTATATATAGTATCTGCCCCTAAAACCGCGGAAGAGCACTTGCCAGTGTTTCTGCAACGTTGTGAAAACTTATTTATCACGTTAAGCATCTCTACTTTTGTCCTAGGATTAAATGTTATCGCAACCATTCCACGATTTGGCAAAACATGTTTACAACGCTTGCTGGGTAATTATATGCACTATATAGACCGTAAGCGTTCGATTTACGGCCACAATCAGTGCTTACTGCAGCGATAAGGTCGTTTACTCTGTAATAGAAGACGTCGGTCGTGGAGTTTCCATTGGATCATTAATTTAGAGTGCTGGGTGTTTAAAACATGCCGGTGGCGAGTCCGCTGAAGGGATGCTGCAGCTGCTCTATGCGCAGGGATGCAGAGTTCCTGTAGCCGTGCATGTAGAAGCAGGTGGTAGAGGAGGAGGGTGGGGGTTGCTGCAGTGGTGATGTGCTCTGAAACCTCGAGCCAACGCGATTTAAACTGGAGAGAGTAGCGCAGCAGCACAGCGGAGAGCCGCTTCCATCTCTCCCTGGCTGGAGCTGCTGCCGGGTCACGTGACTCCAGTTAGGTGTTTTAGTTCGGTATGAAATACTAACGCGAATTCTACTGTATACTATGCTTCTCTTTAGAGAACATGAAAGCGGACAATGAACATTTTAAATGGGTCACTTACCATTTACTCAGCTCTTTTGTTGTTTTGGACACTCATTTTAGGTATAGAAATGGACGTTTTTTTGCATACTTTGTGACATTGTCTTAAATCCAATGTAATCACAATGGAACATGTTCAGTTTTTTTATTTATTTATAAGGAAATAGATCTTTCTAATCTAATATTTGTGTTCTTTATTAGACCAGTTTGTGTATAACAAATTTTGGCCTTTCAGTAGGCCTATTATCATTTTAACATGTTATTCCATTAATCAAATCTGAACTAAATAAAGTTCTATATGATGGGGTACAATGGGGCTAAAGGCCCTTTGGATGTAACTGCTTTTATAGTGAAACACTAACTCAACAAAAACACCAGAGTACTCTCCTAAACATGGTGTACTGCAACAAATTGATTTGCATAAGTGGGGACGAATGGATTTATTGTGATGTACTTTGTGGACCACATTTTAAATGCTTCAGTCTAAATGGAGATTTATTTGTGAAATGCACAGAAATAGTTTCAAAATACTATAGTGGCTAAGATTATTGTTATACTGCAAGTCGCCACAATCCATCAGTCATTAATACTCACTAAAGGGATATTCTTAATTCTATTAATTTGATGCAAAAAAAGTAGTTTGGTAAGAGAGAATGCCACTCGTAAAGCATATAACACTGTTCACTAGAGATAGAGAGAAGCATTGCATGGCGTTTGGCACAACGCCGATACACAACTGTAGGTGGGGTAGACCTTATGTATTATTCAGCTTTGTCTGAAACCGCGGCTTGTGCCTGAGTACAGCCCATATCGATTGATGCTGAATGCCATTTAGCAGAGCAGATGTACCGATCACCTTAATTAATTGGCTATTCCACAAAAGGTCTTGGGAGAGATCTCATTCGTTTCAGGAAAAAAGATTCGCCTTTGGTTTGGTTGCTCTCCTTTTGAAAGCATTTGAAGAGTTTGTATGTGACGGATTGTTTCTGTAGGCCTCGTTCCTGGCAGTTTCTCAACGCTGAGGCCTAATTTTAGTGTGCTAGATTTTTTTTTTTTTTTCATCGTCTCTCTCTACTTGCTATTGAAATTCAGACCAGAGAACACATGTTGTGGAGCACTGCTGTTAGACCCTGAATGTAATTAGACTCGTCCTCAACCTCGTGGCCTTACAGTGCTATGCCAGACATCCTACCACCCGGCTTCAGAACAAATGACACAAGCAGGAGGTGTTGGAAAAGAGATGACTGGTCTTGATCTGGCGGAGGGATGAAAGAGTGTCCTGCACTATTAAAACTAAAGGTTTCAAAAGGGGGTTTTCACAGGGATGCTTCAGAAGAGTCATTTTGGGTTCCCCAAAAGACCTTTTAGTGAACAGTACCATTTTTTTCTTAGTGTGAAAAACAGTTTGTTCAATGCAAATATTCCATGAATGTTAAAGGTTCTTCATGGAACAGTAGATGCCAATAAAGAACCTTTATTTTTTAAGAGTGTGTGACGTTCTTCCTGAGGGCAGTTTCTGCAGTTGCGGCTGCAATGCATTATAACGTGCCAGACAACACGCTAGCATGCAAATGTACTTTAAAACACACATGCTCTAGATTATTACAAGCAGCCTAGCTACCAGATGTATTTTAAGTCCCAATTTCTTACTGTAATCCTACCGCTGGTCTATTTTCAAAGCACTTCTGTTTATGTATGTAGGGTCAGAGTGTCTTTTATTTAGCGTGGATCACACCAAGACTTCCCTGACTGTATGCAGAGCTCACAGCTCCCTGTGGAACTGACATAGTTACTATTGTAGTCACAGCTGCAATCTTGCGGAGTTCACCCTCAGATAAATCAGGAAATGGTCTGTCTTTTTGCTTGTTGTACTGTATTACATTAATTCCAGTTTACTTTACATGATTACTGGAAATACGTAGGCTGCAATTATAATATTAGTGGCAATTTGGGTGCACGGCGAGGGAGTTGCAGTGTTGTTTATGATACTGTAATTTTATTTGCCTTTCTTTGATGCGTGGTCGTCCTTCACCTCCCGCCATTCAGTTTCTCCTGTGAGAGGCACACTGAGCCAATCTGCTCACTCTCTGTCGTCCCCCCCCCCCCCCTCCCCTTTTCTTTCTCTCTCCTCATGTAACACACACACATGCACAGACTGCCACAGAGGGCCTGACGTTTAGACTCCCTTGCCATTAGCAAAGCATCATAGTTGCCATGGAAACGGCACCATGGGATTTTGCTGCTTGCTTCCCACCATACCAACTGTTGTCATCTCTTCCCAGCCAACTGGATCAGTTTTGTGATCTGGACAGGAGAATTTACACAGTAGTTTGTTTGACACTAAAGCTACTGGTGTGTAAAAGTAGTAAATATTTTAAACCAAACAAGTTAGTGCATTAAAATTCATCTTTGTCTGTCCACAATGAAAATGAAAATGCTGTGTAATACAATATATTTTTTGTTTATTATACCATTACAGTTCCGTTTAAAAGTTCTGGGTTGTATGAATTATACTGTCAAAAGCAGTAATATTTTGAAATACTATTACAATTTTAAAATTAAGTTATTCCTTTTGTGGCAAAGTTGAATTTCAGCAGCCACCAAGTGTCATGATCTTTCTTAAATTAGTCTAATATGGTGATTTGATTTTCAAGAAACATTTAGCATTTTGTTATAACAAATGTGGCACCGATTTGAGGTGTCTGTTTGTACCTTAAATACACATTAGGAGCATCTCTTGCTCACTCTGTCTTTCTCTTTCGCTCTCTTGTGGCTGAGCTGTTGTTGTCCGTCCAAAGGGATCATCTCATTATTCACATCCACTCTGCAGAATCACCAAGGTCAGGATGCTGTGCGCAGTCAGCACAAACAGTCCTGGTTGGCCACAGAGACAGCAGCACAGCTCTATATCGTTCATTCAGTCTCATTCAGGACGTAGCCATGCATAGAACGGTATGATATATAGCACAGCGTAACACAAAAAGCATGCAAGCCTTCCTTCCACAGGATCTGTAATCTCTAAGGTCAGAAGAGCACAGGGGAGCGTTAAGTGGCACAGCGCAGGTAGCCTATAGGATCACTTTGTTTGTCTACAGAACTAAACAACAATATAGAAGTGGATATAAAATCAGGCCCTCACAATCGGATAAGCTGCATAATCAATTAATTGATCGTTTACTGTACATTTATATTTCAGAGATCCAGCAGATGTGACCGTAGCTAATGAATATGCGAACAAAGCCGTGGTAATCTTCTTTACCTCCTACTGTAAGACTGATCTCTTGCTTTAATGAAAGTGCCTGCATTAACCTGTGACAGTGCTGCGCCATCGTTCAACGCTGAAAGCTTTCAGAGAGCAGGAGATGTGTGCTCTCTGCCTCTGCTACAGTTGAGTTAAAGGCCTTGTAAAATGTAAATTATAGTTTGTGTCTTTTAGTGCATGTATATTAGCTGTGAGGTTGTGTGTATGCTGTATTCTCTGAAACATTGAGAAAATACGCTTTTAAGAGATGTACACTACACCACTTAAAATTGTGGGATGTTTTTGAAAGTCTCTTATGCTGAACAAGGCTGCATTTATTTGACCAAAAATACAGAAAAATCTTGTTAAAAATTAGTCAAATTTAAAAAACGGGTTCTATTTTAATATTTTTTTTAGGATGTAATTTATTCATGCAATGCAAAGCTGAATTTCAGCATCATTTCCAGTTTTCAGTGTCACATGATCCTTCAGAAATTATTCTAATATGCCGATTTGGTGCTTATGGAATGTCTCTTATTATCAGTGTTGAAAATGGTTGTGCTGATGAATACTTTTATGGAAACCATGATACATTTGTTTCAGGAAAGTTCAAAAAAGCTATTTGTAGCATTATAGATATATTTACTGTCACTGTCAATTTAACTTGTCTCTATGCTGAATAAAAGACCAACCAACAAGGAAACATTTGAACAGATGTGTATGCATTTAAAATTTCTTCGGAAAACTGCATCAAAAATATCGTTGGCTCATCTTATACTATAAAGAGTTTTGTCCAATCAGATGCTCCCTAGAATGAGAAGATTTTTAAAATCTCTATGGCATAACTAGAAGCTATTGATGTAACAAAAAAATCTGTCCTTCAGTATGCCCAAATTTACTGTTTAAATATAAATTGCTTGAGTTTGAAATGTAACATCTGTCTTTGTGAAGACCTTGAGACAGGAGTTTCATTAGAGCCAAAGTGCATACAGGCAGGGTTTAGCTCCTGGCATTCGTCATCATTGACTTCCAATCATTAGTTATGTAGATGGAAGTGATCCATACTTTAAGTCTGATACAAAGAATGCTTTGTGAGCAATGTATAATGATAGATTGCATTCATAACAAGGTGCAAGGGCCACTCTTTTCTTGAACAGAAGTGCTTTATAAATCGTATTCAGTCACACAATTCATCACTTGGCAGTTCTGTGAAGAATTTTAAATATGCAGTAAGTCAGATATTCAGTACTGTGAGTTTTGATGTGAAAATGATCATTCCAAGTACAAGCATTGCTAGATAGAAATTTATTTGGGATTACATAAACATCAGAGCTCAACATGTCTGAAGTATGTGTGGTAACCCCTAAACTGTAATCAGCATTAAAATGCATTCACAAAAAATTTGTTTATGAACACACACAAAGTCATGGTTTCTGTCTGCAAAGATATGCATAACATCACTCAGTATGCGTCTGATTTGTTGGGAAGGACAAGGCTGAGCATCGACGGGTCTCACAGCTTGCTGTGTCCATATTTTATCCTCGGGCAGATGGACATAAAGCAAGGACACAGGCATTGATTAAAATCATGTTGCACTACATGACGATGCCTGATGTGCAGATTTATTACAATATTTATTACCTTGAGCCATAACATTTTTATTGATTGTAGTTCAAAAGACTGTTGTATATATTTCCCACAATCCCATTTTCCTTTAGATGTGATATGTGGTATATATATTTTATATGAACACTTTCTCTGTCATGAACTGTTTTCCCTCAAAACCTCACCACCATCATGCTTATTTTGACATGTTTCCTGTTAAAGCATGTCCTTATGTCCTGTCAGCCGCCCATGATGAGCACGACTGGGGGCTTTTAGCACTTCCTATCCACACCATGGTCGCTGACATTTGCATCCAACGTTTTCTCAAAAGCTGAACTATTAGTGGTGTTACAGCTCTACACTGTGTAATGTTTTGCCAAATGTGTGCTATTTCGAGATTTTGCTGTGCCTTGTTTTTTGTCGCTGTCCCATATTAATATGGAACAGATGGGATTTATCATTTTTTGTCACATTGTGCCTGGATGTGACGTTATATTAAGAGTGATTCACCAAGGATGATAACTATAACCACAAAGTTTTAATAATCTTTCTAATTCAGGTCCACACCATAACTATACCGATAACTTATATACCGATATTTTTTCCAGCTGATGAATGATAAAATCAGTGAAAGAAGCATCCATCTGATCTTAAATGGCTCACTTATAATTGGTGTAGATGTGAATGCGGTTATCGTTATAATTAACGTTATTGTTCTTAGTGTGAATGTGCCTTTGGGCTCAGTTTTCAGCTTCTTTTAGCACATTTTTCACATATTCCCTTAACTTCACTGCAGAAAATGCTAAAAATGTCAGCAGATTCCTCCTCGGTCTGGGCTAGATACACAAACATCATCCTTACTCCTTTCCCATGGATTTCATCTTGACCTTTTGTTTGGATTTCAAACGGCTGCCACGTTCCACTTGATAAGGTAGCAACTTGGGCAGTACCCCCTTTCATGAGAGCTTTTCATATTAAGAGGCTGTTATGAAAGAAGAGGGTTTAAGAAGAGGGACTGTAGAGTGATTCTAGATCTCTCTGCCAGTTTTGGAGCCAGTGTCCTATTGTGACGTGGTTCAGGCAGTGCTTCAGTGTCCTTTACGAAGCTTCTCTTATCTCTGCTAATGAGAGTCTCTATGAATGTAATCTGTATGCTATTTCAAAACTATCATCGTCAAGCTTCTCCACGCTGGGAACGATTCTCTCCAGAATCCCTGATCTTTCTGGATGAGAGCCCAGCATCTGACACTGGAGTTAGATTTTTGAGTCGGAGGCAATCATAAATTTGCTTGTGTTTGACGGCAGCAGAATTCTAACCTCAGCGTAAGTGAAACGTACCATATGGAGCGTATTTCAACTGAATCATTCCACGCTTCATTGTCGCTGACAGCTGTCCATTGGAAAATAAAGTTAGTCAAATGCTACACAGCCATTACTGTTATGTGTGCCATTATTTAGTCTACAACTCCATTGGTAGTTATTTTGCCTTCCTTTACTGGTTTGATGAAGTTTTGAGGTTTAGAACACAAATCAAAGGTGAATAAATCCGAAAGGTTTTCTGTCTGTGAAAGTTATGTATGACAATCTATATATTATAATTGGACTGTAAGCTATAGATCAGGATGAGTGTTTGTTGCAAGGCCAGAACAGATTCAGAGGCCAGACAATATGATGGTAAAGAACAGACCTGTTTGAACCTTTTTGTAGTTGAACTATTTTTTTGCTAAAGGGAATGTAATGGGTTAGATATGTACTCGGTGTACCACTTGGCGCCCAATTTCTTTGTGAATAATCAGAATCTCTTTTTGGCTAGACACAAGGCACAAAGGTTTGGCGTAAGCTTTAAAAAAAACAATCAAAAAATAAAATGATAAACTGAACAGAATGGAATGATTGAGTAGACGGTCTTTGTCATGCCATTTCTCTGAACATCTGATAAACAAACTGCTGCTTCTGCTGAAATGATTGAAATTGAAAATAGATTTGATGGTTTTCAGCTGCAAATCAGTTTAGTTTGGGAACAATAATAGGAAAAACAAATACAAATGCTTATTGTAGTGTGTTCATTGCTATAGCTGTTCACGTTTTCATTTTTGAATTAACTGCTGGTGCGCTGTGAATGAAACATAACGGGGTTTGGTTGTTTTGCAAGTTGTTATATTTTGAATGTGGGAATGCGAAACTGCAGTGTCACAATTAAATCTCCAGATAAGCTGGATAAAACTCTTTCTTGTCCCAGATAGTGAACAAAGTTGTCACTATTTATCTCAGACATCCAGTTTTGGCAGGAATGTCATGTACGTCCACACATTACAAGCCTCTTGGAAGCTGTGATCGGCAGGTATGAGTCGGATAAGCTGTTCTGCACCAAATGAGATGTTCTTGAGAAGAAAATCAGAGCTCAAAATACACTTCATATGGCTGTAAACAACTCTCAAAAGTGCAGCTTTATGCTCAAAGCTGCTGTTTTTTTTAATCAAAAATAAATCGTAAAATTGTGAAATATTGTGTAATTTATTCCCGTCACGGCAAAGCTGAATTTTTACTCCGGTCTTCAGTGTCACAAGATCCTTCAGAAATGATTCTAATCATATCAGTGATGAAAACAGTTGTTCTGCTTGGCTTTTTTGTGGAAACCATGATACATATTTCAGGATACTTTGAGTAGAAAGTTGAATTTATTTAATGTTATTTATTTATTTTTTTAAAGTCAGTAAGTCTTTACAGTCACTTGATCAATTTAATGCATCCTGCCGAAATAAAAGTATTATTTAAAAAAAAATTCTTAGCTTATCATTTAGGATTGCTTATATATGAAAGAAATTCTCCTTCAGCTATTGCTGTAAATTATACAGGGACCTTCTAACTAATCAACAAATTCAATGAGTAAAGGTGTCTTTTTGAATGAATTATTAAAATGACTGTATCAAAGTCATTTGTTCATGAGTCAGACTACACTAGCTTGTGAACTGAACACACTTCAACACTTCATGCCACTCTGAGCAGCTTGTGATTTTTAATTATTGGTTTCAAGATTGTTCAAATGAATCACAAGTAATCAGAAAATGTATATTTTTACCCAGCTGTAATCTCAGAGCTCTACAGCATCCAACAAACCACACCCTCCTTTTCAGACACCCCACCTAAACAAAACCGCCTTTTTCGCTCTCCTCTAGCATACACACGTCTACCCTACCTACATTAACACAAAGGCATTTGATGCAAATTGTCACGTTTTTTATCTCTTGTGAGTGTCTGTGTTGTTTGTGTAATATCAAAACACATCAGCGCAGACACGACTAGATGTCCATCTCCTCCGAAGCATTGCTAAAAGGTCATATTTCTTTAATTCAGTGCTTTTCAAAAAACGAGGTTCATTTCTCCATCAGCCTGTTCCAGACAGCAACCGGATCTATTATAGAAAAAAATATGCTTTTAAGTCCCTCTATCAAACTGCTCAAGGAAGAGTGCTCAAATGCATGTGTCTAGATGCTTGCAATGCTTTTAAAGTGATTTTTGTGTTTCACGCCTAACCAGTGGCACATTTACACAATAAATGACAAGCGTGTGTGTAGGGAGATGCTATCAGAGAAGCCAGGTGCTCGGGTTCATTGTGTGTTCTGTACATGTAGACGCTAATATGTGTCTCTGTTTAGGGACGAGACCCGGGTGAGGGGCGGTAACATGCCTGCTCTGATCATGCACACGCTCCGTCTTTCTCCTGCAAAGAGTTTCGCTGATACTAGAGTCTGGGTCGGTCACACACACATACACACACATTGCCTTTTTATGCTGCAGACAGCCAATTGCATTCTCCACCACACTGCATATGATATCGGATTTGCTGATTTTTTTGCTCCAACTCCCCACCACACACACACACACACACACAGTACATCTTTCTTGTACTTGGTGAGAGTCATATGAAATTCATGTTGGCCTAGTTTTTTTGCCTGCCTGCTCCCGCTAAAAGCAGCATGGTTTGCTATGTGGACAGAATTAAACAGGCTCCAATGATGTTTCACCTCGGCTGGTAGTTTTGTTTTCATCTAAAGACTCCTGGTTTATGGGGGTCTATGTGACTGTGTTAGCCTGAAAAATATTATGTTAGAAAAAATATAAATGCTTTCTGCAGATGGAATCGATATGTTTTATAAAGTGGTTCGATATGAGTGTAGTGTATTATCTAGGTCATTCAAACTTGAGGTAAATAGTCATCCAATACAGTACAATGCAGCTTATATTCTTTTCTGAGGTGCAATTTAGTGGATCTTGCAAGAATTTAAGCCACAATACTTTTGGGTAATATCTAAGATAAGTGAACTACAGTGCTTATTGACAGGATTTAGAAATGGCCATCTTTTCCATCATTTTATGTAGTTTTTTGGGCAGTAGTAGTCGGGTAGTTTTTTTTTTTTTTTAACTCTGCAGTTGGTAAAGGCTGTTTAAGAACTTCATAGGACAGATATCATGACACAATCACAATTTAATCTTTTGAATATCAGATCTTTTCAAGATTTGTAAAGATTCAAGATAGCACCACCAGTCTGCATAGCAGGTATTTAGAAATGGACAAAATAAAAATTGGTCTGTTTCTGTGTGATTTCTGCTGTTCCATTGTGTTACTATGATGTGATACTTAAAAAACACATTATAATATGGCACATTCTATATATTTTCTATGAATTGCTGCAGGAAATGTATTAGCAATTTTATACTTTCTGTTCACATTGCTCTTCATCATGAAGTTTATGGATTTTTTTTTGAGTAGGATTTTGTTAAATGCCTGAATTAAGGCCTGTGGTTAAAAAAACAAACAAAAAAAACATTTTACAACATAAAAACATCAGTAATAATAACCAACTTGTGATTTTATTTTTTATGCTTTTAAGCGTCTTGAAAAAAGTGGTTGCTAACAAGTGACTAAGTATGTTTATACTCACACTCTTGCAAATTTAAACTTTCCAATTTGTAGAAATTAAAGATTAAAAGAGTTTTGGAAGTTTATGGTGACCATAGATTGTATAAAAACTTAAATTTTTACATCTAAATTCATTCAAATTAACTATTCATAAAAGTTAAAAGTAATCTTTAATTTGTGAAGATTCTTGATGGGAAAAAAACCCCCCTGTAAGACTCATAGAGGGTATTTTCTGTAATGGTCTAAAGATCAATGGAAAATCCTATTGGATTTTTGTGGAGGGAACCAAAGTGATTTCTTTTTTGTAATTCTCCCCCCCTTCAGTTGGGGGAAGTTGGACCCAACCCTCTAAATTCCCCTTCAGAGTTCATGCAAATCCCCCTTGACCGCCACAAGGTCTCGCAGTGGGCTCCAGCTCAGTCTGGCCCGGTAAAATCTTGAGCCGGTGAAGAGTCTGTCCTCCAACATGCCCTCTGGCGTATTCAGCGCTCTGACTCACTCTTCGTCTGGCGTTAGACTGAAAAAGGGAGGGCAGTAGAGAGACACAGAAAGGGGAGGGTTTAGGAGAGAGAACAAGAGTGAAGAACAGCATGCTGGGGGAATAAACAGCTCAAGAGGGTTATTTAGGACCCACATTATGTTGGTTCTGGTGTGGAGAGCACAGGCCTGCTGGTTGGAAGGGAAAGATAAGCCAGACAAGAGGATTTGAGTCCGCTTTGTGGGCTGGAATGCTGATCTTTGACTACTATCACTTGGTACATTTGAAGTGTCGCTACATTTGCTGGGGATTCGTGGTCATGTTTTCAACCCATTGAATGGACGATTCACAAAAAAGTAGATTTGTTGAGTCAGTTCCTAGCACAAGTTTTATTTTTTTTTATTTTTTTTTAACCACTGTAGGTATAGTAGAGATAGATTTGAACCTCTGTTGTCTCAGAGCACCCAGGTGCTTAGCCTCCTTGATAACTGCTTTATTAAATTAGAACTGCTATAAAAGAGAGAGAAATAACGCGTGATCATTTTTATGCTTTTCACATTAACGCAAGACTGGGTTCGGTTTGAATTATTCGCCGTTAACAGTGGTGAATGTCCTCTAGTGCAGATTTTCATCAGTCATGTTCCTTGATTCACCTCAATTTGTTCTGTCTTCCTGTCTTCACTCGTTACAAACCAACCTTGTGTTTAATTCCACATCGATTAAGGGTAAAAAGTGTTGTTGCAGGGGTCTGGATTTTCATAGCAGCCATGACCGCCTGCGGGTATCTGATCTATAGTCTTGGGTAAGTGTATTACAGAAAAATGGTATGTTCAGCTTGTTTTCTTGTTCAGAAAATGTGTAGGGCTCACATTGAACCCATATTGCAGATCTTCAAACACTGCACTGTGGCTCCCAAGAAGGACGATTTCTGGCAAACACATTTGGCGGAAGTACAATCTCTCACTTTGTGTCTCTTTGTGTTCAGTTTTTCGTTCCAAGATTAGTATGTTAAACACACAGATATGACTGAAAATCTGGCCTAATGTCAAACATGCAGTTGATGGTATTTCTTTTTTTTTTTAACATGCAGATTGGATTTCAAGGTCACTTAGAGCACAGTGTTGTTGGCTAAAATTATTAAATTACATTTTATTAAAATTTTATTCAAATTAAAATTAAATTATTGCTAGCTAAAACTGAAATCGCTAAAAACTGTTAATTGAAGTAAAGCTGAAAAATATGTATATTAGATAAATAACTTGAGCTTATTTTCAGTTAGTTGCAAAGTCAGCATTTCTAATTTTCATTTATGTTCATTTGTGATTACATAATATCTGTGTGTATTGTCTAATTTATATATATATATATATATATATATATATATATATATATATATATATATATATATATAACAAATCGTATATAAATGAGTATGTGTACATGTTTGTGTGTATTTATGTATACACACACAGTACACACATGTATTATGTGAGCAGAAACCTTTTTTTTAATATGATTAATCGCAATTAATTTGACAGCACTAAAAATTACAAAATCAGAATGATGACTAAGAAAATTACTAAAATCTGAACTAGAATTATGAAAAATATTAAAATAACAGCTAATTTAAATATTAATACTGTTTAGATGTTATTTTGCATGTCCAAACAAAACCTATTTATGCGGTTGCCAAAGCTGTTTATTTAAACAGTAAAACATCTGTTTGTTTATAGGCTAAATTTAAAGGAACACTCCACTTTTTTTGGAAATAGCCTCATTTTACAACTCCCCAAGAGTTAAACAGTTGATTTTTACCGTTTTTGAATTTATTCAGCCGATCTCAGTGTCTGGCGGTAGCACTTTTAGCTTAGCTTAGCATAGACCATTGAATCGGATTAGACCATTAGCATCTCACTCAAAAATGACCAAAGAGTTTCGATATTTTTCCTATTTAAAGCTTGACACTTCTGTAGTTACATCGTGTACTATGACCGACGGAAAATGAAAAGTTGCGATTTTCTAGGCTGATATGGCTAGAAACTATACTCTCAGATTTAACATTAAAAGGCTGTTTAAGTTATGGAAGGCAAAAAATTTATCAAAATTAATCTTTGCAGAAGTTGCATCTGAAGTGGCATTTAGATGTATTTACACACTGTTTAATGCAGCTCAGAGTGACATGGAGTGCTTTAACCAGTTACAAATGCATACTTTTTCGACATTTTAAACAAAACATTGAATACTGATATTTAAAAAATGAAAATAGACTTTAAATGTGAAATTAAAACCGCCAGTAGGTGGCAGAAAGTCACTGGTAATAAGTGAGTAATTGCGACTGAACCGAATCATTTAACGGTTGATTCATTCATGTTGTCAAAACAGTGCTATAGCTGTTTGGAATAATTTTTTTGTCTGCGAAATGGAGCAAAAACAGGCAATATGGTGACTAAAACGTAAGTCTCTTAATATTAATTTATTGTTTATTGAACTGTTGTATAAAATCAATGTCACATTTGTAATCATGCTTATTTTTGAAGAAAAAACTACACTCTTTGTGTGATTTTTTTTTTTTTTTTTTTTTTTTTTTTTTTTTTTAACTATATGAAACAAAAAATATAAATTTTCTGCCCCCATATCTTGAATTTAGCGATCATTTTTAATGCATTTTAATAGACCGAATCATGCAGTGAAAGAACACACTCTAAATGCACATGTGCACTAGGGATGTCAATTTTCGATCGTTTCCATGATCGATTGTCCTTTAAATTAACGATCAATTAATCGATTAATCGTTAACCTTAATACTGCAAAATGCATCTATTGCAGTATATTCACCAGCATGCACGATGTGCAAATGCCACTCGAAATGCAGGCTTTCTCACCCAAATTAAAGGGGTTTTAGTCTAAATAAAAGGCCAGTAACAGGACTGTCATGGTACGGATAATTTTACTTTGTTGGTTTCAGATCCCGTCACAGAGACCACTGAACGTGCCTCTTTAAATGGTTTCATTGTACTTGCTGTATTTTAAAACACAATCGCAATGTTTGCAATTGACATTATTGGCATTTAAAATAAAATGATCCCAAACGTAACTGCCGCTCATGGGGCTGCGCCGCGCGATCAGAGAACAGCTTATATCGCCGTTGCTATGGGAAACACTACTGCTCACATGAAACATTTTAATGTGAGTATGTTTATAACAGAAATGATGGGTTAGCAGGCAAATGTTACATCGTGACTATGCGTTTGCATTCATGCTGGGGTGCGTTTCACAAAAGCATCGTTAGCTAACTATGGTGGTAAGACCCATTGAACTCTATTGGTAACGACGTAACTTGCGACCATAGTTGCTTTTGGGAAACGCACCCCTGTTCGATACCTGTACATTTAAAGCCATACGCGTCTTTGTTCTGTTCTGAGGGTTGGTCACGGGTTTCCAGGAATTTTATAATATTTGTTGTTTCTTTTCCCAAATCGTCACCATTTCAGCCTCTAATTTCGCAGGTTTATTTTATTGTCGTTCACTTTTAATCACTGTTTTCGCATCTCTTACTGTGGTAAACAGGCGAGGGGAACGAAAGATTTTGTGGCCATGAATTAAGAATTCGTTCCTATGACTTAGTTCGTTCTCTTATTTTAGTTAGCCTAAATCATGGGTTTTCTAGGGAACAAATTAATGAAACATAGACAGTGCCCACAAATTATTAAGTCGAACGTAGAAACAAATTAAATTATGAATTGTAGCCTATATATAGACCTGTCCTGCTCGTGTCCCACAGCCATGTAGAAGCACGGTATGAAACAATTATATATGGGGAAATTATAATTAAACATGACTTAGTTACTACATTTCAATACAAAATACATTTATATTGTTTCTGTTTTAATGTACTTTTAAAGTTTGGATCGCATTAAAAGTGTAATTTGTACGTTAGTGTATTATTTTCGTCAAAGATCCAGCTCCATCACGGTCAGTTACAGCCGCTTGCACGTGTTTTTAGCATGAGCCGCACGCACCCCAAAATTAAACTGCTTAATCGACCATCGATAGCTTTAATCGATTGTATCTCTTATCGACAATTAATCGATCATCGATGAATCGTTGACATGCCTAATGTGCACTGTTTAACCCACTTCATCACCACATAGGCTAATGTAAGCATGCACTCCGTAGGAGTTGTGTTTGGTTTTTGCAAAATACTCGATATTGTCAAATTGCACATCTTTAAAACAACAATTACGATATTATCGCAGACGATATATATCGCACACCCCATAACTGTTTCTCAACTGGTGGATTGTGACCCAAAGACATTTCCTCTATATTGTTAATGCTGATGCTAAAGGTATGGAGATTTTTTATGTATTATAGATGTTTTGTGTGCAGATAAATGTGCTGGACATACAAGTTCTTGCTTGAGTACTCTGGTGTTTGTGTATGTGAGAGAGGCTGAGAGCCTTTCAGAGCCCTCAAGTGTCCTTTTAAAGTTGTGTAACGTCCTTTGTGTGGCGGGTACTGGTGTCTGTTTTTAATTGATGGTTAACGCAATGGGCACAGCATGATCCAGCTCACCTCATTAGTGGAAGCTAATGGCTTTTCTGTCATTAATTAATATTATATTGTTCTTTAATTTGTGTTTAATATAACACAATGCCATAAATGTATTTTCAAAGGCCATTCCTATGAATCAATCGTTCTTTGTGTCGTTATGAATATACACATCATTTAGCTTTATAGTGAAGCAGATACACTGACATTTAAGGTGAATTGAGTGATTCTGATGGTTTGGCTTTCTGAATGGGTTATGGTGTGCAGGATCCAGGGTCAAAGGTCAAGCCCTTGCCTCGTGCAGCCTTAGCAGTCTTGTGATGCTGGATTACTCCAGCTTACCCGATTGTTGTTTTTCACGGTAACACAAGTGGGTATTGTTTGTTAGGCCATGTGCTCAAGGCACTGCACTAGGGAACGGAAGTTAGAAGAAAAGAAATAAAAGGTCAGGAAGGTAGGAGAGGCTTAAGTCGACCTTGACAGAATAAAGACAACGTGAGAGTTTTCAGAGCATTGAGGTGTATAGTACGGATGTACTGGTAAAAACACTATTTAAAATACGCACATTGATTTTCCTTTGTGGCTTTGCCTGCTGTATGCACCAATGAGAGATACTTTCCTACTGAATCCCTTTTCACCGTTACATCTGAATGTGTGATAATTGCTGGTGTGCCGGTGTGGATTACGTGACTTTGAGGTGTTGAGAGATGATTGTGGGTGCTGTCAGCTGCATCCAAATGTGGCAGTATTTCAGTTCTTATTGGTCTATTTGATTCTTGTTAGAGTAATGCATCCCAGCGGGTGAGATTCTAGTAAAGCACTATTAGAAACATGGTAGTTTATCAGACAGGTATCAATAATTGTCAATAAAAAAATTATATGAATGAACTATTAATAATAAATAAGCATGATTTCTGGAAGGTCATGTGATGCTGAAGACTGGAGTAATGATGCTGAAAATTCAGCTTTACATCACAGGAATAAATATCATTTTACATGTATATTTATATATGTGTGGATGTATGTTCTTTTGGGGACAATTTGCATTAATAAAATCATTTAAAAATGTAATTTAACATTTAATATTAGTATTTAATAATATTTTTTTTATTTTAACTTTTTTTTTTTACATGTGAAGGTTTTATTAAAATATATAATTATTATTAATATTAATAATAATAGGTTTTATTATTAATATGATTATTATTATCATCAATAATAATTATAATAACTCTTATTATTATTCAAAAGAAAGATTTAGGTTGTTTTGTAATACCTTTTGTTTAAAACCTTTTGTAATGCAACATTTGTGAATAAAAAAATTCATTTCAAATGGATACAGATTTTTCATGCATTTTAGTATAGGCTAAGTAATCGCAAACTTTATGTATTACATTTACTTGACCTCAAAATGTTTATCTTGAGTGTTTAGAAACAAATTGCTGGTGCAGTAGTAGAGATGCTTTACAGACATGCATTCACCAGCATGTCCTCTTTCTCTGTCCATCATAGTCATCTTCAGAGGGGAATATTTACAGATGCTGTTTGGGTGTTGTTTATATCCTCTTCATTTCTTTTTCCATGCAGAATGCAATTGTTTTGATATGCTTTTTTGTGCTCCCTAAAAAAAAAACCTCCCTTTTGAAATGACAGGAAGCAGCATTACAAAGGTCTTGACTCATTGAGCTAATGTACCTGCGCTTCGGCTTTTAATAGCATGATAGCCCGCTCACTTGTTTCCATAGGAACCCGGAGATGACCTCCCACTGTGCAATAACCTTCATTTACTGTGGTTTCTGAGGCTCTGATGTTGGTTGGCTTATACTGCTGTCATACAAATATTACTTGAGTCTCAGGGTCAGGGCAGTAATTTTAGTACGTGTGTGTATTCCTATATTACATGTGTGTGTGTGTGTGTGTGTGTGCTCGTGACACAACAAGCAAAAGAAAAAAGAACCTTTCGGTCCTGCAGCTTTCGAAGTCCCAGAGTCATGGCTGGACTGATGCCATTGTGTTTGTCATTGATCCAGAGCTGTGTGCCTGTGCCCTTGAGGTCCTTCGGCTCAGCCAGTAGGGACTCGTTCTTGCTGCTCAGAATCAGAGTGGCTTTATTGTCATTTCAACGATATACAGCATGTAGCTACACGGTGAAACAAAGCAATGTTCCTGCAGTACTACAGTGCTACATAAAAACAAAACCAGACTAAAAAACTGGACAAGACAAACACTGATTAAATTAAACTGCTTAAATATTTAAAGGTGACCTATCATGAAAATCTTTAAGTTGCTAACTGTTCTGCACTGACAAGCACAGAACACTATTTTGATCTCAGAGGAGACAAGAGAGCAATGGACTTATTGATTTATTTACTGTATATAATGCTGCGCCACATAGAACTAATATAAACATGCAATTTCTTTCCCAGCTGTTTACAGTCACAGAAACTCAGAACTCGTGTGTTTTTAACATAAACTTGTGTGTATTTGACGGTTTAAGCGCAATATAAGACATAAAAGAGAACTTAGTTTAGTACTCAGATGCCATGTGACAGCCACTTTCTGTGCGTTTGCTTTGGATGTGTCCGCTCAGGAAACCCTTTATCAGAGGTTTAAACTAATATAGCTTTAAAATGCAGGATTTCAGCACGATAAACATAATCAAAACCAAACAGATGTTTTTTAGCAGAGTATCTGAGGTACGAGCTGTAAACGAGCTATTCTGGAAAAGGGGGCGGGGAGCAGCAGCTCATTTGCATTTAAAGATACATGCACGAAAACAGCGTGATTCTGCTTCCATTCAAAATAGGTATTTTCTAAGTTATATAAAAAATGGTCTGTGGGGTAATTTGAGCTGAAACTTCACAGATGTACTCTGGGAACAACTGAAACATGTATTACATATTGGAAAAAGTGGCATAATAGAAAGAACTAGAGCTAAGAACTAAATTAGGTAAACAGCAACTGCTCACCACAGTCTGTGTTACAGGCCTTTGCCAATCAGCGAGCCACTTGAGTTGAAAAGCGGGTTGGATTTCGCTTTCTAGAGTCCTTTTTATTAAGTGTTCCTTACTATCCATTTTTACAGAGAATACTCCTGCTTTGTAATTACTCTGCAAGTGTGCAAGCTGCTACGTTTCACTTTTCTGTGTATGTAAACATATCTAATTTCCACTGCGCTCCGGTGCATTCACATGAAAAAAGTTATTTTGTTCTGAAACAGTGAGAGCAGAGCAAACTGAAGTCTTGATGCATGATGTAACATGTTTTGTCTGGGTCTGCTTATGTTTCCAGAAGCTACATGAAGTTCTTTTGAATACAAAAGCATCCTCAGGCAGTTATTAATAATAATAATAATAATTAATTACATTTATATAGTGCTTTTCTGCTTTCCCAAGCACTCAAAGCGCTCAACATTGTCAGAGGATATCTCCTCGTCCACCACCAGTGTGCAGCATCCACCTGGATGATGCGACTGCAGCCATAGGGCGCCAGAACGCCCACCACACACCAGCTTACTGGTGGAGAGGAGACAGAGTGATGAAGCCAATCAGCAGATATGGGGATTGTTAGGAGACCATGATGATCAGAGGCCAATGGGCAAATTTGGCCAGGATGCCAAGGTCACACCTCTACTCTTTTTCGAAAGACATCCTGGGATTTTTAATGTCCACAGAGAGTCAGGACCCTTGGTTTAACGTCTCATCTAAAAGATGGTGCTTGTTGACAGTATAGTGTCCCCGTCACTATACTGGGGAACTAGGACCCACACAGACTGCAGGGTGAGCACCCCCTGCTGGTCTCACAAACACCTTTTCCAGCAGCAACCTAGTTTTCTCAGGAGGTCTCCCATCCAGGTACTGACCAGGCTCAACCCCGCTTGGCTTCAGTGGGCAACCAGTCTTGGGCTGCAGGGTGATATGGCTGCTTGGCTGATTGGTGACTGCGTAATGTCTTTTGACGGATCTCAGTTATATTACTCACCGTAGAAACTGCAGATGAGTCAGCAGAGGCTGGAGGTTCACAGCTGCACCCTGATATTTGAAGCGTCAGCTGTCGTCTTGCTCTTTGTTATCTTGGAAAGAAAGTGCACAGTTAAAAGTGGGCCTCATCATCCCTGACACTGCCACAAACACCACATGATGCCAGTTGTGTTCAGATAATGTGTACCCGGCTGGAAAAAGCAGGCCATACCCGCTGGAGCTGTGTGCAAGAACGTGCCATGGCCAGTGCACAAAGATTATGTAATTTCAGGCTCTGATAGATCAGTTTGTCTCCATTTTAGAAACTAGCTGTGGCATTCTTCATCAACTTCAGCCATAATTGCTTTTTTATGAGTCACCGTTCCCGGTGTTACAGAAATTCCCATGATGCTGCTTGTAGTTTGTGTGTAAGTGAACTGTAATGGACGCTTAATTCCGCAGATGGATCACCACAGATGGAAAATTGTCAAACTTCTGCCACTCCATTCTCGTCATTGCCAAATTCCTGTCACACCATCCTCAGCTTGTTTGCCGTGTGTGTGTGCTTGGTCACAAAGCACACACACACATATGTGTGTCTTTGTTTACTCATTTCAAATGGGCCTATCGTTGATGAAGTCCACTGGTGTTGCTGTTTTTCTCTTTACATGAAACTGAGCTCCTTCGGTTTTGAAGGTTTCGCTATTTTTAGAAAGTAATTGTTACCGCTTTCGCTTTTAGATGTTCATCAACAGAGAACAGTACAGTTCTGTTTCCCCAGACGCAGAATTTGTAGCGAGCTGGAGTGTTTGTTCCAGCGTGTAGGTGTTTTGATCTCACACGTTCTCGTTAGCCCTTAGCAATACTCATTAGCATCCGACAGGATTCACTATTTTCACAGGCACATTTTTCCTGAGTGGTGCTCCATGTATTGACACATGCACTGTTGCATAAAGGGTTAGACACTCTCTAATTCGGTGAGCCGAATGGGACGCACTTTAGCAGCCCACACTGTAATGACAGTTCTTCATTAATTTTGTCACACCTGTAGGCTTGAAACTGTAGGCTTGGTTTTAGAAGCAGCGAATGAAACCTCATTATAGTACTTGCAGTGTTTGGGGAAACTGCTGTGAAACCATAGTATTTGTGCTCGTCATTTTAAGTAGTCATGCTACAATCAAACTTTCCTCTTGAGGTAGATGGCAAGAAGCTATTGACAAAGTAGCTGACTACATCTAAAGCTATTTAAGGCACAGTATATTTTAATTATGTGACTTTCAAATGATATAATAAAAGTTATTTAATTAGTTTATTGTATTTTCATAATGTTTTATTGCTATATTCTATTTTTGTAATTTTATTTTTGTAATAAAAATATTTTAATTATGAAATAAATTTAAAGGTAATGTGTGTTTTATTTGATTCTATTTTATTTAATGTTTTATTGCATTTTATTGTAGTTTTAGTAATAGTTTTATTTGTATGTTTTTGTAGTTTAAAACTAATTTTAGTTCTGTGACTTTCAGATTATATAAGTAATTGAAAGTTTTTATTTTATTAATCAATAGATTTATAGAAAGTTATATATAGAATATACAGATATTTATAAAGTTTAATTTTCTGATAATCCAGTTAAATATGAAAACACAACTTTCTGCCATTTGTGGGTTGATTTCCACAAAAACTGCATCAAAAAGTTTCCCTGTTTATTTCAGCGTTCTGACGAGCATTATTAACAGTTTGGGGGTGTGGCTATTTGACTGTCTGACCAATGGCATTGCTTTAGGACATTACTATTATTGAAATTGTGTTTTCAATGCAATATGCACAGAATGCACACACTTTACCTTTAAAAAAATCGCAGCAGCAGTATTTATCTATCTCAAAAACTGAGGATCACAGATAAAAGTATTAAACCTTTTTTTTAGCTTGAAGAAATATTCATTTCATTTAATATTTAATGTGAATTTCTTTTAAAAGTGTTAACTTAAGTGATAATTTACGAAGTGATTCAAAAATATATCCCACTGGAGTCTTTACTTGACTGTGGTTCATACCAACACCCCTGCTTAACTGATTATTTATCGTTTTTAATATTTTGGGATCTAATGGCACTGGTACATGCAAGAAGAAAATGCAGAAATGCATTATGAGGTCTGTAAAAGAACCTGTGAATCATTTCCTGCTAGAATATAGCTTAGTTGTCAGTCCAGTGACTTATTCTTTCTTCCTCTCGGTGTGCTCAGGCCCCAGCGGTTGTGGAGAGTGTTTCTGTCTCTGTGGAGATCATGCAGGAAAGGTTCCATCTTAGTTCTCTGCTCTAGGACATGCGTACTGGAGTGAAAGTGGGAGTGGAGGGAAATAAAGAGAAATAGAAAATGAGGGGGAGGATTACAGAGACGCGTGGTACAAGAGTTCTGCTGACGCTGAGAGAAGACGATTGAAGCTCCGCGTTTACTCTCAGACTCGCACAGGAAACCGCAGCTCTAGGATGCATTCATTACTGATGACTGTGTGCATTTGTACGTGTGCAGCACGTGTGTGTGTGTGTGTGTGTGTATTTAGCTGTGTCTGGGGGCGTCTGAGTCTCATTTAATGTACCATGCCTTTATTTCCTTTGTGTCTGATTCAGAGACTGATGGAGATTTCACATTTGAATGAGTCTCTCTCACACTCTCTCTCTTATTTACTCTATCTAAATAATGGGCACTTGAATAGGATGGAAAATATAGCCAGAAAATTAAAATGTATGTTTTTTATTGTTTTGTTTTTTCTGCAAATGATTACACAATATACAAAAAGCAGTATGTTAAAATCGTAGAATGCAACATTTTCATGATGTGTATGTCATAGTTCAAAGAATACACACTTAAAAGTTTTGGGGTAAACACTGTTTTCAGTTTATTAAAATTGTTTATTTATGTTAATAATATTTGGTTTGCCAAGATGTTTTTGGTAAAATCAATGTAACATTTTTGTGTATTTGTGTGTGTCTGAATATATATATATATATATATTCACACAAATACACAAAAATGTTACATTGATTTATTTATTTATTTATTTATGTTACATTTAATTTAATAAATGTATCATAGCTAGATTTCTTTATGTGCAGTTTGTGTACAAATGACCATTTAGTTATTGTTTTATGTATCTTAATGTTAATATTTTTTTTTGCATAGATATTTTTGGTAATTTCAATATCTTATATACAATTTTAAAATTAAGAAAAAAAGTGAATTTATTAAACATTTTTAATTCTTAATTAAAAAAAAAAATAGTTTTACCCAGATGTTTTTGGCAGTTTCAGTTAGTTTCTACTACAAAGATTGGAACATCAAATAAAAACTTAGGTGTCAGTTTTAATATTGTTGCCAGACATGTGATGTGTTTAAAACAAGGATAAGGATAGATAAGGAGTCACTGAGCTTTATGGATTCCACCAATGAGCAAAATTTTAATTCCATAAAAAGTAGTTGATGCTGATCAATCTCATTCACATGAAATCCACAAATGCTTGTTGGTGTTCATTTGACTTGTGTGTTTTTGTGGCGTGAGTCCTTCTCCTTTTAATGAAGCTTCAATTTAGCTGCAGAATAAAACCCTCATTTAAATCAGAGGTCATTGGTTATGACCTAGAGCGAGCTGCAGGCTGAGCGGAGACAATGGCATTCAGTTTAACAAGCTCGAACAGGTCGTTATCTCCGCTCCTTGCAGCTCCAACCGTACCTCAAAGGATACATAGACAAACATACAAACCTTTAACATGATTTGTTTTGCAGGATAATATTCCCAATGCGGTATTTGTATTGTATCGTTTCATAAGCCACAGGCACATCTCACAGCTGTTGGAAGAAACGCTGGTCTCCTCTGTGTCTTCATTTGTGAAGTTTTCCTTTCTTCCTTTTTTGTTGACGACATAAATTGGGTTTCCCCTACAACTCTCTAGATGTTTTAATGGCTCTGAAGTTAACCTCATTTAAAGGGATAGTTCACCCAAAAATGAAAACTAACTCCCATATTATTCCAAACCTGTATTAATTGTATGTTCAGGCACCTCTTTCTTGTAGTGGTGTTTTTGGTGAACTGTCCCTTTAAAGAGCCATGTTGCTTATTTAAAAAAAAGACCAGAGCTTTGTAAAATGCATCAATTATTTTTTATTAATTGTGATATTTTTTTTTGAGGGTTTGTGTGTGTGTGTGTGTTCATTATTCAGAGGTCTGAGATGGCAACTGTTTTGTTTTCCACTGCAGAGGGGGCAAGAATCTCAGGAGAGAGTTTGAGTCTTGCAGTGCAGCAGAGAGAAAAGCCTAGTCATGTGTCTGGAGGGGGCGGAAGAGAGAGAGGGAAACAGTTTATTTCATTTTTTGGCTACAAGGCATGTGATTGGGCTTATGGTCCATTCTTGAGACGTTAACTCTTTGAGATTGTCTGGTAAAATGCCATCGGCTATTTCAGCAGCCATTACTCCAGTCTTTAGTGTCCAATGCTGGTTCAAATATGCTGGTTTGGTGCTCGAGAATCATTTATTATTGTTATTCATTTTAAAAACAGCTGTGCTGCGTAATTTGTTTTTGTGGGAACCGTGATGAATAGAAAGTTCAAAAGAATCTTTTGAAATATTGTAAATGTCTTTACTGTCACTTGATCATAAATCCTTTTTAAATTAAAGTATTATTATCATCAATATAGGAAATCTATATATAGGTAAAGTATCCCACGCTAGTCGACTGTTTTGGATGTGTGTCTTGAATTGGATTTGGGGTTTGAGGCTGGCACTTGGCTCTCCAGAATGTGCTGTGAATTTGTGAGTAAGACTAAGGCTTGCTGTGTATTACATCACTTCCTTTCGTTGTCTAGTTAGATAGAGTAGACCTACAGGTATGTGTCCCATGTTAGTATCCTTCATCTTGATCAATCTTTCCCTTTATCCTATACTCTGGCCTAGTCGTACTGTCAAACCATTAAGGAAGTACTTTACAAACCAAGTACTTTAAAGGAATAAATTAGGTTGTTTCTTCATGGGAACATATTGGAGAAATTTAGTTTTATGCCACTTGCTCATCTATGGATCCTCTGCAGTGAATGGGTGCAAAACATCTGATAAAAACATCACAATAATCTATAAGTTGTCCACACATCATCATTAAGGAATCTTAACTTTAAACCATAGCTTCTGTCCAAAAAAAAAAAAAGTCTATCTCCTGTTGTTCTCTCACATTAAAATCCATCAACATATGTGACCCTGGACCACAAAACTAGTCATAAGGGTACATTTTTTTTAAAATTGAGATTTATACATCATCCGAAAGCTGAATATATAAGTATTCCATTGATGTGTGGTTTGTTAGGATCGGACAATATTTGGCCGATATATAACTATTTGAAAATCTGGAATCTGAGGGTGCAAAAAAATCTAAATATTGAGAAAATTGCCTTTAAATTTGTCAAAATAAAGTTCTTAGTAATGCATATTACTAATCAAAAATTAAGTTTTGATATATTTACAGTAGGACATTTACAAAATATCTTAATGGAACATGATCTTTACTTAATATCCTAATGATTTTTGGCATAAAAGAAAAATGGATAATATTGACCCATACTATGTATTTTTGGCTATTGCTACAGATATACCCCAGCGACTTAAGACTGGTTTTGTGGTCCGGGGGAAAAAATTTGTTTAGTTTAGAACTGTTTTGTACTGTTTTTGCTTGTAAACAGTGTTTGATCTGTGCATATTTGTCTCCTGATTCTGAAAGCATTATTATAGACTCTAGTTTATAGTTGTTTAGACGGAAACAACAGTTTGAGTCATCTGAATGATGTTTTTTTTTAATACGAAGCTTTTCGCTTTACAAGGTGTTAATTGATAGACTGGAGTCATTTCGAATACTTGTTGGTTATTGTGATGTTTTATCAGCTCTCATTCTGACGGCACCCATTCACGAGTGATGTAGTGCAAAAATGTATATGAATGCATTTTTAGCAGACTTTCATTTTTGGGTGAACTATACATTAACTAGTTGAAGGGTTCATATACTTTTAGTAGCTGTACAACTCATATACCCAGTAGCTGCCCAGAGCCATTTAGAGTCTTCTGTTAAAAGCATGAGTCTGTGATGTTGCTTTGAGCTTTTAGACTTAGCACTGCTTTTAGTTGTAGGACAGCTTTTAGTCTTAATTAAGGCCAATCTGATCTCTCCAGAAGAGCTCCAGTCTTATCACAGAGGATATACCATCAATGGTCCGTAATAAGGCTGTTATCGACTTTTTTTTTGTTTTTGATGCTTGCAGATGATTAGACCGCCATGTCTCTGTTCCATTCTCCATCTATCCTTTCTCCACTGCCTCAAGAGCTTCCTTTGTTCTTTTCATCTCAGTCGGTCTTTTTCCACTCGCCATCCCCCTTTCTGCCAGTGCTGGGGTCTGTCCTGCATGGCAGGCTTGGCGGCTTTGAAGTGCATTTAGAGTTTAGAGCACAGGCTCCTTTGTTCCTCTCCTTGTTCTGCTGTAATTCGATTGGCTGAAGCCACTGCTCTGCTCATAATCACATATCACTGAATGAGGAACACCACACGTGCCTCCTATTTCCACTGTGGCTGGAATACGCACAGTTAAATCCAAAGAGAGGTGGAGTACGGGACCACGGGAAGGGGGAAAAGGGCCCCTAAAGACTAAGTGCACTAGATATGTCATTGTTTCCCCCCAAATCCATACATCATTTGAACAGAGCAGACATGTTTACAGACACTATTCTTTGGAAAGGGGGGACTATGGACTGTTCGCTCTCCAAGGTCCTGAAACCAAGGCTGGCCTCTAGACTGGCTGTCTGCAAATTGACAGGCTCCTCTCTGGATCATGTGTTGATTTTTGTAGTTTTTTTTTTTTCTCTTTGAAAAAGCAGATGTTTCCTCTGAATTCAGATCAGTTGGTTGAGAGTCTTGGGGCTTCTTTAGCTGCTTTGTTTTTTTTACATCTCTATAATGATTAGGCAACTGGCTATAGAGTCTTTTGAAGAGGTTGTTTACCTCTTTCTGCTTTTTCACAAGGTTGATGCCTTGAGCAAATGCCTGGA
This sequence comes from Barbus barbus, assembly GCF_936440315.1. Classification (NCBI taxonomy): domain Eukaryota; kingdom Metazoa; phylum Chordata; class Actinopteri; order Cypriniformes; family Cyprinidae; genus Barbus; species Barbus barbus. Next base: position 15,928,728 of record NC_136725.1, read on the forward strand.
GCAAACATGCATATTTTTCCTGAATAGGAACTGTAGTTATACCTAAAGTAAATAATAATGACTAACAAAATTCTTATGATCATCGTCTCTCTCTCTCTCTTTCTTTTTCTTATGTAAAATGCTCTCTAACCACAAGGTGGCAAAGGTTTAATAATTAGTGGTTGTTGCTAAGGCAAGCATCACTTTTAGTGTTGCTGTTATGCTGTTCTCTATTATTATTATTGCTCATAATTAGGGTTAAGAGTTAAAATAACCCCATTTACTGTGTTTAACTTTGGAGTTAACTTATTCGGCATTGTTTCTGCTAAGAATCTGAATTAGACCTCAAGTCATGCAGCTTGAGTATAGCTGTTGTGGTTCTAAGAAATCAGACTTTATATAGATATAGATCATATTTATTCATATTCAGCCATTTATAATAAATTTAATTGAATTTAATAATTTAATTGGAATAATTATTATGATTTGAAAATTCAAAAACTAAAATAAATTAATAATGATTTTTATTATTTTTAAAAAAGTTTTTTTTTTACAGCAGGTATTATTTGCTTTTCCACTCTCTCTCTCTCTCCTTGAATGATCCTGGTTTTGGTAATTAAGTGGTCTTTTTGAATTGGAGGAAGTTTCAAAGTAAATTCAAAATTTTAGTTTGTCAATTTTATTTACATTTTTAAGACAAAAGTGTTTATGGTATGAGCCCTATTTAAGCACGTAAAGTCTAAGTTATGCAATCTTTCAGAGAAACCTGTCTGGATGGTAATTTTGTTCTTTCCTCTGTGTCTGGATCTCAGTCTTAGTCTTTTTAAAGACTACTCTATTATTAGTTTACTGTTGTTGTTTTTTTCTTAACTGGCACAATTATGCTACATTGCTTTCATCACGATTTGTTTGAAGCCATTTATATCACTCCATCTATTTTTAATGTGGATAAAGTAGGCCACATTAGAATCAGCTGCATAGAAATAGAACTGCATGGATTTATAGCACCCATCAGTTCACATTGTGTCGCTGCGTTACAATGCATCACTGATGCAAATGACAAATCCCCCAAAGAGCTTTAGTGGAAAGGTGGACACCCTACAGTGAGCACAATAATGAATGCAAATTTAATAACAATATAAGAAGGGCTTCGGGATCAAATTCTCTTCACAAGGTGATCTTCAGTCCTGTGCACTGTCAGCCTGAGGCAGCACTCTTATCACTATTTATTAACCTGCCGTACTTATAGAAGTCAATTAAATATGATCTAAATTGGCATTTAGGCCTGAAGCTTTAATGATGATAGATGCTAAGATCTTATAAAACCCTTTCTTACCAGATTACTATCACTGTAGGTTGTAGACAGACCGCTTGACATTTTTAAAGAGCTTACCTTGAGGTCTTTCTCTCTGTTGTAATTGTACCAGCCTTTTTGTTATTTTTTTATTTTTAAGAAAATGACAAGCCACTTAGTCATGTACTGCGGTGTTGTTTTGATATAGTGGTCAGGTATTCGTTTCAACGAGTTTTAAATGGCTGAAATATATTTTTGGTTTCTCAGCAGAGGTCGGCTTCACAGCCACGTCTCTGCTCAAGGATACACGGACCTCGTTTACTGTCTAATGGAGACGACAAGCAGCAAGTGGCTGATTTGTTGCCTCCCATAAATTTCATTGGCTTCCTTCAACATTTTCAATGCTAAAATAGCAAGATAGATTTTCTGCTTCCCCTTCATGGTTTTATAAAGGGCACAAGATGGAAGCGTGGGTGTCGGGATACTCTGTGTGCTTGTACTTCTGTTTGTGTGTGTGTGTGCAACTTGGCCACCTCATTTTTTTTAAAGTGCAAATGTAGGAAAAAAGCTTCTTTAAAACTCTATGAATAGAAATAGCTGTACATAAATAAAATAAAATTTCTATTTATTTCTATCGATCTGTCACATGACCGTTTTCTTCTCATTTTTCAACAAGTTTATATTAAGGTTAAAAAACATCTAGAACTTTTATTTTATTGTTGACAAATGGCACAATATTTGATTTAAAAAAGTGTTTTTAATTATTTAATGATGAATGAAAGAAAGAAAGAGAATTCTTTCAGGCTGTATGGGTAGAAAAGGGATTTAAAAAAAAATCATTTATTTTGTTATTTTATGTTTGGCAACTGCTGCCATATTTGATATGAAAAGAGGTTTTAGTTCAGGACAGGAATGACCAAACGAGCTTAAAAATCGCAAGGCACTTGTTTATAGCCAACTCCCCATCATGGCATTTGCTTTCACCTGGAACCTTATTCTTATTGCAAATTAATTAATTTATTGTTTGTTTGGGTAATTAGTTGTAGTTCCTAGACATTCCCCCCTCAGGTGTAAGAAAGGTATGTGAGGTTTAATTATAGGGTCATTTAACAACCACGCAGTGGCGTTTTGTATTCAGGGCAATGCCTCTGTAATCAGTTAGTAATTCACGTTTGGTCACATTATTTGCCATCAGCAGTGTGTAAGATGCTCAAGGACGCTATAAGGTAATGCTTTGCCTTCATAAACATAATTAAAGCATAGAAAAGATACGGGATCCATATTGCTCTGTGCAGTGTGGCAGAACAGTTCTTTTTAGTACATGAACATGAAAAGGAAGCGAGCATTAACTGACCTTTACACAGTTTGAAATGCTAGAACTCCCTTATGAGAGAGAAAATTACCGTTCACTGCCTCAGAAACAGTAAAACGAGCGAGTGCTTCGTACTCTGTTTTACTGCCTCGCTCTCCGTTATAGAGGACGTGGTTTTACTAGGCTCCTCTGTCCCGAGGCAGGAGCTGGAATCACAGTAATCAGCATCCTGTCACAACCCAGCAGCAGGGATTTGGGAAGCCGCTCCACATCTGAAGCCCCATCACTCCACCTGCTGTACTCTCCACCATGTCTTGCGTCTGTGCACCTGCATGTGTTCCCAGGCACGTAAACACGCTGGAGTCACCACCATCCATCTCTCCACAGTTCACTGCTGCATACTAGCTCACCTTGAAACTTCTTCTAGCCCTTCACTGCCCTGTCACCATGGTTACAGCAGCGGCTCTGAGCTGGATGGGGTGGAGGGGGACAAGGGGTTAAGAACTGGTGGAGGCTTTCTACAGGCGGTTGCGTCATTGTGCTAATTCCACCCGCTCTTTAGACGTTCATGATTTGATTGTGGGTAGAAACACAATAAAAAAAGATTTCAAAAGAAGAGATCTCTGTAAACAACAGCTGATCGCAGGCACTTTAATTTTGTTTGTGTGTATTTTTTATATATATATATTTAGTCATTTAGCAGATGCTTTTATCCAAAGCGAGATATATATATATATAATTTATTTATTACAATTTTATATATATATATAGAGAGAGAGAGAGAGCGACAGAACAGTTTTTATGATTTGATTGAGGATTATTATAATTATTATTATTTTAAATGTAGAAATAATTAGTTATTGTGTTTTTATTTCATTTCATTTTGATATGTTTTTATATTTTATATTTATTTGATATTTAAAGCATCTATGCAGCATCCTTATATCACCTAATCTCTAATGGCTGTAAAACTCTGACTCTGATTTTGGCTCTTGTATTATGTGAATTACACCACCAAAAATTTTCAGAGTAATTACAGTTAGAGATGGTCATTTTGTCCAGTTTAAGGGGAGCAATTTCTTCTCTTTATGTTAATTATTAATTTATGCCATTGTACTGTGTGTCACTCCATAAGTTTTGCCAAATGCCTGCGGTCTCAGCCATTTATGGTACATTGTCAGGTTGAAATAGTTCTTTTAAAACACCTCTTTAGACCCCTGCGTTCTTTTCTATTCAGTTACGCTCCATGTTCCTGTTCTTGTAAGGAAGGTGATGTCCTGTCTGAATGCTGTATAATCCGCTTTTGAGTGTTGAGTGCTGTCACTTACTTGGATTGAAAGTATTCAGTGTCAGTACAAATTGCTCTGATAAAATTGGACCACCATGTACCACTAATCAAAGTATTAAAAATCAAGCCCCTTTTTGGCATGTTGGTGTGCATTGTTGAACTTGTGTGCGTGTTTTGAGGTTCAAAAAGAGAGCACTTATTGTGTTTCCAAGTCATTTCCTAATACTATGACCATATTAACACTCTAGATAATGATTGCCATTGGCTCCTGAGGAACCAATATTAGTTGACGAGCATATTTCTTTATAGTTTTAGAGTCTACATTTCAGTGTTATTTCAAGTTGTTCACCTATTTATTTACACTTTATTGTATTACTTTATTAAAAATAATTTTTCAAATTGAAATAGTTAACAACACTGATACATTCATTAAATCCTCCAAAAATTCATTATTTACTAATTGTGCAACTTCTCTGCAGTAAACTGCCCCGAGCAGGCCCCAGTCGAGTATCAGGATGACGAGCAGCGGAAGCTCCATCCAGAATCTTCCCACGTCCCTCTTATAGTCCATTCACAGCCCTACAAGACACCTTTGATGTTTTACTACATCTCAGGTGCTTGGTGTGATTTTTTGGAGCACCTTTGATCCAGAGCTTGAAAGAGCTCACCAGTGCCTAAAAGCCCTACCGTACAGAAGGAGCTGTGCGGAAAGACCAGCTTTGCTTTCCTTGTGTGGGTGTGTTTCAGCAAGACAGGTGTTCCACGGCTGCAGCTGATGAGATGTGGTTTCACCTGTGTGCTGTTGCTCCGTGTGTTCCTGCTGACACACTGTATGAGATCACATCCAGGCGACAGAGCAAACAGCCTCAGGACCCAAAGGAGGGGAAAAGAAGAAACTAGAATTTTGTTTGGAAGAGAGAATTGGGACAGACAGATGTGTAAAAGTGGAGTTGTGTGTGTGTGGGTAAGAGAGAGAGATGCTGCTTCGCTGCAGTCTCAGAGGAAGCTCAACAGTGCATGTAATGGGGAAAAAAAACTTGTTTTTGGAGTCTGCTCGAATGAAGGAGAGCATTGCAATCGACCTTCTGCGGCAAGCGTCCTGCTAGCCCCACTGGGTGATAACGAGCAATTTACGGTTTAATTATGTCTCCAAATAGATCCAGCTGCACGCTTGCACAGACACCTAAGCATGGAGACTACGGGTATATAGGCGGGGCTTTAGTAGCACCGTATTTACAGGAAGTAAGTTATTATTTCTTAATCTTTTAGCCATAGTCTGTTCTAATTGGTGTGCACTTTCCTTGATATCATGAAAAGGTTACATGCTGACAGATTGAGACTGGCTAAATTCGCACAGTCTAGGATTGACAATCGTATTTCACAACGGTCACGTCTATCAAATAAATCAAGGTCAATCCTATTCTGGCTAACTTGCTTATAATGTCTGTTAGCGCAGTGATAGAATATGATGCCAAAGATTGATACTTTGGATTGTGTCCTTACAAACTGTTTGACATTTTAGAAGACTTTTTCAAACTTGTCCTTCACCTAAACATTTTTAACAGGTGATTTGTCTCACTCTGCGACCACGTACACCACAATACCCATATTTTCTGCCATTTGTCATAACCTGAGAGAGGTTGACAGCCCTGACATTACTGGTTTAGAGTAAAAGAGAACCCCACACAGCTCACACTTGTGTCTATCACTTAAAAACTCTACTGGTTGACTGAATATATATTTTTTATTTATTTATTTGAGAACAGACTGTTTATTTTATAAAATTGTATAATGTAAATTACATTTTATTTTATTTTATTATGTTTTCATCTGCATAACAATTTCTATTTCTCACGCTTTATTAAAAGGGGTTTGTGGGTAGTTTTAGGCCGGGTGAGGGTTCTTATTACTGTGGTGCATTAAAGGAATGACTGGAGCTTGCGGTTTGGGGCCTTAATGAATGGAAATTTATACAATGCATCAAGGTACACATTCCCCTCTCTTTCTTTCTATCGCCCCCCTCTCTCTTTCCTCATCTTTTTCTCTCCTTTTTTTTTCTTCTCACCAGGCCCACATCCTCAAATACAATTACCATAGTATGAAGGTTATGCAGCTCAGTATGATGCTCTTAATCTAGAATGCCATTTCTTTGAATAATGGATAAACACACACACACACACACACACACACATACAGTATATACACACTCAAGTGTCTTGTCTGCAGGTCTTTTAAGTATGCACACACATCCACAAATAGTCTCACATCCATTTTTGTATACAGTGCTCATAAGTTTACACACCCCTTGGAGAATCTGTGAGATGTTTGGCATTTAAATTCACTTTTTTTTATTTTATTTTTTTTTTATAACTCCCCCGAAGAAGCTGCATAATGGATTTTTAAGTATATTCCACAAGACATGTTATATATTTAAATATATTCCAAAGACAGACAATTTGTTTCGGAAGCTTCTTTTTGCCACGGAATGAAAAAATGAAAAAACTAATCGCGACATTTGACTTTTTTTCTTGCAATTCTAAGAAAAGAATTGTGCGAAAACAAAAGGCAAGAGGCAAAAAAAGTCAGAATTGTGAGATATAAACTCTTCCTTGCAATTCTGAGTTTGCATTTCACAATTCTGACTTTTTCCACTGAATTCTGAGTTTAAATCTCACAATTCTTATAAACTTGCAATTGCAAGTTATCTTTATATCTCAAATCATATTGTCACTGTGGGGAAGACCTCAAATGTGGACAGCATGCTGGGAACTTACTGTACAACATCAGAGACGGGTTATGTAACTTTTGCACTGGATAAATTGAATGTATGTAAAATATTGTTTTGTGTAATAGCTTCATTACAGCAGAACCAAATGCATTTTTTGACCCCTCTTAATTACATACAATTCTGAAAATTGTATATGAGCTGTGCAGTAAACCCTCTCCCTCTATCTCCATGTGGATTTGTGTTCACTTCTGAATGCATGGCTCGGTTTGGGGTCTCGGGTTTGATTGACAGGTGCATTCTCATGCCTGGAGGGCAGATGCCCTGTGCTCGGTGTGTAATCAGGCCTGATTGGGGCCGGTAGCGGCTTTGCCTGCTGGTGATAAAAGAGTGTGTGGGTAGATCCTCTTGGCCTTCTATCTCTGTCTCTCTCTCTTTCTCTTCTTCTTCATCTTAGTGAGTCATCCTCATACATTCCTCTGTTTTCTGTCCAACGTATCTACTGTTATTTCATGCTTTCCTCTTCAAAAAGGATTTATAGATATGTGTTTGTAGGTGAGCGAGTGTGTGCTTGTGCACGTATTCAAATTGAGAGCGAGAATTCTCCTTTGAAGATTTTCACCAGCATCATAAATACATCACAGAAGTCATATTGATGCCGTTATGTGAAATGTGCAATAAAGAACTATTTCTGCTTTCTTCAGGTTGTAGACCACTTAAACAAACAAACAGTGCTATGTCCAAAAAAAAACCTCTATTATTATTTTAAAAAGCTATACCAAATATTATTATTAGAAATGATAATTATTAAAAATAATTATTTTAATATTTGTGAAATATATTTTATTTTATTATTTTAGTATTAAGAAAATAACATTAAAATGATTTTAGTGTTACTTTGAACTCCATCATTATTAAAAAACTATCAAATAATAAAATAATTATTTTTAATATACTCAAATATTTACAGTATAATATACAGTTAAAAGTTTAAATATACCTTGCAGAATCAGCAAAATGTTAATTATTTTATCAAAATAAGAGGGATCATACAAAATTCATGTTGTTGTTTATTTAGTACAGACCTGAATAAGTTACGTCACATAAAGATATTTACATATAGGCCACAAGAGAAAATAATAGTTGAATTTATAAAAATGACCCCGTTCAAAAGTTTACATACACTTGATTCCTAATACTGTGTTGCTACCTGAATGGTCCACAGCTGTGTTTTTTTTTGTTTAGTGATAGTTGTTCATGAGTCCCTTGTTTGTCCTGAACAGTTAAACTGCCTGCTGTTCTTCAGAAAAATCCTTCAGGTCACAAATTTGAACTCTTTCCAACAGTGACTGTATAATTTTGAGATTCATCTTTTCACACTGAGGACAACTGAGGGACTCATATGCAACTATTACAGAAGGTTCAAACATTCACTGATGCTCCAGAAGGAAAAACCATGCATTAAAAGCAAGGGGGTGAAAACTTTTCAACAGAATGGAGAATGCCCTACTGCCCTACTGCCCTTCAGAAGCTACAGAAGATACTAACATGTTTCCCAGAATACAAAATTAGTTAAATTTACCCTCATCTACAAATTCAAAAAGTTTTCACCCCCTTGTGTTTCCTTCTGGAGCATCTAACTTTAGAATAACGTGAGATGAGGTGAACTCAACTGTGATTCACCCTTTTATTTGAAGAATATTAGACTGACTCCTTTTGGTTGTTTGGAATAAGACTATGGATCTCTGTACACCTGACAGAAAAATATGTGTGCACGTGTATTGGTGTTCATGCTGAAGCGCGTGGGCCGTGTTCAGTAATTACTGTGCAATGGGTGCGATGTGGTCTTATTCTGCACGCTGAACTCAACAGCCCCACTGCAGATGTAATGAACAGGTGTGTTTAATATACATGACCCGCCTCTGGGAAACTCAGAAGACCAATTACAGAGAGAGAGAGAGAGAATATCACCTGCTTCTGTCTACAAACAGCTTGAGTATTTATCTTTTTTTTTGCAGAAATAATGTGTTTCTTCATTGTTGCCAGAGTCGATTATACAGTACTTTATAACCTTTGTGGCCTTTTGTGTTGATTACCACAAATAAATAATGATTTCAGGTTTTCTTAAAAAAGAAAAAGAAAAAATCTTGAGGTACTTTCATTAGAAGTCAGTTGAGCCAACCTTTGGAGGATTTCTAAACAGAAATGTGCATCTAATAATCTTATAAAAGCTTCTACTTCTGTAAGAACTCATAATGTTTACATCTTTTGGCTATAGTGTACTATAGAAACAGGGAGTACTTTTACCAATTGGCCCCATTAGCATTGTTTGACAAATCCAGTCATTTCGATAGGAATCCCTGCAATCAGGAACTTTGTTTGGGTGCAAAAAATTGCCCAATGTTGACTTCCCAACTAGTTCAAGTTGGTCACAAGGATTACAGGATTGACAAAAAGCTGCTTGGTTTGAAAGTGACTTCACTGTGAGCTGTGCTTCATACATCGCTACACTGTTGACTATGAGCAATGGACCTTTTTTGCTTGTGAAATTTTGCATGCTGGTTAAATCAAGCTGGATTTTATAATAAATGCTTGCAGGCTCATATGCAGCTTTCTCTGTAACTGAATACTGCAGTCTCACAAACACATTTCTATTGGGGATTCCTCTCTTTGTCTTTCCTTCTCAGTGATTTCCTGCTGTCCCCTGCTGATGAATTACTGCGGTATTCAGCGATCAGGAAGGACATTCTTTCCTCTTAATTTGAGAAAGGTTGACACAGCACCAGCAGCAGCAGAAGCATTGTATGTTTGTTTGCTTCTAGGCCTTCTCCTCATTTTGTTAATACACAGCAGATGAAGGTGCAGGGCAGACGCTCATAAAACCTCAAAAGCAGAGCGTTAGAGAGTGAGTTAATTAACCTTGATGTTGGGGCACATGCTACTTGAGGTTTGAGGCGAGAGCGGTTTCTATTACTTTGAAAACAAACTAACAGGGGTATAACAAGGATAGGCTTGCCTGCTGAGTTTTGGCAGTTTTCCCTTTTTTGGTCTGGGTACAAAGTATTGTTTTTTTAGTGGTTTTTACACTCGGAATTTGTACGAGTTGCGTTAGCCTGCACAAAACTAGTCGTCATGTAAAAGGGAAAAAAACATGACCATGATGCTAATGTAGTTAGATATGTGTGGGACTTTTAAAGTTACACTTTAAAGATATGCTTAGGGCAAGGGAGTTAAAAATTGTCATCAAATACTCATTTCTAAATCTGTATGCATTTCTTTCTTCTGTGAAACACACAAGAAGATCTTTTGAAGAATGTTGGGACCCGAACAACATTTGACCCCTTTGACTTTCATTGTACAAATAAATAAATCTATATTAGAAAACATATATTCCTAGAAAAATGAAAGGCACTTGGGCACGTCTATAATCAATTATCAAAAACTAAAATTATTAAAAACATTCAATTGAAATGAAGCTGAAAAAAAATACAAATGTTAGATGAAAAACTTAAACTAAATGCAAAATATATCGCCGTCGTATCTGCGAGTCATCTGTGTCACGTCACCTGTAGTGTTTTTTTTGATCATGGTATCCCAAACATTGTTTTCATAATGCCAGGCGCAACTTGATGTAACAAGGCTTGATACAGTATCATTCATGTCGCATTTTATTGTTATTCAGACCATTCAGACATATGCATTACATTGACTGGTTCACCAGTTGTATGTATCATATTTTATGTTCACCTGCGAATACAATTAGCTTTCCTGCTGTTAACAGGCCGTGGTGTTTAACTAATCACCTCTTTGAACGATGGGGCCAGTGCTGCTTCCTCAAAGTGTATCATTCTCACGTGTTTTAAGCCTTGTCAGTTTAAATATTAAAGTGTTTTAAGCCATTCAAGCATGAGACGGCACGGAATAGATTTCAATCTTGTACTTACACGCTGTGATTGACATTTTCTGAAAGAGATTTAAATGCGGTACTCGCGCGTTGTAATAGGTCATTTCTGTTCGCACCGGTGGCGCCGCACACACACTAAAAGCCACAGCTCAGCTCAGACAGCACGTGAGTACCAAATTGAGCTTTCTTTCGCTCCTTTATCAGCAAATGCACACAAAAGCAAATCAGAATGACAGTCTTGAGGAGTATCCACGTAAACGAGTATTGTTTCTGATCCGCACTTTACCCCAAACCAGCAGGTTCACGACTTCACCAACCCCTACTGCTTGGCCCCATCGCCGTATCGACTCAAATGCATAGGCAATTGCACTTATTATGGACTCAACAGTGTTTTCAAAGTCATCGTCCTCCATTTCAAAGCAAGCGTGTGTTCAAAATGTAAAGAAATGCTTATATTACTATACTGGCCATGGGGGCGAACCAACCCCGTGACGTCACACGCTGTGGTACTGCAAGATGGGTGGCGCCCTTGCTCCAAAAGCCATCACAAAACAACCTTTTTTCTTTAAAATGGTTACATTAATCATGTTTGTTATATATTTGGAAATCACTTTACTAAATAATGTAAACTTAACTGACTGCTTCACTTCCACTTTAATGTTGTTTCCTTCATCCAACCAATCTCACTCCTGAAACCTAACTTTTAGACGCAGCAGGCAACTGTCCATATTTCGGACGGAATGCATTCGTGTCGGCTGTAAATGATGGTGTTCCAGTTTAAATGGTGAGGCTGCTGTTTTTTTGTTTGTTTTGTTTTGCGTGAGGCTGCTGTTGCGATAGCTATGAAGATTGTAAGTTACGTTATCGCTACATTATTTCGCTACCCTTTGCAAAAATGCTCCTCAGTCTCGACCATTTGTCTCACATGTCAGTAAGATTAGATTAGATTAGATTCAACTTTATTGTCATTGCACATGTAAGGTACAGGGCAACGAAATGCAGTTAGCATCTAACCAGAAGTGCAATAAGCAGAGGTACAGGATATACAGTGTCTACAATAGTTACATATGTACAGAATATACAGATAAGGCAGTAGTACTATGGACATAATTTACAAATTTTTAAATACTATCAGTATGATATACAGATGGGTGATATGAACATACTATACAGATGGATTGTACAGTAAATATATGTACACTATGAGCAAAAACTATGAATATAATTACAAATGGATCTGAATAAGCTATACATTAAGATATATAAATACTAGTGCAATACTAGTGCTATTACTCTGAAATGAAGTCGATTTGAGAACTGTTCGACCTACAAATAAATCATACCGTTTAATATACAGTAATAGTAGTATCACTCAAGGAGGCAGCGCTAAGTGTCAGCCTGTAACAGCCCATTTCAAGACGGAGAAACACCTCGCGTTTAGCCCGTCAGCTGCTTCAAAAATTCGAGTGCTGAAATTAAGTTTTGCAGTGGTTTATTTCCCCTGACTAAGTTCATGTAACATCTTAACAACAATCCTTGTTGATTGTAGTCCGTAGTTGTCGCTCAAACGTCTTTTAATCATATAAAGTTTTAGTCTTGTTTCTAGTCCAAATATATCTCAAAATTCTTAAATCAAGAAGCATTTTCTAGACGAGTAAAAATTGTCATGTTTTCAGAAAAAAAAGAAAGGCAAAATTAAGTGTTTTTCCTTAAAACAAGCAAAGTAATCTGCAAATGGGGTAAGCAAAATAATCTTATTTCAAACCGAAAACAAGATTATTTTGACTTTATTTTGAAAAAAAAGATTTTATATTTGGACTGGAAACAAGAAAAATGTAAGAAAAGTGTGTAGTGTGTGCATTTTTTGTAGTGTGTAACATTTTCTCCCTATAAAGCAATTTGACTTGCCATTGTGTGCGAAATGTTCTATGTGAATTAACTTGCCTTGTCACCTCTTTCACTTCTGACGAGTTTGCACCCCTGAATACTTAAGTCATGATTACTCCTCTAAAAACAAAAATATTGTACCTGATTGGTCATTTCCAGGTTTGTTTATGAAAGATGCTCATTCCTAGATTTAGCTGCCCACTCTCTTTCACTCACATGATGACGATGATCAACTGTGGCATATTGATTGACTGCGGCTATACTTGAAAGCGAAGCAGAAAGGGTGCAAGGACTGCATTTCCCAGGGCGCTTTGAGAGCGAGTAAATGACCAGATGGTCATCCAGACAGGATGCGGCTTCTGCTCATGAAAACCTAATCACAGATAACAAAGACACTCTGCCTTTCTCATTGATCAGAGCGTTTGTGTCTGTGTGTTGCCCTGACAGCAGGAGATTGGCTCCTCTGTTTGTCCTCGGCCTCTGACGGCTTGCGGGTGTTGACACTCTGCGTTTGCAGGAGGTGCCAAGGGACCAAATGGAGAGCCAGGGAATGATTCAGACAGAAATACGCCTGTGACAGGCCAAGAGGTTATCTGTTGGGCTGGGCAGCTGTGAAGAGCACAAAGAGATGGATTTGCACTGGCAGAGAAGGGAAAAGAGGTCTTACTGGAAGATATGGCGAGGGACGTACGATCAGCCAGACAAACAGAGTTTGTCCGGTACAAACACACGCACAAAAAAGAACAGGAAATTAGGTTATGTATCACTAACCATGAATTGTCTGCTCTCATGCTTGTGTCCTACATGGCAGTTTTCAGAGATGCATGACAAATGATTGAGCCATATGTAGTGAGACTCAGAAATTTCAATAATACTTGGCTGAAAAAGCAAAAAAATAATTTTTAGAGTTGAATCATTTTCCAAACAGTGACGTTTAATTAGTTTTGACCGTGTCAACGTCTATTTTATGTGCACAACATAAGTTACAACAAGTAAATATGTCAGCTGTGCAGACGCTAGGACTGGGTTGACAATATCGATTTGTCAATTTGTAAGTCATTCTTTTGATGAACTGGTATTGATTCTTGAATCCCAAGATAGATCTTTTAGTCTTCACTGCTTTCTATTGAACAGAGAACAAAACTTTGCTAAATGTTATAGTGTGCTTGCCATTCAGTAATCACAATAATCTTTGTGCTTTGTTACTTTTGTTAAGAACCAAAGTCTCTGCATTCAACTTCAGCGTCAATTTTATCACAAAATCCTAACAATAAATGGCATTTTGCCGCTTTCTAACATAGTACAACGGATCACTGTGATGGAACGCACATGTGCCGATCATCTCTTCCAGTTTACTACAAGTTATAGCACAAAATAAACGTGAATAAGCATTGAAGGCATGTTGAAAGGTACAGTACAATATACTGAAATTTATCATGTCTCATCCAGTTGTTCAATCAGTATTTCAACCATAGAAAGACACCAATTGAATGGCTTGTAACAATGTCATGTATTGTTACATTTACTCTGGAAAGAAAATTCAGTGTCCATAAACTAGAAAAATAACTCTAGAGAAAATAATTTTGCTATATATATTCCCTATATTACATATTAATTATAGTTTTACTTAACCTGTTTTTTTATGTATTTTTTTAATAAATCTGTCATGAAAATAAGTTTATCACAGCCACCATTTAAATGTTTGTATTTTAAAAAGGAATTGTTGTAGCATTAAAAGTTTATATAAGCTGATCAAGAAATTGCCTTATTTTCCGTTTTACTTTTTGGCTAAATGAATGGTTTCTGTGTATTTGTAAAAAAAAAACAAAAAAAAAAAATTTCAGTCCATCACTAGCCATATGGTATCTTGGCCTTTAGTTATCCTTTAACCTCTAGTCTGTCTGAGCGCCGTCTGCTCAGACCCTGTAGTTCTTTTTTCCAATTGATACAGAAAAGCCAGTTGATTAGCAGTGCCCTTGCAGCCACCCACAACACCCATGCTTCATGAATTTTTAATGGAAACTCTCTGATTTTCTTGAAGAAAAAAATATTTGTCTAGTCTCAGTGCAGACCTCAAACTCCAATTAAAAACCTTGATGTGCAATATAGTTGGACCAAAACCAAATAAATTCAGTGTTATGTATCTGAAGCACTTTAGCATTACACCTCATACTTTTCTCACCCTGTCTGGTTTTCCTCCACCTCCTGCACTAACGGCACTGAAAAGCTCTTCTCCTCTGGCATTAAGTGTTTAATCTGTGGTCTCATGTCTTGATTCAGCCTGAACAGCACAATGGGTGCAAATTACCCCCAGGCAAACGAATACGTAATTAGCCCACTCTGCCTTGACACTCAGCTGCTCGGGCCTTTGAAGGTCTAGATTAATAATGCAGCTCTTCAATGGGCCTTTATCCCATCCACAGGCTAATGCTTGCTAATGGCTAACCAGCCGTATGCTGGTGTCCTCTCACCTCTGAGCGGTGTGCACAGGGTGTGCATGCCAGGTTGAATGCACACACTTACTGGATCACTTGAACTGAGTTAATACAACAGGTATTCACAGATTTTAGCAAAGACTAGAACATTGTAAACAGCATGGCTCACTACATTATAGTTTTACATATAGTTTTTTGGTCCGTTTTTGTTTGCAGGTTTTTTGCCTCTAAAAGAAAGAAATATTTTAAAATACTTTATTTTTATTTTATGTATGTATTTATTAATATGTCTTTAAGCTTTGTGTTTGGGTGTTTGTTAGTTTGTTAGCTTTTTTTTATATAGTTTCTTTAAGTATTCAGTATTTCTTTTTTTGTTTTGCTCACAGATTTACTGCCTCTAAAAAAACTGTTTATTTGTAATGTTTAAGTTTGTTTTTTTGCATTTTTACTTTCTACTTAGTTTAAGTTTTATTTTTGTTTCCTTATTTAAATTGTATGTAATATTAATATGTATCTATATAATGTTTATTTTTTATATTTAATTTGGTGTTTTTTGTTTAGTTTACATGTTGTTTGCCTCTAAATAAGTATTTCATATGTATTTTAAATATATATATTTTTTCCATTTTTGTTTGTTTTGTTTAGTTTATAGGTTCTTTGTCTCTGAATAAATATTCTTATTTTTAATGTTTATTTTCCGTTTGGTTATTTTATGGTTGTATTTTGTTGTTGTTGTTGTTTACAGGTTCTTTGTCTCTACAAGTATTTTTTTATTTTTAATGTTCATTTTCTGTTTGGTTATTTTATGTTTGTAGTTTTTTAAGTTTTATTGTAATTTTGATTTGTTCACTGGTTCTTTTATCTTTCAGTTATTATATTTGTGGTGTTGTTGCCAATAGCTTTGTGGACAGTCAGCATGCCGACATATAGTGCTGTTGCACTTCAGATGTCCCAAGTTAGAGTCCCGAACCTTTATATTTTATATAAAGAAGCTTTTATATTTATTTATTTATTTTTAGTCTTAAGCATTCTTGAATGTGGAAGGGAAGGCCATTGTAAATGCATGGAGCATATGACTCTTTCCCATATGTCTGTTGTCCCTCATTGCCATTCGTGGTGCTTCTGTAGGAAGTTAGTCTCAAGACAAGCGTGTTTGTTTATTATTAACGCTGTCACTCCACTGACAGCTGTCCTCTCAGCATGGCATTTCTTGTTTACGCACAAATTCTGTATTCCACCCTCTCCGATGATTTATCAACGTTCAAGTTTATGCATTCAGTATGCCTCATTAAATCACCTTCCTCTGGCATCTTTTTATCTGTGAAGTCCTCCGTCCTGCTGAGCCGAAATTATATATTCTTTCCGCAGAGTGAGTTCTACTGACTCCAAGTCACCGTTTCCAGTCATACCTATCTCTCTTGTCTCTCTCTCATCGCTCTGTCCCAGCCTTCTGAACATAGATATCACACATTCGTCTCTATAGAAATTCTCTTCCCATTCCCCAAAGCCGTGTGTACCAACTATCAGGACCAGCCTTGGAGAATTTACATTTAACGCCTAACCCAGAGGAATCGATTGATGACCTTTGTGGCGGGCTGTGATAAAGAGATGCTGACCTGGTGCGATGGGGGCATGGCAGGGAAGCCACAATCTCGAACAGCGCATTATATAAAATAACGAATGCATTCTGTGAGTGGCCAAGAGGGAGAGAGTGTAAAACCAAAACAGCTGCACTGCACAACAGATGGTAAGGCCGCAGTAATCCTTCTAAGATCTCAAGTGCAAGCAATTGAAAAACGCAATGAGAAAACTGAATCTGAAAATGAGTGGCCTCATGGTGGCTGCTCCACTGAAGGATATCTCTCAGCCACAGCGCAAGTAAACAAACTCAGATAAGACCTCCAGACTAGCAGAAGATAACTCACTCTGATCTGTAATGTTTACAGCCTCATTATTTTTGCTTTTCCTAGTTTAGGAATATTTGTTTGAACTTGCGCCTTGGCTGGAGCCACCAAATGAAAAATGGCAATTTAAGAATATTAATGTGAGGATTACAGTATGTTTCTGAGATTAGACAATCCCTCGGTTTACCATGCTGACATAAACATGCCACATCTTATTAAGTGGCACATCTTTGTCATTTTTTCATAAAACTGTCTTCATAAAGAGATAGCTCACCTAAAAATTACAATTCTGTCAATGTTTACTGTCCCTCATGTTTTTGAAAAATGTCTCCCATGTTATTTTTTGGCCTTAAACTGAAGGTCAGTGAGGTTCAGTGTTGTTTTGAACCTCACTGAATTTCATTGTGTGAGCAAAAATAGTTGAAACATTCTTCAAAATATTTTCTTTCGTGTTCTGCAGAAGAAAACAATTACAGAAACATCGGTAAGTGATTTAGATTTTTGGATGAACTACAGTACTCATTTAACTGAAATAACATTTTCTCATTTGAGCGATTATGTAATTGAGCAGTTATGTAAGATCCAGGGTTATTATAGTTAATACAATCTAAAACCATAAAAAACTTTCAAATGAGAGAGTTTAACTGAAATGAAATCAAATATAAAAAACTTAAACTTATTTTATTTCTGCTAGTTGCCAAGGCAGTATTTCTCATATTCATTTAGTGTAACTTGATCTACTAAAACTAAAATTGAAGTAAAAATGAACAAAAGCGCACACACACACGCATGTATTAAAAAAAGAAAAAACACAACAAAAGTAGTATGTAAAAATAAAGACTAATTAACAATATTTATTAAATAGTGCAAATATTATTATAAACTATAATGATATCTCAGTGATACTAAAGTAACCCTGAGTAAATTCAGAAGTGAATGTCAGAGGTAGAGTTTTCTCAGTAAGGTCACAGTATCCCTATCCTTGTTCAATCTAACGGCGGGAGACTGCAGCGTTCCAGCGTCTACGCCGACGCAGAACTTTGTGCCAAACCCTGGAGAAGCCCGTGCCAGTTGCCGCCTTCGCCTCTTTTGGCTCAGGCCTTTGTGAGAGGATTGCTAGGCTAGCAAGTGCATAATTACTTGCTCAGTGGTCTATTGGAACAGGTTTCCTCACACCTTCATTCCCTTGCACCAAATGAAGTATCTTTTCTGAGTACAGTGGTAAATTAAACTCCAGGAGTCATCAGGATGCAATACTCTTGCATAACTCGCTGTTCCATTTTTTTTTTTTTTCGTTGTCAGAGATTCTTAATTGCTGCATCTAAAGATGTTTAGTTGTAAATATTAGGATTTGATTGCATGCTCAGTCTCATGCTCTGGTCCCTAGGTATGGCTTGTATCCCAATGTGAATTTGACTGGGTTGGGTTATATGATGAAATTTGTCCTTAATTTTGAGCGATTGTAATAGTGAGGCTTGCCTTATGCACTCGAGGGAAGCGTGGTGCTGTTAGCTCTGTGAACATCATTCACTGTCAGAAGAAAGCAGAGTGTGCTCAACAGCCTGGCCAACTGTGCCTGCCAGTGCCACGGGCAGTTTATGCCTCTCTTCCACAGACCGCAGTGCTAATTGCAGCGGTTGTGTTGTGCTGGGTGTGAGCAGGGACAGTCCTGCCTCAAGAAAGCAGATGGCTGCACAAATAGTGTCCGTAAGAATTGCAAAGCATTCAAAGCAGGCAAGAGAGAGTTACACAAAGTTAGAAGGGACCAGGGAATTAAGAGCTTCATGCATTCTTCAGCAATATATCAGAAATATCAAAGATTCTTATAATCCATTTAGAGACGGCAGTATGGTGTACATGCATTTCCTTTTTTTTTTTTTTTTTTTTTTTTTTTTTACTTAATAGAAAATGCCTCGGTTTGAAATGCTTGTGGTCAAAGGGACAGAGTGACTCAAGTGTGGAAGTTACATGGCAGATGAAGGTCTCCTGCTGTTTGCTGCATGATATGCACAATTCATCCGGATCGTCAAGGACCTGTCCTTAAAGCACCGTCATGCCACAAAACCAATTACCTTTCTGTGTACATGGTGTGTATTTAGAAAAACAGGATTAAAGATTACTACAGCAGTCCCTCATCCAAAACTAAGATGCCATAATCATATTCAAGTACTTTTATTCCCATTTGGTGTTTTATTATTATTGTTAATAATATTGAGTTGAATGGGGTCATCGTTTTATAAATTTGAAGTTGAAAACAGTTGTGCTGCTTAGTATTTTTTTTATTTTTGTCATCTTTTTTTCAGGTTTCTTTGATGAATAGAGAGTTCAAAAGAACAACATTTAATTTGAAATAGTTTATACACATCTTTGCTGTCACTTTTTGATCAAATTAATGTGTTGTTCCTGAATAAAAGTATTAATTTCTTTCCTAAAAATAAATAATTAAAAACCTTACTAACCCCAAACTTTTGAATGTTAGTTTATATCCATAATATTTATTTTAAAGGATTAGTCCACTTTCAGTTTCCTGATCATTTACTGACTCCCATGTCATCCAAGATGTTCATGTCTTTCTTTCTTCAGTCGAAAAGAAATTAAGGTTTTTGAGGAAAACATTCCAGGATTTTTCTCCATATAGTGGACTTCAATGGGAGCCGACAGGCTGAAGGTCCAAATTGCAGTTTCAGTGCAGCTTCAAAGGGCTCTACATGATCCCAGCCCGAGGAATAAGAGTCTTATCTAGCTAAATGATTGGTTATTTTCTAAGAAAAGTACAAATTTATGTACTTTTTAACCACAAATGCTTATTTGTCTCTGTTAGTGTCCACAATATGGAGAAGAATCCGGGATCTTTTTTTTTTTTTGGAAGTGTATTAACCCTTTCACACTTTTGTAGTTGGCTTATCCACAAAATATACATTCATGCCTCTGGATTGGGTGACTTTTTTTCAGGGTTATAGATCTTGGTTTTCTTCAGAGTAGAGTTTGGATTGAAAAACAATGCTAGTGTCCCTTATGCAAGAACATACAGGCTTTGTGTCAAAAAATAGTGGAGGACTGGTTGTGGGGCGGCTTAGCAATATTTCTTTGTGTACAAAAATCTTAGAAATGTTCTCCCCTCTCAGTCTCCCTCTCGTCAGATTGCTCTGTGTTTGCGTCATATCCAGTGTCACGATTAAATATTCTTGCACTAGCTCAAGACCCACGTAACTCCTACAGCAGATTTCTCCAGTTTTATACAGGGAGCGCTCTGTTCTTCATTCTTGATCTGTACCTGCTCTCCTTTATTGCTGCCATGTCATATGTGCACTCACATTCTTAACATGGACTTGGACGTCATGGTGGATTGTAGAATAGATGGTTTCCTGATATGTTAGGCTTAGTAGCATCAGTTACTTTCAGTCGCCCCTTCTATGATTGTATTTGTCGGCGTGTAATCACAGTGCCTACTTAAAGAGTGTGTCGGTAGTTTTTAATACAGTGATTTGAAATGGTCTCATCTTCCTCAGACACACCAGGAGAAATGAAGACATTGAAATATTAGCTCGTAAGGTGTCCCGTGCTCTAATTGGGATCCTCGATAGAAAAGAGAAATTCAGTAGGAGGAGAATTAATTCTTGCTACCTTAAGGCTTTGGTCTAATTTCGGCTAATGGATTCTGTATGGCGGCGATCGATGCTCGTGGACTGGCCCTGCCTTTGCGTGAATGTGTGGGCAAGCAAAGATTAGTTCACTTTCAAGCGTGTCGTCTTTTTTAATAATTTGTTCTATACCACATTAAGTACAAATGTCCCCCAACCTGAAGAAAAATCAATCAATTAATTGATTAACCACCGACCCGGAGACATTCATCTGTCGCTGGCTTGCGGTTTACTACATTCATCGCGTTATCTGTTGAGTAATTTAGCACTTAAGAACACTTGTGATTTGCTTCATTTGCCCACAGTTGTTTTTCAGCTTGAGAAAAAAAAAAACCTGTGCAGATCACATTCCCCCCTTTCATTATTGGGCTTGTGGCTTGTTTCGTTTCGAGATGAATTAGCTCCCTTCCAAACACAACTGTCTGTCTGGATAGTAATTGATTATTCGGAGTGGGTGGGAGTACAGGAAGGGGGCCCTGTGGAAAAATAATTAGTTGCTAACTGCTTTAGTGCTGGACGGAATGTAATCTGACAATGAGTTAGCATGTCATATATTAGCATACACCTAAAGCTCCGGGGGCTGAAACTCAGGCTTTCTCTGTTAGCACATGTACGTTTTGGGATGACCGTGTGTTATCTAAAACATATGGTAATAAATATTATTATTTATGATATAATACTGTAAATGTTTGGTTAAAGAAATTCATGTTTTCATTAAATATAGTTGTTTTTTCTGCATGAAAAGGTCAAATAGTTCAGTTTGTCCGTTTATCTATAAAACTTTTAATAAATAAATACATTTTAAAATATTTATTGATATTGTTATAGTGTACGATTTTAAGCAGGAAAAACATCACAAATCATATTGTGTATCATAGCGACTTAATATGCAGAAATAAATGCAAAAACGGGAACAACAGTAAATCAGGCATTAATTTTCCCCAATGTTCCTTTTAATTAAATTAAAATGTTAATTTTAATATTTTTATATTTTTTAATATAAAAAAATATATATTATATTGTTTTATATTTATTTATTTGTTTTATTGTTAAGCTTAATTTATTTGTTTGTTTTTTAGATTTATTGTATTATATTTTATTTTTCAATATGCAAAGGTAATTGTTAGTATACTGTAAGGTCATTTATAGCTATTTTTCCAACACACATCTTCCTTGCTACGTCGTTCTTTTTTATGCTGTATTTGAATGCTTATTTATTTATTTATTTTAATGCTGAAGTGTTTTGTATTTTATTTTTGATGTTTAATGTGCAGAGACAACTAGAAGTATTCAAGTGCTTTAAGTCAGTCATTCATAGTTTTTCCCTCAAATATTCCCTGCTGCATTGCTCTGTTTGTTTGAACGTTTCTTTGCTTTATTTCATCGCTGAAGTGCATGTGTTTTTCTTGCGTGCTCTTACATCTAACATTCCTTTCATTTCCATTTTTATTTCAGCATCATATTAATGTATAAACATCTTCCGAACATTTTTTAAAACCGCAAATTGACATAAACTTGTGAAATCATAAATGTCTCCGAGCGTCTGCTACATGACGTTGTAACATCAGACAGGGAATGCCTCGGCGCTGTATTGCGGATGAGCAAATGTTCTAAAAATAACATTTTCTAGATAAAATCGACACATCGGTCAGAGATGTGGCCTGGCGTGTAGCGCATCTGGCTCGAATTGTTTCCCGATCCCATCCGCCATATCTGCCATGATTAACTTAAACAGATAAAGTCTGTTCCCACTGTAATAAAACATGACCGAAGTGGTGAGGAGATTGTGAGCTAATGTGCTGGAGGCTGTACCGCGCTCTGTCTGATCTCTTTGTTACAGCTTCTGCATTCTGCTGTTGCTTAAAAATAGTGTTTGACACCTCTGCCAGTGTTCACGGGTCAAAAACAAACTCTAGTCTTATCTTGGACTTTTTGTGTTTGTGCAAGTCTGTTTGATCCCATAAGCGTCACGTGTAGGAGGTAAACAAGTCTATTCTTGTTATACTGCATCCTTGTGTGAAGAGTACTGATTATGTGCAAAATTTCAGTGTATGGAGTTGAAGACCTTATAACTTTGTGAATTTCCACATGCAAAACAACATGTTTATTTAGTTTCCCTGTTTAAAACCATTTGCTTGAAAGCATAATTACGTTTTTTGTTGTTCACTAAACTACCCATGATATCTCTGGGTTTCAAAGGCAATTATTGATGAGTAAACATCTCGTAATTAATCATCTATTCGCTAAAAGCCTCTGGGAGTGATGAACCATGACAAATCAATAGGATTGTCATCCCTGCTGTCCTTCTGTTTGCACTATATGGATTGTGAATAGTTGAATGGAATGATACCGTGGAAACACTTGCGAACAATTCCTGTCTGGAAAAACAGATCATACCAGCTTAATCGGCTCAACAAGATATCACCTGTGGCTGGTGCCTTTGACAAAAGCAACACAATGATGATTATTATTATTATTATTATTATTATTCAAATAAACTATAATGCTGTTAAACGAATAAGTGCGATTAATCGCATTCCAAAATAATTGTTTGTTTACATAATATATGCGTGTGTACTGTGTATATTTATTATAAATGCACACACATGCATGTATATATTTAAGAAAAATAAGCTGTTTATGATTTAAATATATTTATATATAATATAAATATTTTTGTAAATATATACTTTATATATACATAATAAATATACACACGTTATGTAAACGAAACCATTTATTTTGGATGCGATTAATCACGATTAATCATTTGACCTACTAGTTTGTATTAAATTATCATGTTAAATACAAATTCAGTCATACGAAAAATATTTTAGTACATCATTTTATACATTTTAGCCTTACCCTGGAGTTGGTTCACTCTCCAGCTATAAAACAAGCAAGTAAATAATTAAATAAGCATGATAATATCGTGTATCTGCGATCTCACAGGCTAATGATATGACTGGAGTATATCGCCCAACACATTGTGAACTAAAGTTAACTAGCAAGATTCTGTTTCTCTATAATCACAGTTGTTGACCTAAAGGAGAAAAATGACCATAGATTATGCAAATGCTGATGAACCCTGTGGCACTGAGAACACAATTAATGCATGCTGACACGTTTGAAAACAGTGACGCATGAAATCCAATTTGCATCACTAGAAGCATTCACATACTTGCAGAGAAGACTTTTTAAGGCTAGTATATAGTGCATAAAAGCAGTGGTGGATCTCACAATGTGATCTTGATGGTCTGAATCAAAAAAGACCCCTGCTTTACTCGATAATGGTAAAGTCATTTTAAGGTTTAAGGTCCTCACATGGTTAATAGAAATAATCAAGGTGAATGTTCGGTTAAGGTAAGTGGCACAGGGCAATTACATGTGCTAAGGTTATCGACGGCCCAATTACAAAAGGTTCTAAAGCGCCAGAGCGTTCCCAATCTGACTGTATTGGATGAAGTGTGAAAATCAATAGTTCTCCCACTGCACCCTTAAGGAAGTTCTGCACCTCGGCTTCACACTGAAATGTAGTTTACAGGCATTTCAGCCTTTATTTCCAAATCACCTGCTTATTTACTTTGGCGTTTGGCGTTTGCATGTCCAGGAGCTGGCCAATTTCATGCCTGTTGAACTCCAAGACCGATGCCATTGATTATTGTTTGCTGCAGAGCAGGAACAATCTCTGATTGGTTTGCCTGTTCCTTTCCTCTCCAGTGTGTTGTTTGAGAGGTAGAGGGTACGTAAGTGTGTGTATGAGGTCATGATGTTCTTTTTACCCCAACATTAAATGACCCTCTCGAATCGCAATCATTGTTTGTCAGGCTGAGAGTGCTGCTCTCTACGGAAGCAACCTCAAAAACTGCTCCTTTAAGAATTCTCTCTGTATTGTTTCCTTTGCTTTTCTTCCCACATTCACTGCACTCACAAGACCTTTCCAATTGCTGTTAATGTTCAAATTCATTTATTCTCTAATTTCATTATTTTTATGTCCTTTTTACTTTTGTCTGTTCATCGCATCCACCTTGTGTCCTACATCAATCTCCCCCATACCTATTGAATAAGATGACAGAATAATTGAATTAAATTGTGGTGATTAATGACACTGTTTTGTCTTCTGTATAGCTGCTTTGCAGTTGAAAACAAATTGTAATTTTAACTGAAATTATTTTATTCCTGTTTGAATTTTGTGTCACTGATGCTGTTTTCCTTTTTATCACCATAAAGCTATTTTTAAGCTGTCTGTATTTTATAAAATGCTCTTTAAATAAACTTGACCTATTCCCATCCATCCATCTATTTATTTACCATTTATTTATTTACATCACCATGATGTGTGTTTTTCTTTTTCATTATGGTTGATTGAAAATATACCGTTTGTCATTGTAAACATTTTCCTCAGTAATTTCCTTCATTTGTGTTTCTTTCTCAGCTGGTGGGTGGAGAGTTCGACCTGGAGATGAACTTTATCATCCAGGATGCGGAAAGCATCGCCTGCATGGTGGAGCTGCTGGAGCACTGCGATGTCACCTGCCAGGCGGAGATCTGGAGCATGTTCACAGCTATCCTGCGGAAGAGCGTTCGCAACCTACAGACCAGCACCGAGGTGGGGCTCATCCAGCAGGTGCTGCAGAAGATGAGCTCTGTCGACGACATGATTGCAGGTGAGCTCTAAAGTAAAGCGTCACGAGATGCTTTCATAGAATCCAAACATTGATCCTGTGAAACGTCAAATAACGATAAATTGTAAATTCATATAAACTGGTATAAATACAAAGAATATCTGCCCAGGGCCCTCAACAGATATCATAACCTGGAACCAGGAACATTGTCCTGGGAACAATGAATAGTGAAAAAATATTATTATTATTATATTTTTTATTTTAGCAGTAGTATTTTTAATAGTGCTGTTAAACGATTAATCGCATCCAAAATAAAAGTTTTTGTTTACATAATATATGTGTGTGTGTACTGTGTATATGTATCGTGTGTATATATAAAGACACACATACAGCATATATTTTGAAAATATTTACATGTATATAAGCCTGTAATAATACTACTACAAATAATAAACATTATTTTAGTACTATTAAAAAACTAAAAGTATTACAATAATAAATATTACAGAAGATATATATTATTATATTTTTGTATTAGCAGTAGTATTTTTTTATATTAATAATAATAAAACTATTTTATTATTATTAAAGATAGGAAATAGTATAAATGTTATAATAAATATAAATTTATTTTATAGTTTTTTAATGTATTGTTTTTATTATTATTTAAAAAAACAGTAAATATTATAATAATAAATATAAATATGATACACATTATTCTAAAAAATAAAGCATATTTATAATAATAATAATAATAATAATAATAATAGCATTTTTACAGTATTGCAGAATATTTTGGTGGTTTTGGTTGTGTGTAAAATAAATGTTTTAAACTCTGCCTTTGTCAACCAATGTGTGGTTTATTTTTTGTCAGTTTGTGCGTCACAATTAATTATGTTTTACATGTGCAGTGATATTAAGTTTATTGTTTTCCACAGTTCTGCTCCCTGTCTTAGTGTTTATGCCACGTCTTTGAAAATAAGCCTTTTCATGGTATACAGTATATGCCTATTCTGAGGTACTTTCTGTAGCAGTGCAAAGACCCCACATTTATTCCTGGGACCCCTGATTTCAAGGCACTTTGGTTCTGAAAACGTCTACTGTTTACACCAGTGCTTTCAGTTCAAATTATTCAGCCAACTAAAAATCCAATTCACCAAAGAGAAAAGAATCAGTCATTTCTGTGGCAATCTTTGTTGTATCACATGCCCGTCCATATGTTCCAATCCTCTATGATTTGGCTCCGTTACGTTTCAGAAAAATAGGTCTCGCTAAACCCCTCATTGTGCATTCTGTGTCCAATATTTCTGTGTAATTACGATCAGTGGACCATGGCCGTCGTTTATTGCAGGGGTAATGTGAAAATTGGCTCTGTGAGCACATTTTGGAGAATACTACTCTCTTACTGTCCTTTAGACAGATCTGCGTGTTAGAAAATGGCGCTGCTAATTAGACTATTAGTTCTCATACGCTTCCAGCTTCTGTCCATTTTTGACCAAATTTGTGGCCTTTGAGTGAACGGCGTATAACTGGTTATTTTCAAAATCAAATTACAATGATATTACATCACTGCTGAGGGGGTTGTTATTTTTCTCGAAATTAGATTATTTCATGTCTCGCGCAGCACTTTAAAGAGCTTCTAAATTCATAACGCAGATGTTTCGCAAATTACATCAGCAGACGCTTTGACACCGAGCCATTACGGCCAATATGTGAATGAATAGACTTGCGTTTCCATGCGATCTGATGACTAAAGGAGCCTCAGGAGAACATGGGGTAGATAATGTTCCAGCCGAAAGATAACGATTGGCTTCTTGCCCCTAGTGACATCATCCTCATGAGTCGGCAGTTCTGTGCACCGATAATGCTGAGTCATTTTGTTCTCTTCTTTCTGTCTTCCTCAGATCTCTTAGTGGACATGCTGGGGGTTTTGGCCAGCTATAGTATCACAGTCAAGGAGCTGAAGCTGTTGTTCAGCATGCTGAGGGGCGATGGAGGCGTGTGGGTGAGTTTTCTTGCAAAACAGACTTTTGCCCCTTTTCCATCGATGCTGGATGCTGTGGTTTCGGTGGCTGTTAAAAACAAAGAGCTACTTTGAATGCTAGAATATGTTTTCGAAGCTCATAAAAATCTGCAGATCATTAGCTAGATCTCCAACAAGCCCAGCCAATGATCTCCTGTCCTCCAGTCCTCCCCATGGGCGCCTGTTTGTGGTTTGCTGTGTATCGATTTCAGCTGTGCTGCCGTGGTTAAGGCTGATGGACAGGTTATTGATTGGCTCAAGAATGGCACAAGATTGGCAATAATTTATTTATGACTTCTGTATCTTTTTCTCTGTTTTCAAAGTCTTCTCTCATTATAACACGTTTCCTTTCATCCCTCTCGCTCACTAATTACAATGTCCTCTCTTAATTGTTCCCTCCTCCATGTGTCCTGTGCCTATAGCCAAGACACGCCATTAAGCTCCTATCTGTGCTGAATCAGATGCCTCAGCGGCATGGCCCTGACACCTTCTTCAACTTCCCAGGACGCAGTGCGGCGGTGAGAATCTCCCACACTTTTTACTATAAAACGTATGCATTCCAGGGTTTATAGGTATGAGCATGAGACTTGTTTCAGAATTATAGAACTCCAACAATGATAATAATAATTTATCATATGGCGTTTATATCTCAAAGAGAGTATTTTAAATATTCTACATTTTTTCTGCACTTTGTCAGGTTAATATACATTTTTCATTTTTCTTAAGCACCAAATTAACAGAGTGATTTCTGAAGGATCATGTGACACTAAAGACATGAGTGATATGAATAAATTACATTTTAAAATATATTAAAATAGAACACCGTTTTGATCAAATAAATGCAGTCTTGTTTTTCAAATACATTAAAAGATCCTAGCAGGCTTTTAAAAAGTAGTGTATATAAATTATATATTTATGTATACGTTTGAATTTATACATTATTTTTACTGAATAATTCATGTTAAAAAATACATGCCTCACATTTCTGCCCTCTACCATCCGCATGGTTTCCTGTAGCCTTTCACTGCAAGGGCATAAATGTTTTTGTTTTGTACAAACTGAGAGAGTTATTATCTCAAATTATCTAAAAATATAGTCTGTGGTAATCAACGCTATGCCACAAATGCTGTTATTAGAACGCAAGTATTTAACCCAGAGTATTACCAAGATCGAATTTGTACAAAATGGTCAGTTGTTTATATATCAGCTTATTCTGCAAATTATATTTTCATTGTTCCTATGATTGTGCAAATTTGCATCTTCTAATTTCCTTGTGTTTTGTGCCCCTGCAGGCCATTGCTTTGCCGCCCATTGCTAAGTGGCCTTACCAGAACGGATTCACTCTCAACACGTGGTTCCGAATGGACCCACTCAATAATATCAATGTAGACAAGGATAAACCATACTTATACTGGTGAGTATAATGTATGTGACACATTAAGGATGTGCAGAGGTAATGGTACAGCTTAATGCTGACCAGTCGCCAGTCATTAAAATGTAAATGCCAGGACTGATTTCAGAGCAGAAGCTCTGAGCGACCTAGACCAACACCTGTGAGCCTCAAGCTTCTCAGCGTGGTGGAAACACAGGAGATATGTGCATATGAAATATTATATTACCATTTCTGTTTGAAGTGGTAAGTGTCTCTACAGGGCTGGCCCACTAGAAGAGACCGCTAATTTAGGAGTGATCAGCCCTGCCCTATTTTCCAGTTACCAAGAAAAGCCTGCCGTACCAGAGGGCAAACTAGATAAATTCACAAAATTCCTAAATGTCATAGGAGATTCTCTGAAGAACCTCTGGCTGTTTTTGAAAATAAACCAGCATCGTAAACTGGAGATACCTTGCAGAGTAGCCTTGAGGATCCTTGTTAGTTTTGACCTTTAATTGAATGTCAGCGCTACACTTTAATGCCGTATTCTGCACTTCTGTAGCATTTCATTCTTTGGTCTGGTTTTGATGTTAGTCAGGGTTTCTTGCACAAAAACACTCGTAATCCCCTTCAAGATACCCCGAAGGACCTACGGTACTTGTGGAGCGCAGTTCCCATTATGCTCTGTCAAGAGAACGGATGATCTGTTGGTTTACTGTGTTGAAGGTTGCAGACAAGTCCAGCAAAATGAGTTATTAGTATACATAGATGTAATTTAATTTTACATGCATATTTCCTGTACCTCAACATGCCGCTAACTGTGCCAAGGTCACGAGTTTGATTCCCAGGAAAGAAATGTACACATGGTCCTACAACATCAATTGTATCACCAGGAGGCCTTTTTGAATATTTGTAACGGCTAATAAAGTATATCCTCCATGTTGGGGTTGCAGTGTTTGTACACTATTGAGGGAGGAGACACTGAAGGTACAGATTACCACTTCAGAAGTCTGAGGGCCATTGACCTCGCTTAAATCAGCATGTAATCCTGTTTTCTGTTTCTATGTTACCGTGGTGAGCTCAGCATAGAATTATGTAGCCGTGTAGGCACAGAGCGAGAGAAACGGCACCGCTTTGAGGCCCGACTGATAGCCAGTCACCTTATCGACAGCAGCCAGCGCTCCCAGCAATCTCTGCTGCCAGTGACTCAGTCAGCCATGTTTGTTTTCCCGCCAAGAATAAAGCCTGACATTCTTCCTCCATATTTTTACTGAGTTTTCACATCTGACTATGAGAGTTCAGTTCATTTTTCGTGGAAAACGTGTTGAAGTCAGATTGTTCTGTAGCATGGTCTGAATAATAAAGAGTTTGAGGCAGGACAAATAGAAGATTAAAGTAAATAGATGATGGGGTGGCTTTTGTTGACTCATATTAGAAGAAAGCCTGTGGAGAGGGCAAGTTGGCATTAAAAATGTAAAAATATTGTTTCATATAGCCAGGTTTTGCATACTTTTGCCATTTTTTTGCTTTCTCTTTCTCTTTTTTTTTTTTTTTTTAAATAAAATAAGTTCTTTCTCTTTCGTTTGTCCCCTAGTTTTCGAACCAGCAAAGGGATTGGCTACTCAGCACACTTTGTGGGGAACTGTTTAATTGTGACATCACTGAAGTCAAAGGGGAAAGGCTTTCAACACTGTGTGAAGTACGACTTCCAGCCTAGGAAGGTGAGTTTCGACCCGTCTACACACATGAGTAGACTAGACTACAGTGGAGGGTTGAACAGTGTTAAAGGGGCCATATGGCATTGCTAAAAAGAACATTATTTTGTGTATTTGGTGTAATGCAATGTTTACGCAGTTTAAGGTTCATTATTTTCCACCTACCGCACATTATTGTTGCTTCTCTCTGACCTGCATTTCTGAAACACATTGATTTTTACTAAGCTCATCGTTCTGTAAAGGCCAATTCACACTGCATAGACAAACGCCAACAAACTAGTCTGTTGGAGTTTGTTGGATCAGTGTTTTGGAGTTTGTTTTCACCCGACTGAACATGCTTTATTGGCGTTTGTTGGGTCGTGGAATGAACAGTGTGAAATGATTTTCCAACAAACTCTGATGTGGCCACCAACCGTTTCCATGACGATGCGCATATTTCACTTAAAGCGTGCTCCACCCACAGCCTCTTTCGTTTTATCCACCGTCTTTTCAGGCGAAGAATGACACGCAAAGACATTAATAACAGTAAAATTTTTATTGTGCTTACAGGAGCATCGGTTTCGTCCCCAATCAGACTTTCACCATCTACACCAGACGCGACCCTGATAAAACAAACAAACAATAGAAGCCCAATAGAAACTCCAATGGTTTCCATTAAAATACGCTTATAAACCATTAGCTTTTTCCAGTAAAACCATTACAAAAAAATCATTTTTGTAGTGTTTGGGGCATTTTTCCAATAGGATTTAACATCCCACCAATAGAATCCATCACGTACCAGTAGACACCATTATAGTTTCCATTAAAACCAATACAATTCCCATTATAACCATTAAATCCATTACATTTTCTATTGCGTTTTGGGCAGGGTTCTATTGTTTTTTTCAGCAGTGGTGCGGTGCGACTCGACAAAATACAATAGAGGTTCTATTGATTATAATCAGTGACGCTGTCTACACTGGATGCATCCGGTGTAGACACGGTGTTACTTGACTCTGTTACTCTCTAATCTGTGACTCGAAGTTTGTTGGGGCAGTTTGAACAAGACAGTTATTTTTAATAAAATTCTAAATCCAACAGCCAACTGGAGCCAACTTGTTTGTTGGTCAGTTTGTCTGTGCGGTGTGAATTGGCCTTTAAGTGCGGTGTGCTCTGATTGGCCAGCTATCCAGTGCGTTGTGATTGGCCAAATATTTCAAGCATGTGACAGAAATGTTACTCCCCTTACCATATTTGGAAACACACAGCGTCTCCACCACATGGTGGCAGCAGAAACAATACTACAGCAAGAATAAAAGTTATGCCTTTCTTTGCGTATACATTTAGGCAGTGTTACGCAAATTTTCCCACATAGTGATGTAGATTTGTGTTAGAATGAGGCGTTTTAGGAAGGCATGGACGAGTCTTAACTTTAAGAAAGAATATCTCTTTGGGTTTGAGACTTTAATCTTTGCGACTTTATGGATCTTATATATGCACGAACAGTTTTTAACACTCCAAAGACAAAAGAAAACATGAAATCGTGTCATATGACCCCTTTAATATATGGTCTTTTCCTTTATTAGTGACATCAAAATGACTTTTATTTAGGGGGTTTGATTTTGAACTAACTTTGTTTTTGAACTCAAGATCTTCAGATAAATTTGGTTGAGTAGAGGCCATTAAACCTAGCAGCCACATAGCTATGCATAAATAACGCTTGAAAACCTTAGCAACTGCATAGAAATCTAGATATCTTTTCTTTGACAATTTTGGGTAATTGTATCATTTTAATTGTGCATACCCATTTATGATGCCATAAAATGGAAGATCACACTATTTTGAATCAATATTGATCTTATTACAAACGATTTATTCTTGCATAAGTTTCTTTTTGTTCTTTTTCTTTTTTAATTGACCTTGTAATTTAAAAAAAATCCAAATACCATAACTTGCTCTTCTAGTGAAAAGAGACTTTTCTCTGGTGACGAGAGAAGTGTAACTGCCTGAAATTATTTATATATATATATATATATATATATATATATATATATATATATATATATATATATATATATATATATATATATATATATATATATATATATATATATATATATATATATAAAATCTTGTAGATTATTTCTCCGTCTCTGAGAAGTGAACGAACAGGCTATCTGCACAGAAAACTGGATGAGCCTCTAGAGGGCAGCAGCTGTGTTAAACCACACCTGTCTGTCTCTGTCTGTCTTTATCTTTGCACAAATTTGATGTCTCTACCAAGTCAGCACTACTTGAAGGCCATCTAAATTGTTATCTTGTGCCCAAAAGAAACAAAGAGAATTCCAGAGGGATTTATTCCCATAGCACCTTATTCCTTTTTAGTACTCAGGATCTGTCTATTTAGCGCTCTTACTTTGTTTTTCTTTTTTTCCCCCTCTTACTCCGAGTGGGCTGATACAGCAACATCTGGTTTTTGATAACTTGGCTCCTCTTATTGTCCCAGTGGGATGGATTCGGCTCAGTCGCACGCGTTGTTAAATGACAAATGAAAATAAGTTTGGCAAGGGATTTTTGAATATGATACCTCATCCAGTCTACTCACAGAAGAGGACAACAAGGGAGTGTTGTGTGCCAATTAGAATTCAAGCTATACCCCTTCGCCCAGACACACACACTCGCTAGTGTGAGAAAATGTGTACTCGGCCTAACAATGAACTTCACAACTCACCTAATTAGTCAGCACTCTGTTCTGCTATTGAAACTGTGTGTGGTGGGACAAAAGGGCTGGATTTTAATCAACCACTTTGTTAGTAACTCTTAAATTTATATTAAACTTCCTTAGATATTAAAGAGGGAAAGTATAGAGCAAAACAGGGGATCAGGGAGGATTGGAGATGTGAACAAAAAGAAAAGTAATTGAATTGAACTGAGCTAAAAGATCTATCCAGAACTTAAATGGTGTAATTGTTATTGGTCAATGGAGACCAGCAGCTCAGAGGAAAAGTTTGGAAACGGAGGACTACTCTAGGGCTGTGTTTTTGGGAAATCCAAAGCCCTGTCTAGACAAAGATGACCCTTTCTTGCATTTATGTAAAATCTTAACTGGCATTAAAAGCTATGAATTCTCAGTTACGGGATGGATTTTTGGTCTAGCAGATTTTAGCTTATTCTTTTTTCCCCACTGTCACCCCAGCTAATATTGCCTTACGTTTTCATAAGATGCTAGGAAGGTGGAGAGGATATTTGGGAAATTAGGTCTTTTGAGGAAGTTTCCACTAAATCTCCCCAAAAAAAACGTCCCAACAAGACGGGCCACACTTATTTCCAGAGCTCATCCATAAGGACCCTACAAGAGCTCAGTTTTTTGTTTGAATTACGGATACATGGTTGACACTTTTGCGTGATCAGTGTTGTCGTATTCCTCACTGGAGCGCTTTCAAATGTCAGGGCTCTGATCTTTAATTCATATGCCAAAACAGCTTTTAGCATTGCTGCCATCAAACAGAATGAGTCTGTTTCAGTAAATTTAGCTCTCGGTTTAGAAGCATGTAATGAGATTGTTTTATGTGCTTGATCTAAAAATTTAACCATTTTAATTTTGGGGCCGGGTCATTTCCACAGAATTTTTTTAGTCCAAAGCTTGAAAGATTGGTTCAGTATAATTTAAGCTCTATATGTAGCATGCCATCAGTTACCACAGAAAATAAATTCCCTCATTCCATTGCGTTAACATAGTGGAGTGGACGCCAATGAGACAAGGCATTACTGAGGGTTTTTCTTTTGTTAAAGTGCTTTGGATTTAATTTGCTTGTTTTTGCAAATAATTAAATTTTGTGGTAATTGATGCTGTCAAGACTAGAGCATTATTTATTATCAATTTAATATTGAATTCAGAATTTAGAAATCACTCAGTTGCATTGGGCAGGCACTAATATAATCTAATAATAAATAAGT
Source organism: Barbus barbus (assembly GCF_936440315.1). NCBI lineage: Eukaryota > Metazoa > Chordata > Actinopteri > Cypriniformes > Cyprinidae > Barbus > Barbus barbus. The sequence goes on from NC_136725.1 coordinate 15,962,768, forward strand.
AAATAAATAAATGAAAATAAGTGGGCCAAAAGGCCAAATGAGTAGCTAATCCAATGGAATTCTCCAAGTGCTCCTGATAACCAATCCGAACCTAGTGGCCTGCATAATTTTGTGGACGAAATGGTCTGTCTGGATCATGAAATGCATGATTTTATGAATTTATATGCATACAAAATGAAATGTACCAAAACAGTATTTCATGATACAGACTGATCCTTTCATCCACGAAATTCAGAGGAAAAAATGTCTAAATTGCGAGATGTTTATTCAAAATTGTGAAACTCATATAAACTCATAATTATGAGAAATAAGAAATGAGAATTGTGTGCTATAAATTTGCAGTTCTGAGAAAGTCAAAATTGCAAGATATTAACAATTCTGAGGATTTGTTTTTCCAAATTATGAGATTGATTCAAAACTGTGAGCTATTGAATCATGATTGTGAGAAATAAAGTCAGAATTGAGGGCTATAAATGTGCAATTCTGAGATAAATCTGAATTGCGTGATATAATCTCGTAATTATGAGAAATAAAGTCAGAATTGTGTGCTATGAATTTGCACTTTTCAGGAAAATGTTTGAGATGGTGAGACTTATAATTACTAGAAATAAAGTCAGATCTGCGAGATATAAACTCAGAATCATAAGAAATAAAGTTAGAATTGTGAGATAAAAAGTCACAATTACCTTTTTAGATTTGTATTATTCTGTGGTGGAAAAGGGGCTTCCATAATGAACACTGTGTTTACTACTCTACCTTTTACATACGCTTGCCTGAGTGAGCTGTGTGAATATTGAATACTTATATTTTTGACTTCCTGTCCTCTTCTACAGTGGTACATGATCAGCATAGTCCACATCTACAACCGTTGGAGGAATAGTGAGATCCGTTGCTATGTCAACGGCCAGCTGGTTTCCTACGGCGACATGGCATGGCACGTTAACACCAATGATGTAAGTGTTTGTGCTTTTCCAGTGCTTTTACATTCTCATTCTTTTTCATACACAGCCTCAAGAAGCACATAACCATCCCAGCGTTGCCAAAATCAACTTCTTCAATTTCTTCAGCTTTGGAAAATATTGCACCTGTAGGGTCCAAATGACATTTGATTAGATAAGGGCTTGTCTCTGTGGCTCAAAGGGATATAGATTAGCCATACACCTTTTTCCCTTAGGCAAATCTTTATAGTATATTACGTATAGACTAGCTGAAGTAATTGAGAACAAGATGACCAGAAGATAGCAAGTAAACAACTCCAGAGGGCCTTTTATGAAAACTCTCAAGCAGCCGAACTGATAAAAAGCTCCACTTTTGGTATCTTTCTTCTTTTTTTTTTTTTTTTCTTCATTCCTTTATCTTGATTATCTCCTCTTCCTCTCTCCCTTCCTGCAGAGTTATGATAAATGTTTCCTGGGCTCTTCAGAGACTGCGGATGCTAACCGGGTGTTCTGCGGGCAGCTTGGAGCCGTTTACGTCTTCAGTGAGGCGCTGAACCCTGCACAGATCTTTGCCATTCATCAGCTCGGACCCGGGTATAAGGTATAAACCCTGAGATCACTTTTGAGAGAGCAGGGTGCTGTGCAGCTGTGGGATACTCTTTGCTGCTCGATTGTTGCAGTACAAAGTGGGCGTTTTGTGTTTGACTGAATACTTAGTGCCGTAATTAAACTCTGTGCTGAGAACATTCTGATGGATTAGTTCTGAAACTGACAGGCGGTGTAACATAAAAGCTCTTTTCCTAAACTCAACCTCACTGTCTGCCATCTAAACAGACACTTATTCTCTGCAGTTGTGTATGTGCTCAAATTAAACCTCTGAAGTGATTTGAAATGATCTACATGGGCAGCAACAGTCACACACACACCACTTGAATGCGGCATCTCAAACGAGTCTGATTTAGTGTTGTTTTTGTTAACTACAGCTAAAACTATTAAAAGCTGTTTGTTAACTGAAGTAAAGCTGAAATAAAATAAAACATAAATACTATTTGAAAAACTTGTTAGAAATGTTGCCTTGGCAATTAACTGAAATAAAATAAGGTGAAGTACCAAAATGACTCAAATTAAACCTTAAATAAAAATAATTTAAGTTAAATACAAAAACTGAAGCACATAATAAAATGACAAAAAATAAAAATAATGAATAAATGGTAATAATGCTAAAATAACACTGGGATGTTTCAGCAGAGTTTGGCATTTGGCCATATTGCTAAACTAATGATGCAAAATGCTGCAAAAATTAATAAAAAAAAAAATTGATGGAGCTATTATATACTGTTACTTGTCAGTATTGAATGCAGTATAAAGGTTAATACAGTTGTAGTACTTTGACTTTATTTAACGCAATGCATTCTGGGACTGCTTTATCTGCAGAGGATACATGCAGTGCTGATTTTAGGATTTCATACAGTAGTAAAAAAATCCTGTGCCATAATTTATTTAAAATACATTTATTTCATACTAAGTATACTTCAAATCCATTAACATATTTACTGACATATAAAGACTTACTGATATAAAATTATAGTTAAACTTTATTTGGAGTATTTCTTTATTGCACAATGCACATTTCTTAATATTATGCCTAAAATGTGTTTTAATATCACTATTAATAAGGATTGTATGATCTCTGTATAGTATCAGTCTATAAGTGTAAAAGATTTAAAGTAGATGAAGAAAACTTGCAATAGTACCACTTTAGCACAATCAAATATGCTTAAGAATATCTTTAGTTGGACTTCAGCACTACTTTCGCTCAATTGAAGTGCATTAAGCCCCAAATTAGTAGTTCCAAATAAGTTTAATATACCAAAAGTAGAATAATTGCAGGGTATATTTATTAAGCTCCTAAATATGTAAATGTATCTGTAGTATACTTGGCACAAAATAAATTTATTACAATACATTTTAGTGTTTTTGTTATAGAATATCAGGGAATTTCAAAAGTGTGCAGTCATTTCCAGTCATTTCTAGAAATTATTCTTTGTGATTGTTATCTTTTGCCAAACCTTTAGAAAAGCTGTCATGAGCTAGAGCTTGTTTGATTGATTGATTGATAAAAAGCTGTACACCCTGGCTGTTGTGTTGCATTCCAGTTTTCTGTGAGTAGTTGAGTGAACGGTGCATGTAAGGCTGAGACAACCCTTCCTGAAACATGGGCTGTGCTAAAGTACTTTCTCATTACACCGGCTGTACATTTCCCTGGCAAGTCTGTTAATAACACCTAATGTTCTCTCTTCTCTCTTTCTCGTTAATTAACCGGACTCTCACCTCTCAGACAGGCTTGTCTCTGGGGTCTGTACGCATGTGGGAGCTGATAGCTGCTTCTGCTTCATGGGCTGAAGTGTTTATGCCAAAGCAGCACTTGACATAGATGAACCCTTAAAAAATCCCTTCTCAGTACAGAAACGAAGAGGAGAGGATAGATAAGTAATGTTAACCGCTGGCTTATCTTTCTGGTTACCAAAGAAGAGCGTTGAGGGGAAATCCCGGCTGTCAAGTTTTTCTCTCCGGCCAAGCACGAGACTCCCTAATTTAATCTAAAGCTCTCAGGAAGCAGGGCTTGTTTACCCGGGTCAGATGATCTGATGATTATAAGCAGCTTTTGTTCACTTGTTCAGATGATGTTGTTGTACGTTACTGCTAAATGGACAGATGATTAACCGCATCTCTCAGTGCTAATCTCGGCATTGTTTTTTGCATCAGGCAAAGCACAGCTTATTTAGGCTGCTGCTTTGTAAGACTGAGTGATAAATATTCACAATGATTATAAAATTAAGCAACATTATATATATTACAATGTGCTTTTATTTGGTAAAGTTTATTAATTTTATATAAAGTAAGTTTTCTGAGGGCTAGTCATTAGGCTAATTTCACAATATTTGATTGAGATCATTTAAACTTGCATAGCAGAAACTGTGTTGGTCAGTTTGATTCATTTCGTGAAACAGTTGAAACGGTCTCTTACAAAGAATTTATTCAAAACTGTTCAATTTAATTTAAATCCTCACTTGCAAATGCACACTTAAGTCCCTGTGTATCACTTTTCATATATCTAATTATTTTAGTAAAAAAATTATTTTTATATTTGCTTCGTAATATTTATTTATTCGTTTTTAAATTAATGAATAATATTAGGTAAATAATAATCAAATTTAGGAAAATGTTGTTTGTTATATTGGTTCATATAAATGAAAGTTCAAAACTCCATTTAAGTGCACAAAAGTCCCCGTGTAACATATTTAATATATCAAAATGTTTAAATATTTTGTTTTGGTTAATCTTAAGGTAAATAATAATAAAATTAATAACATTTGTCATTTAAGTGAATATAAATAAAAGTGACCAAATATTATTTTTCCCTGTGCTTATTTAGTGGAAAATGTTCCTTAATTAATAAAACAAATATATAATTGAATTTAAAATTAATTTAATAATGGTTGTTTAAAATGTATTAAAAGTAAATATATTGAATATAATCATCAAATGAAATGGCAAAATATTTTGATTCTTTTTAAATATTTATCATCCAGTCATTCAGCCTTTTAGGATCGTCAGGCCGTTAACGAGATTATGATTATTAGCCCAACCAGCAGATTGTGTTAAAGAGAGATTATGAACCTGTTACATGTAACCAGGCTGAGTTCATTAGGCAGTGTTTAGTGTCAAGTTAAACCAGGATAACAGAGACAGAAAGTCTCTTCAGTAAATCTGAGAATTAAAAATGAAAGCATGTCATACTCTCCCTCTCTGTCTCTGTCTCTCTCGGCACAGAGAGTTAACTGCATCTGGATTATTGAGGGATTTTTAATTATTAATCCTTGCACCCACGCGGCTAAAAGTTCCTCGGCGCCTGATTGCAGCTCACTCCAACTATAGAAGAAAAATCAAGAGAGCAGAGAGTGTGGATTATTCATGGGCTGTGTGTGTGTGTTTGTCTGTGTGTGTGTGACGCTCTGACGCTCTATCACGAAGATGTCTTAAGAGACCTGATGTATGGAATGAATGTTTTACATTAATGATATTTTATTGCCTTTTTTTGCTTTAGTTTTTTTTACAGGTCACTGCTTTATTTTTACTAGTCCACTAGTACAAGTTACCTTATGTCTGTGTAGAATCAGCCATTCCTCCTGCTGTCACTATATTGAAAACATGCAAATGAAGTCATGTGATTCACAGTTAGCCAACACAGGCCCAGATCATCAACGAGGATCATCAACAACAAAAAATGTAATAGAATAAAACCAGTATTATGCTCACCTAGGCTGCATTTATTTCATTAAAATACACTAAAACATTATTATGATCAAATATGATTAGAATTTAAAATAACTGTTTACTGTTTTACTATATTTTAAAATGTAATTTATTCCAGTGATGCAAAGCTGAATTTTCAGCATCATTACTCCAGTTTTCAGTGTCACATGATCCTTCAGAAATCATTATAATATGCTTATTTGGAGATTATAAATGTCTTTACTGTCACTTTGGATCAGTTTAATGCATCCTTGCTGAATAAAGTATTAACTTCTTTGGGGGAAAAAAAGAAAGTATATGCAACATGTAGCAATAAAGGTTACAGATACTGGAAGTAATATGCAATATTACTGTCACATGACCTTATTGCATGTTCAATCTAACCTCTTGTACATGAAACCGTATGAATTAGGCAAAGATTAAATTTCAACCAGTAGTATGCTACACTGTTGTCACATGACCTCAGTAGATTGCATGATGGAACAAACACCATCTTGCATTGTCAATTTACTTTTATGTGAAAATGTCAACTTTTGGAAATCTGATCAAATAATGTGTGAGGGATGGTAGGAATTATTGATTGGTCACTCTTGAAATTAAGGTCAAGGGAAGTGCAGTGCATTGCATTCTGGGATTTAGTGAAGAGTATGCTCTGTTTGCTGCATATATACTGCACATTTTTGCAATTGTAGCAGGGCATTCATGCAAATATAAAATGCCCATGGTCTGCATAGTACACATGCATAATACAAAACTAGTATTAATAGAATGATAGCATGCCATGCCGAGTCATATGAAGCCGATTATTATGCATAAATTGTAACATAATTTATCTGGAAATTTGAGGCTATTATGTGTGCGTGCTCATATATCTATTGCTCATTTGGGTCCATATCTGTGAATTTGTCTGTGAAAGTCTGGATGTGAGTGTGTGTTGCTGCTGCAGCCGGTTGATGTGGTCCCTATACCAGAGGAAGTCCAGATGTCTGGTCAGCATGTGACAGCCAACAAGCTGCTCTCTGGCTGTGCATTGCCATGGTAATTAGCATGTGAGGTATGGGGCACTTGGCATTGTCGCAAAGAGAGCCGTCTGGACCGGCGACTGTGTGTGTGTGTGTGTGTGTGTGTGTGTGTGTGTGTGTTTGTTTGTAAGTTATATAGATCATCAGAGTGGATGAAGGCTCTGCTTTAATTCCAGTGCTGTTAGTCTCTGCCGCTGGTGCAGCTGTCCTCTCATGGGATTGTGAGGAGCAAAAGAGAGAGAGAGACAGCAAGGAAGAAGTGTGCTAGCTTTGCAGCATGGTGTGTCGAAGCAGTGACCCGATTCCCAGACAGCTGCTTGAGTTTGCCGGTGCTCCTGTGCCCTGTGTGACGGAGATGATGAATGCCATGTGAACGTGCCGGAACACTGGGCCAGATTACATATTGTGCTCATGCAGACTGACTGCGTGATCATATTAATGGTCTCTTTCTCTTTTTACAAAGAGTTTGAGATTCTGAACTGCATTTTTGGTACAAATTTGATGCGATATGTCTGCAGAAGTGAGATGAATCTAATAGAACATCCTTTTTGGGATGTTCTCAGGGAAAAATGGTTAAAAATAGAGATGAGTCGTGTTGGTGGATTTGATGATCATAAAACAACCGGCTGTATAACTATATATTCATACACTGTTTATTTATTGTGTGTTTAGTTTTAGTTTTTTATATTATAGAGAGATGTATTTATTCATTAAATCTGAACTAAAACCTTTTTCTTTTTGTTTTGATGCTTTTAGTATGCTAACAGCATACTTGGTTATTATTTTAGATTAATATTAATTATTGGTGCTAGTGCTGATAGCCTAGTGGTTAGTGTTCCTTTGCCAATCCCATTCCCAACTCTCATTTTCTACTGTCCTATCCACGAAAAAGCATGAAAAAGGCCAAATAATAATATTTCCCCTTGGTTTCATCATCAGCAAAGAAAGTTGCGTTTGAGAAAAACAATAGGATATTTTAAGAAACTTCATGAAAATATTTATTTATTGTGTTCAGTTGTATTATTAGTTAGTATAGTTGTTGTTTTTATTATTAATTTATAATCTAGTTGTCCTTATCTATTGTCCTAATCTAGTTGTCTAATAAACCTGGCATTATGAATTAGTTTATGAATATTGTTAACTCTTTGACTTGCTTTTGGATTAAAAAAATGCTGCAAAATGTAGGCCTATACATGTAAATATTTGTATTTTTATTATTAGTTTATTATAGTTTTATTACAATTTGTATTCTAGTTTTATTATAATTTGTATAGTTATAGTATTTATTTATTTAAATTATTTGTGTTATTTATTTTCGATTTCAGAATTGTTGTTTTTATTTTTGTATATATTTTGATGCTTTAATTGTGTTAGCTTTTAGCTTTTAGACTCTGCATGATAAAACGTCTTATGCTGTTCTTAATAGAAGGCTGTATGTTCTTATTTAGTGAGCTAGGTATGTTAGTTGTGTGTGTTTTTTTGGTCTGGAGCGCGGTGTGAGGCAGGGTGTGTGAATAGAGTCTGGTAGATAAGTTTTGATGCTGCGTTCAGTGCCAGTCAGTGTGTTGCTAAGTGGACACATTGGCAGCAGGACTGAGGAAACTGCAGTGAATCCCAGTGCCAGTGCAAGGGCTTATTTGCATCGTACTGTTTTTTTGAAGAATTGCTCAGTGAGCGTGACTGTGTTTATGCTTCTCTCATTACTAATGCGTCTGTCCTTTCTGTTCAGAAGTGCTGCTGTAGACTTCATGAGGCAGTTAGATGTTGAAAATTGTATTGATTTATGTGCATACCAATATATTATGCATAATATTCCGTCCTGTATACTTATATACTGTGGTTTTCGATGTAATATAATACAATATTGAATAGAATCCAAATACAGGTTATTAAGGCAAAATAAAACAGAACATTCTGTGTGACATAATGTGGAATGGGATTTTGTACATTGGGATTTGATTGGATTTTTGAAGACAAGTTGAAGGAGAGGCAATTTAGATTTATATTACTGGTTAATAATTTTTCCCTCTGACTTGACCTTAGTTACTTCATTAGCAAAGAAAAGATGAAATTTACTTATTTATATTTGAATGTATTCATTTATTTACTATTTTATATATATTTAATTTGTGTGTTTATTAATATTTATTTATTTACTATTTATTACTTCCTATGTTATTTATTGTGCATTTATTATTATTTTTTGTTATTTATTTATTCATTTATGTATTTGTTTATTAATCAAAAATGTTTTAAAAAATTAAAGTAAATAGGGTAGAATTTTGTTATATGTCTTTAAATTGGCCATCTATCTAGATATATAAATATATAAAATCTTGTGGAAAAAAGCTAATCAAATGGTGAGTTGAAAGTCCTGTCATGCATGGTTAGGAAATTCTGCATGATCTTATGTAAGTCCCTCAGCTGAGTAGACGACTGTTGGCACAAAATGCTTTACATGAGAGAGATTTTGCAGATACACGCATATTTACACACACATGCTCATACCGACTCACATTTACGTTTAGAGCCATTAGTGAAATGGCACATTTCCACAGCCAGAGCTTCATTAAGATAATGAATGCCTGTGTGTGTCTCTACTCTGTGCCTCAGAAATTAAAGCTTTTTATTATTGTTATTATTATTATTATTATTACCATTATCAGTCCTCTGGGAAGCGGCCCAGTCACTGATGCTTTCCACGAGTCTGCTACCAAGAGAGACTGAAAGAGAAGCAAAATGCGACACAACTTCATTTGAAGGATGTGTTTGTCTGTTTTCCCAGAGCACGTTTAAGTTCAAGTCGGAAAGTGACATCCACCTGGCGGAGCACCATAAGCAGGTTCTGTATGATGGGAAGTTGGCCAGCAGCATAGCCTTCACCTACAACGCTAAAGCCACCGACGCACAGCTGTGCCTGGAGTCCTCGCCCAGGGAAAACCCCTCCATATTTGTGCACTCGCCACATGCCCTGATGCTGCAGGTTGGTTTTTACTCTCACACACACACATAACATATGTTTATCTCTGCTTTTTTTACTGATTCTTGAGTGCTAGGGGTGATTGGGTGAGGGGGTGGGGGGGAACAGGCTACAAAACTGAAAAAAAAAAAAATTATGTAGAGAGGAAATGTTTTTGATTAAATAGTTAAAAATGTCCATGTAAGTTTCAATTTAGTTTACTGTAATTTGTTTTTTTAATGTGAAGTGTGTGTTTTGATGTAAAAAGAACCATACATGTTTTAATCATGCATGTATTAAATTAATTAGATTTTGTTTTTCATTACCTACTTAAAATGAGGCAATTTATCTAAAAATCCCAACTAATATCTTCATAATAAGGGTGATGACATTGACATATCATGGATGTAACAGAAAATATAAGCACACATTGTGAGGCTGAAGGCACAACATGCAGCTTATTATCATCATACAACTGATCGTATACTGTATATGGGTAGTTGATGTATCTGTGATGTGAAAAAAAAACTCTAACATTGAAGATAAACCTCTCTCATGCTATTTGTAATTCTATGAAGATATATTTTTCTCATGTTATTTGTATGTTAAGTTTTTTTTTTTTCTACATTTTTGCTGTCACACCATAGGACACAGTCCCGTTTTTATTTGTCAACTACCCATATATAATGCATTATCACTTTCTATGACAGTTTCCTACCCAGTTTTCTAATAAGCAAGTGTGCATTTTTGCTTGTGTATGCAGGATGTGAAGGCCATCGTCACTCACTCTATCCACAGCGCCATCCACTCTATTGGAGGAATCCAAGTTCTCTTCCCGCTCTTCTCACAGCTGGACTACAGGCAACCCAATGACAGCCCTGTGGAGACGACCGTCTGGTGAGTATTGACCATACAGGCCGCAGATCCACAGAGCTAAATTTACAATTGCAACTCTCAGGGTTCATTAAATCTTCAATTTTAACTTATCATATGCCATTTATATCTATAAGAGAATATTCTACCTTTATTTTTGCTGCACTGCTCTTTTCTATCCCAGGTTAACATAGAGACTACTACCATTCAAAAGTTTGGGTTGATTTTTTTTTTTTTTTTAAGGAATCAAAGGTTTTATTCAGTAACAGTAATGCTATTTATAATGTTACAAAATATGTCAATTTGAATGCAATTCTTTTTTAAATTTGTGTTCGTCAAAGAATCATGAAAAACATCATGGTTTCCACAAAAAACCTTAAGCAGCACAACTGTTTTTTAACATTGAGAATAATAAGAAATGTTTGTTAATCATCAAATCAGCATGTTATAACAATTTCTGAAGGATCAATTGACACTGAAGACTGGAGTAATGATGCTGAAAATTCAGCTTTCCATCACAGGAATAAATTACATTTTTAAATATTAAAATAGAAAATGGTTATTGTTGAAATAATATCTCACAATATTGCCGAATACTGTATTTTTAATCAAATAAATGCATCCTTGATGAGCATAAGAGATTTCTTTCGAAAACATCATAAAAAAAACTTTTGAATTGTAGTGTAAACACAGTAGTGTAAGCACCTAAACCACAGACATGGCAACACTGGATCAACCAATCGCGTGAATTTGGGGGACTGCTACACTACCATCTGTTTGTCCATCCAATGTGAGACTCAGGGAGTTTTTGAGAAACCTGTTTGAAAACAGTAGTTATCTTTATTGTAAATGTCAAAGTAGCGTCTACATGGAGCTCCCTAGGCCAAGTCCTAGTTTTGTATTTGAGAATAATAAGTTACTGCCATAATGTAGACTAAAACTCAAATCAGTCACTGTCAGGGACATCTGCCATGAATTATAAATGGAATCTGTCATTCTTGGATAGAAATAGAGCATGACGGCGAGAGCGTGTGATTTTGAGAGATTCGTGCCATTCATGTTCACAGACACTATGAATGAGATTGAGAGGCTAGCGCAAAGAGGGATGAGAGGCTGGTATAGTCATACCCTCATTTCTCAGGTCATTGCTTGGTTCTGCACGGTGAGCTTGCAGGCATGGCGAGTAGATTAGAGATCAGCAGTGAGCTGGCAGGCGTAATCAGCGGAGCAGAGATCTGTGGGGTATCGATCAGTGGTAATGTTCCCCACTGGGGTTTACTGTCTGTGGGGAGATGGGTGAGGTCACTGGCCCATCCGTCGTCTTATGGCACTTTAGAAAGAGACATTCTGAGGATTTCATCTGCAATCTCACTGCCTCGACTACGTCATTTAAGAAGCAAAGACATCATTTGTATTTGCTGGAATGATGATATTGCTTCTAGGAAGGGAAGCCATCATCATGTGCGTGTGTGTGTGTGTGTCTTGCCCTTGAGGTGTCCTTAAACATGGCTACCATAAGACATGTGCACTCTTAAAAATAAATACTCTTTGTTGGCATTGATGTTTCCAAGAAGAACCTTTAACATCCATGGAACCTTGGAAAAACCATACATTTTAAAATGTTCTTCACACTAAGAAAAAATGGTTCTTTAAAGAACTGATCTGAAACCTTCATTTGAAACCTTTGTTTTTAAGAGTGTATTCAATGTTGAAGTTGTGGTTTAGTGTAGATGTGTTGAGCCTTGGTGCTCATGTTAGAAATGCAGGTCGAACCCCTTATGCATTGTATGCTGATCCTGTTCTCTCACAAATGCTACATATTTAAAAGTATTTTTTCATTTCTCCTTGCAGTGCCACTCTCCTAGCTTTTCTAGTGGAGTTGTTGAAGAGTTCAGTAGCCATGCAAGAGCAGATGTTGGGTGGAAAAGGCTTCCTGGTTATTGGATATTTACTGGAGAAGGTAAGACGGACATTCATTATTATTTTTCGAATCACCGGTAATAAAAATCAGTCTATTATAAATTAGATAAAAAAAAATAGATAGATTTGCAGAAGTTGCAGACGATGACTTTAATTTTAATCATCTGAATTGAAATAAAGGAGTAATTCACCCAAAAATGCCCCTCATGTTGTTCCAAACCCGTAAGACCTTTGTTTATCTTCAGAACGCAAATGAAGATATTTTTGATGAAATCCGAGAGCTTTCTGACCCTCCACAGACAGCAACGCAACTACCACGTTCAAGGCAGTAAGGACATCATTAAAATAGTCCATGTGACATCAGTGGTTCAACCTTCATTTTATGAAGATACAAGAATATTTTTGTGTGCAAAGAAAACAAAAATAATGACTTTATTCAACAATTTCTTCTCTTCCGTGTCAGTCTTCGATGCGCGTTCATAAGGGTATCATGACATAGAGCCTCTGATGTAGAACGTCCATCTCTCTTAGTTTATTGTCGGTTCTGGTTCTAAAAAGTAAGGCCAAAATTGCCAAAAATTTTCAGACATGTTTACTTAGACTGTTTTATGTACAGCGTGCGTCGTCTTCTACTTGTAAACAAGGCGACTGACACGGAAGAGAAGAAATTGTTGAATAAAGTCGTTATTTTTATTTTCTTTGCACACAAAAAGTATTCTCTTCTCTTAGCATCATAAAATTATGGTTGAACCCCTAATGTCACATGGACTAATTTAACATTGTCCTTACTATCTTTCTGGACCCTGATCGTGGTAGGACCTTTCCTGTCTATGGAGGGTCAGAGTGCTCTCAAATTTCGTCAAAAATGTCTTAATTTGTGTTCCGAAGATGAACGAAGGTCGGACGGGTTTGGAACAACATGAGGGTGAGTAATTAATGACAGAATTTTCATTTTTGTGTGAACTATCCCTTTAAGATAATAATATGTGCACTTGAGGTACTAATATGCAACTTTTAGGGGTAAATAAGGTATAGAGGTATACCTTTTGAAAAGATACCACCCCCAGTGACAGCTTTTTGTACTTTTTTCATGGCTTAGTGGGTTAGACACACTGAGCTACAGCACTTGTTCAGGAGATGCAGGATTGAATCCAGATTTCATGTAGAGTTTCTGTTAATAAAAAGTGTCAAAAGCTTGAAACACATCGTCTGTCTTGCTCTATACTGTGTCTCTCACTTTGTTTGTCTGACACCTGTCTCTGTCTCTCTCTCTCTCTCGTCATTAGTCTTCTCGGGTACACATCACCAGGGCAGTTTTGGAGCAGTTTCTATCGTTTGCCAAGTATCTAGATGGGTTGACTCACGGAGCTCCTTTACTGAAGCAGCTGTGTGATCACGTTTTGTTTAATGCTGCCATCTGGATCCATACACCAGCTAAGGTGAGCTCGTCCCACACGCTAAAGGTCAAAATAAAGAGTCACATTTCACATCTGTCCATAGCCGTTATTGTTATTTTTAACATTTTAATGTAGTGATAGATAATAATAATAATGATGTAATTTCAAAATATAATAATGTGATTTTGAAATAACATTTCTAAGTATTAAAGTGTTTTACACTAACTTTCAAGTCGGTAAGATTTTTCCATGTTTTTGAAATATGTCTCTTATGCTCACCAAAGCTGCATTTATTTGGTTATATTGTGAAATATTATTACAATTTAAAATAACTGTTTTCTGCTTTAGTATATTTTGTTTCAAATTTAGTTTATTCCTATGATGGCAAAGCTGAATTTTGAGCATCATTACTTCAGACTTCAATGTCACATGATCCTTGAAATCATTTTAATATGCCAATTTGGTGCTCAAAAAAGCATTTCTTGTTATCAATGTTGTGCTGCTTAATAATTTTGTGGAAACTGATACATTTTACAGAATTCTTTGATGTATAGATTAGAATAGAATGTTACTTTTGATCAGTTTAAAGTGTTATTGATGCCGGACTTTTGACTGGTAGTGTACATATAATTTGCAGGTACTGTATTGATATACAGAGGATCTATATTTGTAATTAAATTAAAATAGTGAAAATAATAGCCTAAAAATGGCAATATATGTAATATATAGTCTTGATACCATCTTGTACCCCATGAAACCACCACCAAAGGACCCTTTTTAAGAGAATAAGTGTTAATGAAATTCTAACCCAAGCAGTCAGCTTATATTATGTATGCAGAACTTGTGTACTTGATTGCACAAAGCATATGCTTGTAGATATTTTTATCCGTCAGGTTTACGAGGTGTGAAGTGTGTGAGTGAGCTTTGCATCCAAAGGCACTTGATCTACAAAAAAAAAAAAAAAAAAAAAGTGCTATTCCTCTACAAAAGCAGAGAGGCTCAATTATTGGATAATGACCTAGGAAACACGACTGCAGGAAGAAACGATCGCCCGCTTTTGTTCCCTCGCCTGTCCACGCAGAGGAGTGAATATCCCGCAGCGACCACAGCCCTTTATGATAGAGAGAATGAAGAAACATCCAGGGGGAATGAAAAAGAGAGAGATGAAGTGAAGGCTTGCGTACAGGAAGCAGATATGTGAAATATTACTGCTATGGAGACAAAAAAGGCAATTGATTAGGTTTTTCGGATTGAGGCAGATTTCACATTTTTCAGTGTTCTTCCTTGATCTACACAAAGAAATTTGTTAAAAACACTCATAACACCTGAGCAAACACATGGCAGTGAGATTTGCTCAGGCACTGCTTACATTTTCATAAGAAAATTTAAAAAGCTTAGTGGATTCAACTCGTCATTGTGAGGTCCTGGTTTTCTTGCTTTATCTTTGACCTGCTTGCGTATAAAGCTGTAATTTGGTTAGGGGAGGAAATGTCCCCACGATATTGACCTGAATCAGCAGGCTGGGTCAAACATGAGATTAAATAGACTGATAAAACTTGGTTTCCACAGCAGCCTCATTAAGCCTGAGCCTAATTAGCATGTCCATGTTGATCAGTGTAAGAAATGGCTGTGTAAATGTGTGATACACAGATGTGTGTGTGTGTATGTGTGAGGGTCCCACAGGGACTGCTTCAGAAAAATGGCTTTTTACACAGAAACACAGGAACGTTTTTTTTTTTTTCACAGTAACATCTTTAAAAGGGACAAATCTAACTCAGTTGTGCTGTGTTTTTCATATTTATTTATTCATTAGCTTGTAAAAGGTTTGTCAGTTGCTTCAGCTGAAGGAACAGTAACATAATATACACTAACGTTTAGAAGTTTCAGGTCAGAGAATTTTTTATAAATTATTTGTATTTATCAAGAAAGTGTTTATTTGATCAAGTGACAGTAAAGACATTCATAATGTTACAAAAAAAAGTCAACTTTTTTAGAATAATTTAAAACAATTATTGTGGTTTCCACAAAAATATTAAGCAGCACAACTATTTTTAACATCAATAATAATAAGAAATATTTCTTGAGCACCAAATCAGCATATTAGAATGATTTCTGAAGGACCATTTTAGACTGAAGACTGGAATAATGGCTACTGAAAATTCAGCGTTGCCATCACAGGAATAAATAGCATTTTAAAATGTTATAAATAGAATCAAATATAAATAAATAAATAGCTCTGCTGGCTGTGGAGTAAGGACATTTACAAATATGATTAAAAGATGAAAAGTATTTATTTTTTTATTCATATTGTTTTCAAAATTATGTTGTTGTATTAAAGACAAAATATTCAAATGTTTTATTACACAAATTATTTTATTAAGCAATTAATTAAAAATAATCCTCCTGCAAGAAGATATATTCCTTGACATGTAAACGAACTGTACTATGTATGTAAGCATGGCACTGAGTCTATATTGGCCAATCAGAATCTAGGACCAGAACAATTTTTTTTGTTACTACCCTTTGAGCCCTTTTTAAATCATGTAATCCACTGTGTGTGTTTTCCATTTCTCAGGTTCAGCTTTCCCTCTACACATACCTGTCGGCAGAATTCATTGGCACCGCCACCATCTACAGCACCATCCGTCGAGTGGGCACCGTCCTGCAGCTCATGCACACCCTCAAGTACTACTACTGGGCCAGCAACCCCCTGGAAAGTAGCGGTATCACCCCTAAAGGCCTGGGTGAGTCTTCAAACATGTCTGTTAATAGAATTTACCACCTCACAAGAATCCTTTACCCTTCACATCAAACTGTGCTGAATAATTGCACATTGTTGACAGAATCAAGTAGTGAAATTTGCCTTAAAGAAATCTCTAGACAGTGAGATCTCAAAAATGTTCTGGGAACAGCTGAGCGGTTCAGAAGTCCTCACACACGCTAACCGTGTCGTGTTAGGGAGGAGTGTGTGTCTGGATAAAGACAGCCAGCAATATTAAGCATGAATGAATCTTGAAACACTGCCCACTCTTTTTCCCCTTTGTCTCGGTCTATTTTTGTATCCTGTGCACTTTTGTGCCTCAGACTTTTGTTCTCTCTTGGTGCTCATCTTCATTCTAAATCTGGTTTCCTCTCAAGAACACTTTCTCTCTGTCTGGCTCTTCAGTGTTTTCCAGTTTCTTCACCCTTCCCCATTCTCTTATTTCTTTTCTCATTCTCTTGCCCGCTGTAGTTCTTCTTTCATGTGTTTCTACTTCCTTCTCGCTGTTTTCCCAAATGCCACATTGCAAAATCTGTCAGCTCTTCCATCTGTTTGCCATCTCTCTTTTTCTCCATCCTGGCCTGTCATTCCCAGAGGTGAGTCTCTGCGTTAGAGAGATGCTAGAGTGATGCTTTAAAGTCTGAAGTGAATGATTTGTAGCATCCAACATCTATAACAGCCTCTTGATGTTTTTCACTGAGTCGGCTGTGAACAGTAATGATCTAACATGCTTATAAACATTGCTCATTAGCCCCAGTTTACATGTGAAATTTAAATAAAGAATGTTTTAAATATATTTAGAAAAGCAGCATAACTAATAGCAACATAATGCTGATACAATATTTGATTATGGTAAATAAGCAAATAAAATGGTAATATATTAAATGCATTGATATATTAAAATTCTGGCCAAAACAAATGTTCTCGCTGATACTGAATAAATGGTAAATATTAAAATTAATCATGTTTTATATATACAGTATAAATAAAATCTGCAAAATGCTGCGATTAAATTTAGCCATCATATTATGACTGCAAAGGTACACTACTGTTCAAAATTGATTTGATCAGAAATACAGCAAAACAGTAAAATTGTGAAATATTATTACAATTTCTATTTTAATAAATTTGAAAATGTTATTTATTTCTCTCATGGCAAAGCTGAATTACTACAGTCTTCAGTATCACATTATCCTTCAGAAATCATTCTAACATGCTGATTTGGTGCTTAAGGAACAGTTCTAATTGTTATAATTATTATCAGTGTTGAAAGGTTTGTTGAATAGAGAGTTCAAAGGAACGTCATTTATTTGAAATAGAATTTTGTGTAACTATTTGAAAATAGTTCCTGTCACTTTTTCATCATTTGTGTGCATTCTTATTAGTTAATTAAATAATAATATAAAAAAAGGAACTTTGTTATATAAAGATGCACTGATATTAAAATTCTGGCCAGCTTTGCCTAGTATATTAAATTAAAACCAAAACACTAAAAATGAAATAATTTTTTTAAATGCTACAAATGAATTTATGCATCATTATAAAGTACAGTATGAGAGATGGATATTCATTTTGAGAATTTAGAATGTTTAAAGATGAATTTTAAGTGAACATAAGACGAGAGCAAAGGCAATTTAAAAACAGGAGATTTTCTTTGATCTGCTAGCTTGGTAAAAGCTGTGCATGTGCTACAGTTTTTGTATGTTGTCAATTATATTCTATAGTGGATGTACTGGCCCGTTTAGACAAGCCTGCATTTCATCTTCCCGTCCCTGTGTACTTCAGATAACACTGTGACTCCTGCCTGCTTATCTCTGTTAGATGCAGAGCCTGTGTCACCATGGCAACCCTGTTGCCCTTCCCATGATGCTGCATGGGTCTGTCACATTGTAGAGCGGGTGTGTTTGTTTCCAATGTAGCATACAATAGTGTTAATTTAGACTTCTTTTAATTTATGTTTACTCTTAATTGGATTTTAAATCCAATTGAAATGTAAATTAAACTTTTGGCCGACAAAAACAGCGTTAATCTAATTCTAATTGCATTTCACAAAGCATTAATTTGCATATTTGTAAGCACATTTTGTCTTACACGAGTCAATGACAAATATTTTGTTGTATTTTTGCATATGCCAGGGATCTGTGATGATAACAGGCATTGATTGATCATCTCAGCTGGCCTTGTTTTGACCATTGGGATGCTTAACACTAGGAGACACACATGCACTGATCCAAGACAAATCTGTTCCTCCAGGTCTCACAGTCTACACCCGCTCATCAGTTCTCTCACTGCACCGAATCATTGCAGCTGGGAAAGGTCAAGGGATGTACATGGCTACAAATAGACCTTGACCACGTTCATAGCGTACAAATGCAGTACACGGCAGAGCGCTTGTGTGTGTAACTACACGCAGACTGCTGAAAACTCAGGGCAATGGTGTCACACACCTGATGTTTGGACGAACATGGCTGGAAATGGAGAGGACGCTGACCTGCTTCATTACATCACACACGTTCACTGAGCTTTCCGTTACACTTTGGCTCACCATACAGAAAGTGATGGGAATTTTTCATGGCAGCTTTGTAACGTCTGGGCACTGCTCGTTCAGTAAAAGATGAGGAGTACGCATGTGTGTCTGTTTGAGAAAGATAGTTTGGGATTGTAAAAAAGAGATGGAAATAGGGTGGTTGTGTGGTTTGAAAATGGGGTTGGTGTGTCGTTTAGGGGTTTATATTCCCTAAGCTGCGTCTTAAGTGCTGTTTTTGTTTTTCTTGTGCTTTGTGTGTCGCTGTATTGAATTCTATTCGAATCCATCGCAAGAAACCTGCAGCTTTGAGCTGCGGCTTTTCCCTCATCATTTTTAGTTTGTTCATAAATAGCTGGGTTAGATCAAAATTACTCTGATTTTTAGCTGTTAGTTTTGTAAAATATTCAAAGAGAGTGATATAGCCTGCTAAATGTTTTTCCAACATTAGCTTAAATGTAGCATTAGGAATCAAAATGGCATAAGGCATTATGTTTATTTTTCGGTTCATTGATGATGATTAATAGCATATATTAGGATCTCTCATATATTTAATTGCCATACGCAGGTGTTTATTAAGAGTTTAGATGTGCAACCCATGTAATCGTTGTAAATCGCTGTGTTTTCTTACAGATGGTCCACGGCCCTCTCAGAAGGAGATTATATCCCTCCGGGCGTTCATGCTTCTTTTCCTCAAACAGCTCATTCTCAAGGTGAGACGGTACAAAATCATTATAGATGTTAAATATATCTGTGTGTATGTTTATATGCAGTCAAACCAAAATTCATTCAGACACCTTCAACATTTCTCACATTATCACAGTTTATTCACTATAGTTTAGAAAATGGTAATAAAATATGACAAGAACATATTTTAAGCTGTGGCAGAGCAAATTCATATTGATAATGTCAGATAACTTTAAAAGAAAGGTATGTAATGAATAAGGTTGAATAGCTGTCAGCTGTTAAATTTAAGTACACAGTTAGATAATACCAATTTAGGTCAACCAATTACCAAGCAATGCATAATTTTGCTCAGTCTGTGGTGTAAAAGGTCACTTTAGCAATTAAAGAAAAACACTTAAGCAAAACATGGTCAGGTCAAAGTGTCTTGAATCATTTTTGGTCCCAAATTTTTACCAATTTTACTGGTAGTCCACTGCATGAAGAAGTTTTGGGTATAATATGTCACAGTTTATTTTGCTATCCTCACTTACATAAATGAACTATAGTGTCCTGCACCCGCTAGTAAAAATGCTGTGTAAACTGTATAATTTATTCTTATTGTTCTGTATATATTTTTTATAATTTACATTATAATTTTTTTTAATTGTGCTTTTTGAATTTGATTTCAAATGTGATTGATCCATTGATTAAAGACTATATCAGAAAGAAAAAAATATAAAAATTAGACTTTATATTAAAGCATCTTTGTCACGTGGTAACATATTCCATGTAATTTCTGCTCTGCCTTGTTATATGCATCAGCACTTTGTTCTTCAAAACTGATTGTATTTGACATGTCATTGCAATGATTCGGGCAGCCTGAATAAAATGCATTAGTTCCCAAGCAGTGACAGCGAGAAGACACGTCTGCTTTGTTAAAATAACACAATTTATCCAAATTTTTCCCTGAAATTCAATCCAGTTTGAAAGGCAGTCGTGCAGAAATTTGTTTATTTGCCTTTGTTTAAAAACAATACAGACGGCTTGATGGTTCCAACACAGAGAGAATTGCATTATGGATCATCGCTCGACACAAAGCGATGTGTGTTACGTGCACAGGCTGTTGTCCTGTTTTGAGAAGCATGATGTGGTTGCCAAGCAGCACGTTTTTTCATTTAGCCACTGCCTTTTTGTTTCATTCCTATTATATTCTGCCCCCTTTCCACATTTCCATGCTTTTCATGCAGTTATTAGCATTGTGAGCAGCTTGTAATAGTGGCCCCAATCCATCACAAATGCCCTTCACTTCACCAAACAAAGCAATGAGACACATTCACGCTCACACAATGTAAAGCAGTTACCCGCAACATCAAATGCTTTCCTTTTCATTCAGAACCTTGAAATACCCAACTTAAGTATCAATTAAGCATCAGTTTTATAAGTACCAAAGTATTTCCTCAGAAGTCAAAACATTTATGCCTTTAAAACCTTTAACTCAAGCATCAAGCATTAGAAAAATTTGAATTTTATTATTGTCATTATTTATTACCATTATTATTATTAATTTCTTAATTAATAGACATCTTTAAATTATTAATAATTCACAACATAACTCCTGTTTTTTTTTTGTGTGTGTTTTATGTTTATTTTTATGTTGATACACGTTTACATTTCTTTTAACATTTTGAAATTTTGGTTTATGTATTCTGTTGCAGATTTAAATTTTAGTTTTTGTCTGTTACATTTGTTTTATGCCATTTTAGTCTGAGTTAAATGGACTTTAATAATGGACAGTTTTTAATCAAAAGTAATTATAAATCTGTGTAAAAATTAGAGCTAGAAAAATTACAATGTAAGCCTGTTTATATATTGTGTGCTCTCCTTTTCCTTTTAGGACCGAGGAGTGAAGGAAGATGAGTTGCAGAGCATATTAAACTACCTGCTAACCATGCATGAGGTAAAACTGATCAATAAACGGAGCAAAGGTCTTGTGGTATAATTTTCTTTAGCCTTTATTACACAAACTTTGTTCCATGTTCTTAATAAAAAAAACACAAGCAGCTTAAATCTGTCTGGAAGGCTGAAATGTTCACCTCATGTGTCAGACGTGCAGAAGTATTTGAGTCCATCAGGAAGGCACTAGTATTATCCTGAAAGCTGCATTAATGCTTTGATTGAGTACCATGAAATTGCAGTAATGCACCATCTCTGCAGCCTTTTGATTGAAAACACCAAATGAATCTTGAAAACTGCTAGTTAAGTGCCTTATATAACACCCAGACATTTTAAGGTATCTGGTGGATCATTACAGTCTACTGTTGTGCGGTTCAATGTCTGTTTGTTCATTTTTCTCTCCTGTAGGATGAAAACATCCATGATGTGCTCCAGCTCTTGGTCGCGCTCATGTCTGAGCACCCCGCCTCCATGATCCCTGCCTTCGACCAGAGGAATGGAATACGGTGAGGCCTCGGGGATAAACGGCTCTTGCGTAGTCCGGTTACGTAACTGAAATAGATTTGGGCTGTCACAGCTGCATCAATCACATTCCCTCTCGCCTCACAACCCATCACAAGTGACTTAAGTGCTTGTTTGAACTGCCCTCCCCATGAATTCACACCCTCTGGGTATCTTTATGATATTTTATTATTAAGGCTGTCAATCAATTCAAATATGTAATCAAGATTGCTCTCATAATTTTTCCATAGTTGAAGGAAAAGTCAATCCAAAAATGAAAATTCTGTCAACCTTATGTTGTTCTAGAGATATTTAGTAGAAGATATTTTTCAGTAGAAGATAAAAACTATTATGATTTCTGTAGACTTACATTGTATGGACAAAAAAATACAATGGAAGTCAATGAGAACTGGAACAATTTTCTTCACAAAATTCCTCAAAATATCTTCTTTTGTGAAAAAAAAGGTTTGAAATTATATGAGGGTGGGCAGAAAAACAATCTATATTTCTCAAACTATGTTTCTGCAAATCTGCAGTTATTCTATAATGTCAGCACATTTCTCAAAATGTATGCATCTCTTTTACTTTTCAGAGTCATCTACAAGCTCCTGGCTTCCAAAAGCGAGAGTATACGAGTCCAAGCTCTTAAAGTTCTCGGCTACTTCCTGAAACATCTGGGACACAAGTGAGTGTTAATAATCAAAATATTTGTGTGAAGACCTGTATATGAGCATGCAAAGTTGTATTTGGTATGTTGGCATGCAAAGAAACCTCAGCTGGGTCATTCCTACTGTGCGGTTAATTGTCATGTTAAGTTTTTTCATTTCAATTTCTTGAGCTTATGCAGTGCATATTTCTGAAAGTCTGGTACGTTATAAAAATAGTCTCTTTGATTACAATATTTTAGGAGTTCAAAAGGTACAGCATGGACAGAAATGACCCGGCTACGTGTACCTGCCCTTTCAGCAAGGGAAGAGAGCACATTTAGAGAATGAGTGTTCTGTAGCTGACAGGAAGAGTTAAAGGCATGGGCTACTGCTGGAATAATGCTTCTGACAGCTCGTGTGTCCGGCAAGGCAGAGCTTTAGACAAGACGCTACAAAGAAAACAATTCCATATAAAACCAATTTTCAGAAATTTCAGAAATTACTAGTAAATATCTAAATTAATTACATAGAAATGCCAAGTAGCAAATCAAATTAAATGTGAAATTTTGAAGTAGATAAACGTAAATATAAATATATAACACTGAAATAATCTTTGTTTTATTTACAACTTCCTTTTTTTGTAACAACAATGTATTGATGTTATCCATCATTATTCAGACATCCATCACTTTTCTGCTTAAAAATAAAATTAGATTAAAAAAATTATTATTCAATATAATATTATTATTATAATTATAATTATTATGGTGTTTTCCTCACATTTTTCCTGTTTTGTCAACTGTTCTCAGAGTAAAAATGGCAAAAGGAAGTGCATAAAGGGTTAAATAAAAAAGAAAGAATAGATTTATTTTAGACACACCCACTTGCAGAACTGTGTGTGTCGTTAATTTGCATATTAATTTGTCATGCGCACATTCAGCCTTGTCTGAGAGGTGAATTAAATGCATTTGACCGGCAGTCTTGTGCTGTCACGTCCCCTCCCCCTGACTGACGTGCTCGGGAACACTGATGTCTCCAAAAGGCTGTAAGAGGGCCACTGACAGCTGTGTGTTTGTGTATGTGTGTGTGTGTGTACCCTTGAGGAGTGCGGTGTCACTTCTAATCGCATCAGTGTGCCAGTAGCATGCGGCTCCTCATTGATCTTAATGGTGTGGAAGGCTGTGGGGTAAAATTGAACCAGTGAGTGAGTTTATACCTGCCTTTGCATTGTCAATGTCACCGCAAACAACATGACACGTGCGCCTCTTATCTCACTTCCCCCTGTGATCCGTGCGTGTGTGTGTGTGTACAGGAGGAAGGTGGAGATCATGCACACACACAGCCTCTTCACGTTGCTCGGAGAGCGACTAATGATGCACACCAGCACTGTGACCATCACCACCTACAACACACTCTATGAGGTATCCACTCGTCTGCACGTAACGGTTCTAGGTTAAACACTTTCTATATACTGTATACAGTAATGCATTATAAAGGTATTTCTAAAGGTTTTGCTCTCAGGGATATGGCAGCTGTCACAAATGGAGAATCTCACAAAGCGAAGCAAACATTTTCAATTACCAGTGCCATTGTAGAAATTCTCTATAAGGTTATATGATTATAACTACCGTGATTAATTTTTACTAGAAGCAGAAGTCTCCAATAACAAGAAATATTTGTGTCTTTGTGTAAAACGAGTTTAGAATGAGGGGAAAATACACTTCAATGCATTTTAATAAATTATGATGCCTTATTGTAATTATCCATTCATAAATATTTATTGCCACAGTTCTTAAAACAGTGAGCCACATGTAGTGATTTTACCAAGAGTAAAAGACATGAAAAGTGTCTTAAACGGCTTTATGATAAACACCCATGTTTATTAAAATGATAATATCCAAGTTCCAGGCAATTTATATGGTGTTTTAAAATAGAATAAATTAAATCATGTGTTAGCAAAAATATTAATTATTTATATTCATATATATTTTTTTATAATACATTATTAAGGCTTCATAGAAAGTGTTCTCTCTGAAATAATTATCTTGAATATATTTATAAGAATGATGATTATGTATTTTAATAACATATAAATAAAACTGATTTCTGGTCTAATCAAACTGAATTTTGTCTAATGTAGATCTTAACAGAACAGGTTTGCACTCAGGTGGTGCACAAGCCTCACCCAGAACCCGATTCTACAGTCAAGATCCAAAACCCAAGTAAGTGTCTTTTGTTCATTTCAATTCTAGTTATTTTATCATATCAGTTCCAACACACAGCAGATCAATGTCTAAACTCTCATTCCTTTTTTCATTTCTCTCTCTCCTTTTCTCAGTGATTCTGAAGGTTGTGGCTACGCTGCTTAAAAGTTCCTCCCCCAGCGCTGAGCTGATGGAAGTACGACGCCTCTTCCTGTCCGACATGATCAAACTCTTCAGCAACAGCAGAGAGAACAGACGGTAAGCAGTTTGTTCACACTAGTGGTGAATACTAAATCAGTGTTTGGGTTTTTTGTCTAAAGTAAATTCTTTTTCCATTTGATTTACACACTTGTTTCATGTTATGGCCAATAGAAAACAATTTAGCTTAGAATATCAGTAGGCAAATTCATAAGCAATTCATAGCTTTTTACTGTTGAGTAAAAAGGCATTTCCTCTCTAACCTTCTCTGAGAAAACACCTGACACACATACAAACAACCCCTAATATTTATAGATAAACATAGAAAATAATTTTACAAGATGAATCAAACAACCGTACAAATCCCCTCTTACATACAAACATGCCCACAGAAATCCAGACATATGCAGACACTACAATAATTGAATACACGCAAGCTGTATGCAAACATCAGAAGCATTTAGCGTCTCCCTCTCAGTGGGAAAGACGCTCCCCTCCTATTAAATCAATTAGCGTCATAATTAATGCATTGAGGAATGAAGATTTGAAGTGGCATTCTCTCTGCATTGTTCCGTTTCGTGGGCTCCTGCGGAGGCTAAGCCTGACTGTCACCTGTTGGACTCAGGTTAGCCTTATTTGCTCATTAGTAAGATTTAGGTGTGTGTGTGTATCTGCACACTTCTATCCTAAACAAGCCCACGGCGCACCATGCACCCAGGCCCACTCAGCTGCTGCCATGGTTACAACTGCATACCAAAATCACAATGCATATTTTAGCAGTGGTAAAGTGGTTGTTTCTGTATTCCATAACAAGCCCGACATTCTGAAGTGAACAAACGTGTCTGGAATCTAAGATGACAAGAGTGAAGGAGTATTTCCAGCAAGTTCCAGCAATCATAAAGAGCTCCCTCCTTAGTACTTTGCGTAGGCTGTTTGTTTTTATGTGGTTCTGATACATTCATCCTTTGTTTATAGAGTGATTTTCTAAGTTTAGATTTGATTTAGTTCTGATTATGGTGAGTAAAGGTTTCTAGGTTTCCATTACTGGAACTAATTAAACATGGCGTAATAATTAGGTCATGCAACTATAATATAGCTTACTATTGTTATTATTAAACTATTAAAAAATAGAAACACAGTACAAAATAAAATCACAACATTAATGTTGAGTATGAAAAATGGACATGGATATTTATTTTTAAGTCTTCAAAAGATTCCACATAACAGTGTTATAAATATTATAGGGTTTTGGAAGATTAACTTCAAATGAGCATTAGATGACTCAAAGGATGCAAAAATGGAGGAAATGAGTATGCACATTTCAGTATCTTTTGAAAACTAGCATAGAGTCACTGTTAAAAACAGGTGGCATGAAATTTAGCACCAGGTTTAGCTTTTACATCAGTAAACATTCTGCTTGAATGAATAATTAGTCCATTCTATCTAAATTGACATCATGGTGTCATTGTAATGTGTGTAGGTGTCTGCTGCAGTGTTCAGTATGGCAGGACTGGATGTTCTCTCTGGGCTACATTAACCCAAAGAACCCAGAGGAGCAGAAGATCACCGAAATGGTCTACAACATATTCCGTATCCTGCTTTACCATGCCATCAAGTATGAGTGGGGAGGCTGGCGCGTGTGGGTGGACACACTCTCCATCGCCCACTCCAAGGTTAGAGCAAGCCGATCTGCAGCTCTTAGCACTTTTCTTGATATATTTAGTTTCGTAATATCACATTTAATGGTTTTAATGCATTCCTTATGTCAGTGATGGATGAAAGAGTTATTATTTTTACCATCTCCACTCTTTGGCCTGGTCTTTTGGTCATGTTAACAACTTAATAGTATTTGATTTAGTTAAACAGCACTGTCTTTTTTTTTCTTAATTGAATAAGTGTTGCAATGATCCAATTGAATTCAACTAATGGTGGAGATAAGATAAAAATCTGCATGGAAAGTAGACCAACACCGACGTAGACTCAAAACACTGTTACCCACCTCTTTAGGTGACTTACGAGGCGCACAAAGAGTACTTGGCAAAGATGTACGAGGAGTATCAACGGCAAGAGGAAGAGAACATCAAGAAAGGAAAGAAAGGTTCCGTCAGCACAATTTCCGGCCTTTCCGCCCAACCCACCACTGTCAATGGAAACCTGGAGATCCGTGAGATCGATGACACATCTCAGACACAGACACCAGAGAGCGAGGCAGACTATGGAGAAAACGCAGACTCTCGGAACCTACTGGCCGAGACCAAAGGTCCGGAGGGTGAAGCCGAACGGTCGGCTGCAGGGGTTCGTGTGGAAGTCCATGACTTGCTGGTAGACATCAAAGCTGAGAAGGTGGAGGCTACAGAGGTTAAATTAGATGATCTGGATCTGTCCCCGGAGGTTCTTGGAGGAGGAGGTGGCATGGAGAATGGTCCCTTGGTGGAAGTAGACTCGCTGTTGGACAGCGCCTATTGTGCAGCAGTTCACAAGCTCAATGGGAGCCTTGTCCCCAAAGAGGAGGAGAGCGTTGTGGTGGGTTTGACTGAAGACGATGGGAACATGGGTCCTCTAATCACACTCGCAGATGAGAAGGACAGCGTTCCTAGCAACAATGGCTTCCTGTTCCCCAAGGTGGATGAGAAGCTGCTTCCCTCACTGGCTTCGACGGAACCCCTGGTGCTGTCCAGCCCTGAACAGCCCCCTTGTCCAACAACTCCACACACTTCAAGCGCCAGTGATGACCTCAGCCTGCTAGCACACATGACTTCTTGTGGTTCAGATCTGGTTCAAACCCCAAGTGGCCTAACAGAAGATGATGGGTTTAAGTTGCAGAGCACCTTGGTGGATATCAGTACACTGGCAGAAGCCGAGGCACAGGCTGCAGCCAGGACAGCAGAGTGTTTGGAGCAAGAGGTTGGGGAGGCCAGGGCAGGAAAGAGCGGAGGCGATGCAGCCAGCACCACTTCAGACACAGAGAGATCCGACGATGGAAAAGACAAAGAAATGAAGAAGATTCAGACTACAGCCACCACGCAGGTGCGAATCACTCATTCTGTCTTTTGATTTGATTTATTATTTGTTGCATTTGCCCACTGATGGTAACTCTCGGAAATACTCACCCTCATGTTATGCCAAACCTGTATGACATAGGCTGTTTGCACTAGTGCATTTTCGTTTAAAAATGCATAAGTTTTGCTAAGGTTACGCCTGTCATTTACACTACTCCAGCATTTTTGACCCTCAAAAACTGAGACTTTCGAAAATGTTGCAGACGTTGTTTTAGTTTGAAAAGTCCAGGGTTGCGTTTCAGTGTAAACAAGCCAAAACAGAGAATTTTGTAAATGATGGCGTGGCTGCCTACATTCGAATGGTCATGTGACATGTTTTTGGTTGTGTAGTGTGTATTGTTTCTGAAACGCAGGAAAAACTAAACGAAAATGCACTAATGTAAAAAGGGCATACTTTCTTCTGTGGAACACAAAAAGAGTTGTTAGGAAGAATCTTTATTCTGCCCTTTTCCATAGATGAAAGAGAATGGGGGCAGATGCTGTTAAGCTCCAAAAATGAGTAAAGTTGTCCATATGACTTTTCCCATCAGTTTTCTGAAACCTTACAATGCAACGAAACCAACTGAAATTTAAAAAACTATTCACTGCAATTACAATCACGTTAAATTAAAATTTACATTTAAATTACATTTTAAAATTGGTGCATTGCATTTGGTTAAGAGGCATCTGAGAATTTGTCTACCATTTGTAACATACCTTTCTGTGGTATATTTGAATATGTCAGGGTTGTCCAATCCTGCTCTTTTTAAGGACAACCAGTTTAGCTCCAACACACCTGCCTGGAAGTTTCTAGTGAGTCTGAAGACCTTGATTAGCTGGTTCAGGTGTGTTTAACTGGGGCTGGAGCTAAACTCTGCTGGAAGGTGGCCCTCTGAGAGGAGGATTGGACAACACTGGAATATTAATTGACACAAATGAGATTTGAAAGCTCTGGCTGAGGACAATATTTCGAGGAAATAACAAAGTAGTTATAAAATAACTTGCATTCTTTAAAGCATTTACTTTTGTGTTCGACTAAGGATAGACCGTTATGAATTGCCTCTCAGTCTGGTTTAGAATCAGGAAAATAAAATAAATGAATGCTGTAATGAACTAACAAGCAATCATGGCTCGGACTAATTATTAAATTGGTGCTTTTCTGCAGGCTCTTCATGGTCGTATGTCGGGTCAGATGGAGAGGGACCTCCGTGTGGATCTGGGCTTCAGGGGCATGCCGATGACAGAGGAACAGCGGCGGCAGTTTAGCCCTGGCCCTCGAACTACCATGTTCCGTATCCCAGAATTCAAATGGTCACCCATGCATCAGCGCCTTCTCACTGACCTGTTGTTCGCTCTGGAAAGTGACGTACACATGTGGAGGAGGTATGAGAGTTTTTGGCCTTCAGAAAATACCAGCTAAGACATCTTCCCAGATGAACTTCTTCTGTTGTCCTGGAACAACTTTTCTGATCCCCAACTCTAACCCTACTCCTTGCCCTCTCTGTAAAATCAGATTGGCTGTTCTAGGACCAACAAGGATGTTATACTCTAGTTCTCTGTAACCTCTTTTGTGTTACTTGACAGTAAAACTCTGAAAAGATGAACATGTTATATGCTTTTACATGGTCTTGCTTCACTGCTGTCTTCTTTTGTTCTCTCTTTCTCTCAGCCACTCTACGAAATCGGTCATGGACTTCGTAAACAGTAACGAGAACATTATATTTGTCCACAACACCATCCACCTCATTTCTCAGATGGTTGATAACATCATTATAGCGTGTGGCGGGATCCTTCCCCTGCTCTCTGCTGCCACCTCCCCATCTGTAAGTGGCTCTTGAGCGGGCCCTAGTGGATATTCACATCAGTACTACGTCCTATAATTATAAAACCACTTTCTAATCTAGTGGCTGTTTTTTTTTTTTTTTTTTTTTTGGAAGGGCTGTAATGAAATTATATAGAATCTTATAGAAGAAAAAAGTTGTTCCTGTTTCTATTCCCCGAATATCACTGAATGTTATATTGGCTCTGAATGGCGACAATACAAGTCCGATCTAATACAGATTCCAAGAATAAGAGTGCTGACTCCAGATCAGTATTTTTTATTTTTTTTTGTGTACACACATAAGCATCCTTGAGTGCTGCTGATGTCAGATTTCATCCTCTGTCAGTGCTTTTACCCTGAGATCTTAAATATGAACACGATCTCTAATTTAGCCACTCTCTTCTGCTTTGTTCTTTGACATTTTACCTGCAATCTAACCTTTTTATTTCTGGCAAACATTCTCACAGCTTATTCTGAAATTTTCTCTGACTGACTCTATTGTTTATTAACCAGCTTTTTGTGCCTTTGTATCCTTTGTTGTCTGTATTGCCTCTAATTCCTTCTTCCCCTTCCCTGTTTCTCTCTTCTTCTTTTTTTTTTGTCTTCTTTTTTTCTTTTGCATGTACAGAGTTCTAAGGTTAGTGCAAACCCTGTAAGTTCCAATTTATTTATTATTCTCTAACATTCACAGTCTTGTTTATTTTTTAATGTTACATTTTAAAATCACAAATTCCATAGATCAAAATGTATGGTCCTTTTCAGATCATTTTCTGTCTTTTTCAGCCTCAGACTATGTGTACATTCATTCAATTTATTCATAAAAGATTTATGATATATGTATTGCACTCAAAGTTGCACTCAGTAATTCATGTTCATGTTAAGCTGAACAATATTCCAGCCATCTTGGATTTGGTATAGAAGGTATAAAAGTTTTCAGGTTCATATAAAAATGTGATATCTGCGGTCAGTCATGATTCATTTATTATCTATGTAAAAGTGTCCAGTAGGTAGTGAGTAGTGAGTTTCAAATGGCAGCCCCCACAAGGCAGCCTTCCCCATGTAAAAAGTGAGTGAACATGATTTTAAATATATTTTCAGAAGTACATTTTTTTTCGTCATGCATAGAACTCTTTTAATTAGTAAAACAAACTGAGTGCACCTTTAAATATGAGATTATGGATGTACTAAAATGCAAACTTACCAGTATTATTCTGTTATATGATCAGTTTAAGTGGTCGTATCTGATGAAGTATCTTATCAGACCTTCATCAAAATCATCTGTGATTCATGGAAAAACTTCAAACAGACAGATACTGATATTAAATTGCATTAAATAAATTGGTGCACTGTGATGAGCCCCCCGGCTCTATTGGTCCGTTTATAAGGGTCTTTATTAAATGTCAACTTCATTTGTTCTCCTCTGTGTTGGTCATAAAGACACAAGGAGGTTCTTGCTTACAGAAAGGGACAAAAAGCAATGAAGTTAATAGCCTGCCAGGAAGCTCTGGCACAGGGGCAGAGGTGGGTCCGAGCTATCGCCCCATACATACCCACAATGCACCACTGCGTGACCTCTTATTCGCCACTATTATGTCTCCTAGCAACAAGCATGTTCCCAGTTTTCAACATCAAGTATGTTATTTTCAGCTCTCAGCTGTGGGTTTTAAGATAGAGGTTCATACCTCCATCACCCCATATTTGTCACAGGAGGCTTTAAAAAGAATTTAAAAGCATTTTTGCCTCTGCTTGAAAGAATCCACAGTGGGTCTGTTTCCTTTTGCTTTGCAAAAAGGTTTGTTCTTTGTAGAACACCATGTAATTATGTTGAACTTTTGATATTGATGTTGCAAAATGGTGACGTGTTTCCTGACCACCGCAAAGATTAAGCGCACACGGCAATGCAGCACTGCCTGTTCACCCTCAAATTGGTGTCACACTGGTTTGAACACACTTCCTTCTAGTGGTGTGAGGTTCTACAAGCCCCCCCAAATATATGTTTTCGAGAGGCATATTTCATGTGAAATTGGCCTGGTGTTATTGATTTGCTGCTGTCACACATTTGTTTGTTTGTCAGCACATTGTCAGTAGTATAATCCTGCGTAGATGTGAGCATTACTCTGTGTGTGTGTGTGTGTGTGTGTGTGTTTTTGCTTCAAAATGTATTAGGATATATTTCTAAACTTCTGGATTTTGGTTATCTGTGTCCTCCCAGATGGAGCTTGAGAATGTGGAGGCGACCCAGGGCATGTCGTCAGAAACGGCGGTCACATTTCTGAGCCGGCTGATGGCCATGGTGGATGTGCTCGTGTTTGCCAGTTCTCTCAATTTCAGCGAGATTGAGGCTGAAAAGAACATGTCGTCAGGGGGACTAATGCGCCAGTGTCTACGATTAGGTATGTGTGATGTATCTTACCCATTTCAAATGTGTAATTTTTTGTATACTGTATGGTCTTTGACTAAATATATAAGGTTTTTGTACTTTGGTGAAGTACTGTATTTAATTTATGTGGCAACAAAAAGCATAAGCTATAAAAAGAAGTTAATATATGAGGCCAATTAAACAAACAAGACCCGCAGTGTTTACATTCCTCAAATGATTCACTTCTCTCCCCATTATTAATATGGGAGAGAAGTATTTAGACATTAATAAAATACACATTTCACCTTTAAAAGGGGTTTGAACCACAAGGAAATAGCTATAATGCGTAACTATGCATGTACACTACCGTTCAAAAGGACTTTTTATATTATATAAAAAAGAAAATTATATTTTTATTCAGGAAGGAGGCGTTAAATAAATCAAAAGTAACTTTTACATAATTTTTTTAAATCTTTCTATTCACCAGAGAATTGTGAAAACACGTTATCACTGCTTCCACAGTGATAAATTCAGAACAATCTTAGTTTCATATTAGAATGATTTATGAATGATTTATGAAAATTCAGCTTTGCCATCACAGGCAAACATTTTAAAATGTATTAAGATAGAAAAGTTTTTTTTTAATTGTATTTTTTTTATTTTATTTTTTACAATATTACTGTTTTATTGTATTTTTGGTCAAATGAATGCAGCTTTGATGAGCATAAGAGACTTATTTCATAAAATTAAAAAACAATCTTACCAACCCACTTTTGAACGGTGGTGTAGCTGTGTGTCTGTGTGGTGTGATGTGAATATCAAGCCAGACGTTCTAGTAAAACTGTTTGTCTCTTCTCAGTATGTTGTGTAGCAGTGAGGAACTGTCTGGAATGCAGGCAGAGGCAGAGAGACCGAGGCAGCAAAACCTCGCTGCCAATCAGCAAGACCCAGGAGAACCTACAGACTGCAGCGTCTGCCAGCAAGGTTATACACCCTCACACACCTGCACAAACACAAGAGAACAGACACCTATGCACACAAACACATAATAAAGAGTCTCTGAAAACATCAAATGCACATTAGAAACACAGAAACAGAACAAAAAGCAATGCATTTTTACTATAAAAACTTCTGTTATGCAATTATTCTTTTTATATTTCATCCTCTCTACCGCAGACCGTCATACAGAACGTCCCACGTAACCTTTCTCCCATCAAAGACCCAGACAGACTGCTGCAGGACGTGGACATCAATCGTCTCCGAGCTGTCGTTTTCAGAGACGTGGTGAGACACTCACTTACCTGCGCCGGAGCAAAGAGTGTATGTTAACATGAACAGAATGATTGTTAACCATACTCTGTGTTCAACAGGATGACAGTAAACAGGCTCAGTTCCTGGCTCTGGCTGTGGTCTACTTTATCTCTGTCCTTATGGTGTCCAAATACCGGGACATCCTAGAGCCACAACGGGAGATCGGCAGGTCCAGCAGCCTATCAGGGAGAAGCATCCGACAAGAGATTAATTCACCCACCAGCACAGGTGAACGTGGCATCTGCAGTGTCATTATGAGCGTGTGACTTTGATTATACTCAATAGATGTGTATCTTTAGACTTTACCACTTAAACACCCCACAAATGCTAAGTGTTTAAATGCACTCAGACACCTTCCACTCAGGCATTTCTTAACTGTCTCTGATTATCTCTGCTATATAGTCATCTAGTTACTCCCCGCAGGGAGGATTTCATCAACTTAAGTGTGCAAGGCGTTATTGCAAAGCTTTATCTGAGTGCAATATTGAATTAATACTCGGGTGGAGAAGAACAAACTATACAAACTGTATCTATTACGGAAGCAGCTCTGAAATGCTTCTGTAATGACTTTTAAACTCACTCGCAGAAACTCATTCTGTAATAAGAGAATTACTCTTATCTCTAACTCTTATGGTCACCAAGATTGCATCAATAAATAGTAATATTGTGGAAAATTATTGCAATTTAAAATAAGTTTTTTTATTTTTCATGTTTTAAAATGTAATTTATTCCTGTGATGACGAAGCTGAATTTTTAGCAGCCATTACTCCAGTTTTTAGTGTCACTTGATCCTTCAGAAATCATTCTGATATGCTGATTTGATGCTCAAGAAACATTTCTTATTAATATAAATGTGAAAAAACATTTTTGCTGCTTAATGTTTTGTAGAAACCTCAATATACTACCTGGTCACATATTAGAATAGCTTCTGAAGGATCGTGTGACACTGAAGACTGGAGTAATGATGCTGAAAAATAGATTTTGCCATTGCATGAATAAATTACATTTTAAAATATATCAAATCAGAAACAGAAATTTAAAATTAGAATTATATTTTAGAATATTACTGGTTTTACTGTATTTTTGTCAAATAAATGCTGGCTTGATTGAACACAATAGACTTATTTCAAAAACATAATTATTCAAAACTTTTGACCACTAATTTATTTGTGAAAATTTCAGAAAACCCATCCTCCTTCTCGGATGGTGTACGTCAAGCCACCACCCCTCTGGATGATCTTCCCCTGGAGGGCTCACTGCCTCACACTGACTCCGGCATCGGGGAGGACCACGTCACCAGTGCTCTCAATGGCTCTGAGCTGGGCGCAGACTCCAGCGGATTGGGTGGGAGCTCTGGAGGCCCAGATGCCATGAGCGAGTTACTGTGCACACTGTCGTCCGAGGTGAGGAAGTCCCGCGAGTCCCTGCTGGAGTCGCCTCCTGGCGTGGAGGTTCTGAAACCAGCTGCGTCGATCTCCAGCATCAGCCAGGCCAACAAGGGAATCAATGTGAAGGAGATCCTGAAGAGTTTAGTGGCAGCACCGGTGGAGGGGGCGGAGGCAGGGCCCGAGCCCCAGCCGTATCACCCTGACCCTGCCCTGAAGAGGGAAGCTGCTGCTATGCTGCCCATGCAGTTCCACTCGTTTGACAGGTGGCCAGCTCTAGCGTGTCTAGCACATCAAAATAACACAGGATATATTATGCTTATCTTCCATGTATACGTGCTGTTATGTTTCAGACCAACCTCATTAACAGCCAATATTATAAAAATAATTGTTCATATAATTAAAAGTATTAAACCCAAGACCCAGAGAGCTGAACATACCAAGATTAAGTATATAATATAGTAAATTGTAATATTATGTTTTAATATTTAATACTTAAAATATAGACATGTTTCACTTAGGTTAACATTTAATAATATCAATCTTTTAGTATAGACTCACAATACACTGAGGTTAATAAACAATGATATGCTTCGCTAAAAACCAGTCGATGTCGATGTAATTTCTGTTTCATAAAAAAATTTTTTTTAAATCAATGTAATAGTTTAATCATACATATATATTTTTTTAATTAATTACATAAAGTTAAGTTGAGCAAAATGAAATATCTTATGCTGCCTGCCTTTTGGGACAGCTTTTGCTTCAGACGTGCACTTTTGTTGTCTTAAAATGGATTTTGGAACAGAGCGATTGAACCAATAAATCATTCATGAATCAATGCAGTTACACTTACATGTGGTCTGTCAAGACTTTTTGAGAACAAATGAAGTAAAGAACACCTTAATTACACATACGCAAGCACCAGGTCTTCCCCTCATTTTTAATGCAGTCCATTTCTCTGTGTCTAGCTCCTCATTACTGCACAGGCGTCTGCAGAAATGCCAGTGGCTCTGTGCAATAGTGTGCTCAGGGCTCAAGAGACTGATTGGCTTAGTGTGTGGGATCCACTGATACTCTACAATACAAACTAAAGCCCCTCTGAACATCAATCCTCTTTGTTCTTACCAATTAAGAAAACCTGATGAATAAATTATGCATAAGGTTATGCTGTTAATCATTCACAGGCTTCTTGAATGTTAATAATTCATCAGGGCAGGTGAATATTTTATCATACACTCCTTTTTCACCATGGGGGTGGGCTGAAATGTTTTTTTGCTTAGCACCGAATCAGCATATTAGAATGATTTTTGAAGGATCGTGTCACACTGAAGACTGGAGTAATGATGCTGAAAATTCAGATTTGAAATCTCAGGAATAAATAATATTTTAAAATATCTAACAGAAACTGTTATTTAAATTGAAATAATATTTCCCAATAATTCTGTTGCAGCCTTGGTGAGCATAAAACACTTATTTTGAAAAGCATTTCAAATGTTTTAGTGACACCATACTTTTCAACTGTAATGTATTTACATTTGCATTGCACACTATCAATACTTGCAGTAGTATCAAAAACAATAATTTATTGCAATGAGACCGAAACATTGTCAATAAATTGTTTTTGATACTTTTGCAAGTATTGGTAGTGTGCGAGATTTTCTTTTGTTTTTAAAATATTTTTTAGTTAAATTAAATATTCTTTATTTTATTGAATTTATTTATTTATAAAGAGGCATTGTATACTTTGAATTTCGTTGGCACAGAATAGCTTATGCTTATCTACTGCAGCTCACTTTGGATAAAAAAAGAGATTTCTTTAAAAAACATTTTTAATAATCTTACCGACCCCAAAATTTTAAATGGTAGTGTATGATCATTGAGTCTAAATCAAGTGTTTGATTTAGGTTATATAAAAGTATTTTGATGTGAAGTTGTGTACAGGGATTAATTCTTGACTATAATCAATACTTTGTACTGATTAATACTGTGTGTGTGTGTGTGTGTGTGCGTGTGCGCGCTCTCAGGAGTGTGGTGGTGCCTGTTAAGAAGCCCCCACCAGGAAGCCTGGCTGTGAACACAGTAGGAACACCCACCACCAGTGGAGTGCCCTCTTCAGGAAGTACGCCCAATATCTTTGCTGCTGCCACAGCAACACCTAAAAGCATGATCAACACAACAGGCGAGTCGTCCTGAATATTTCCATTATCTTATAGTCCCATCAACATATACATTTTGTTGGTTTATATATGCAATTGATTCCTGCGTATCATTTTACATTTTTTTTTCCATGTAGGGCTGTCATGGGCTTTCATAAGTTTAGACACTTTTCTAACCGTAGTGACCATTTTAGACATTTAAGCATCCTTTGTAGCTCTATGATCAAACCTTTTTTTTCTTTAGGATAGTCAGCTTTCCTTGTGCTTAATCCATCTTGTCCATAATGTCTCACAGGTGCCACTGACTCCGCCTCTTCTTCATCCTCCTCTTCATCAAGTTTCGTGAATGGTGCCACAAGTAAAAACCTCCCAGCGGTGCAAACCGTTGCACCCATGCCTGAAGACACAGTGGAAAGCATGAGGTACACGCACACACTCATGCTCTTCCTCACTTTATCCAGTTATCCACATGCTTAAAACCTTAAATCATGCATTCTCACTTCCTGTGCTCATCCTCTTTTTTTTTGGCAGTCTTACTTCTTCCTATGATTCCCATAATCCACTAGTTTCTTCACTTTACATCTGTCTCCTCTCTACATTTCCCTATCTGTGTATCTTTGTAGCCACAGATTCCCTCACAGACACATACTGAGGTCTCATTTTTAAAGATGCACTTTGAGGTACTGATAGTCTGAAGTGTATTTCCTGCCAAACATGGTTGGGAACATCTGTTCTAATTTGAATGCAACAGAATTGATTTTCTTCATTTTTGTCTCTGCATGTACGACACGGAAGCTTTGAGGCTCAATCATCCTTTGATTTGGCACAGATCAACACACAGGGATTACGTCACACATTAGACTAAGAGCTGCAGTGAATGCCTGTACAGTCATTACTGTCTGTTTTTGCCCATTTGTATTGCAGTGCCTTTTGTGAAGTGGACCAGTGTCCACTGCGAACCAGGCTGACGCCTCCTGAACTCAAATCCTTTAGTTCGCTGACAGGATTCCAAACAGCCCCCAGAGATGCAGGACAGTTTCTTAGGCAAGGAAGCTTGAACTGGCCCCCCTTACCCAGTGCTACCAGCTTAACATTCTCTTCCCTTCTTTCTCTCTGTCTTTTTGTTTTCTCTCTTTTTCTGCCTCTCTCTCCTGGTGGTTGTTAGTTTTCAAGCTGGCCAGCTACACCACCGCTGCTGCTTTGATTTATAACGGTTCTGCTAGATTTGATTCTGTCTCTTTTTCGCATCATTTACATTGTCTAAACCAGGTATGATGCCATAAAGGTTTAAGCATAAAAATCACGTCTTACTGATTTTAATTGTTCAAAAGAAAATGTTTTTTTGTTTGTTTTTTTATTAACTTTATTTTTATCTGTATTTATTTTAATTTGTATTTTAGTTTACGTTTTTTGTATTCATGTTTATTTGTTGTTGTTTTTATATATATATATATTTCACCTTATTTTTATTTCAGTTTTTGTAATTTTAGCTTTATTTTATTTACCAAAAAAATCTTTTTAATAGTTTTAGTTTTAGTGGTTTCTATTTCCATTGCATTATTCTGGGTAGCCCCGCCCACTGTGAAATCTTCTCTGGATATTTATGCTGCCTTCACAGTAATCATATTTATTTACTGTAATTACAAGATGACAAGAAGAGATTCTACTTTTGAGCTTTTCACAGGCCCAGACCAAGTAATTTGTTTCTTTGGTGCAGTGTTTAACACAAATAAATCCATGGGTGGATTTGTTGTTTACAGACAGACACTTACAGTATATAAACTGACCAAAGAAAGAGCACCACATAAGAATGGCTGTAATAAAATGGTATATCAAGCAGGTTGCCACTTAACTGACGAAGCTGCTGCCAGTTTGGTTGTTTTTACATGACATGACAATTTCAACAAAATGAACAGTGTTTACTAGCCGCCAACTTAAGCAAACATGATGTGAATGCAGCATAGACATCAAATATGCTCTGATTGGCTGTAATTTCCAGTCTTTGCATCACACCTGGTTAGGATTTGGTCTCAGTGACTTGAGCTAGTGTTTGTTACTGAAATGCTGCAAAATTCCTAACAAACACATTGATAGTCCATAAAAAGCATATAAACTCCTAATCAGCAGTAATGTTTACCAAGAACTTGACAGAATCAACCCTGCTAGCTCGCAGTTTCAGTAGAGACATTGTCATTAATCATATCAAGTCATTCCTTGTTTGCACCACACTGGATGTCCTCACACCTTTATCTTTGATTTCTTTTCCGTTCACACTCACCCTAGTCTGACGTCATTTGCATCCCTGTCGCTGAAGTTGTAGTCTTAGCACAGGTTAACTCAGCTTGTAGCTCAGCGCAGTGGCACTTAAGGGTGATGTGTGCAATATAACAGGGTGATTAAGCGTTAAGCATTTGCTCTTTCTGCCTCCCTGTGGTTGAATTCCTGTAGGTTGGCTTTAACCCAGCAGTAACGCCATAAACTTTGTCACATACTAACCAGCTGGAATTAAAAGGAAGTGTGATTTTTGAACTGGTCTCTGTATTTTGGAGCTAACTGGAGTATCTCTCTATCTCTGTCTTTTATTTTCCACCCGTAGTATCACCACTAAATTGGAGCGCGCCTTAGAGAAAGTGGCCCCCTTGCTGAGGGAGATCTTTGTGGATTTTGCCCCCTTCCTTTCGCGGACTCTGCTGGGCAGTCATGGGCAGGAGTTGCTCATAGAAGGTACAGGTGCTGTATAGTGCTCCTTTTCCTCTCTACCTGGTGTCTCTGTGGAGTCCCTCACTGTCTGCTGTGTGTGTGTCCACTGGCTGCCTCATACACACACAATTGTGCGAGTGCATGGACCCAGAGCAGGTATGAGAAAAACAGAACTGCTTAGGATAAAAGGATGTTCAAAAAATGTAGATTTACTACACCTGAAGGAACTGGGGGAAGAACTGCATGCTACACTTTGAAGAAGTCATTTAAGAGATTCCTAAGGATGTCAAAAAAAAACTGCTCAACAATAAGGACCCCCCCCTCCCTTTAAGACTAGTCATATATATATAAATTAATTTGCCTCCCAACACAAACAAATACATTTTTTAATTCAAATATGCATAAATAAGTTAAATGTAATAGATATATAATAAGTGAAGTGGTGTGCATTTTCTATGTATTTTTCAGAATTAATATTTTCACTAGCCTCACAACAAAAACAAATGCTCTTTTGAATTAAAATGTATAAATAATGAACATTTAATAAATAAATTCAGTTTCAAAATTATTTCAGAAATATATGGCCTCTCGGCCCATAGTTCCACAAAATCATAATGACATGGCAGCTAGTCAGTAATAAATAAATAATAATAATATATTTAAAAAATATACAGTTATTACAGGGTGTGCAAGACCTTTTTTCTAGTTAAATTAAATTTATTTGCATATAATACATTTTTAGTTATGTATTTAAATTTGTGTGAGACACAATATTTTATGAATTTTTTTCTTTACCAGAAAGAAAAAAAACTGTCTGAAATAAATAAACACATACAAACAATACATTTTTTAATTTGCAATAATAGCTGGTATGGAAAGTGACCGTTCCATCAACTGGTCCAAAACTTGCTCACACTGGGCCCGGCCTATCAGACTATCTTTATTGTTGAATTTTGAGAGGACATCCTCTCTTCATTTCATCAGAAATCAAAGGAAACCTAAATCTGAAGATCTAGATCTAGAGTGAATCACTTTTGCTTCTTGTTCCACCACTGTCTTTTGTCTCCTTATATTTCCTTCCTCTCTTCTCCGCCCCCTTTATTGAATCCTCTCCCTCCCTCCCTGTTGTCCTGTCAGGCTTTAATGTCTTTGCTCTCACCTTGTCTTGACCTCCTCACAGTTTAATGTTTGTCTGTTTTTGCTGTTTAAAATAAAGCAGAACTGTGTGTACATTAGAAAATAGATGATCACTTTAAAGTTTTGAGCCAATTACATTAGGTAATTTTATGTTACACACATGTATAGTGGGGTCCAAAAGTTTACACTGAATATCTGGGATTTCAAATGCAATTTAAACCTGGAAATGCACTAAACTTAGAAAATTAAACCAAGGAAGTTCATATTTAAGATTCTGAACATTTTCAATAGTGTTGTCAGTCTTTTGGAACCCACTGAGGTTTATATTCATCTTTTAGACATGCGCATGCTAAAATCTGTTTTCTGTCAATGCACTGCCACAGGCTTAGTTTGTATGAAGTCCAGCACATCGGTTGTGGAGCTTGTGATGCTCTTGTGCTCACAGGTGAGATTTCTCTCTTTATTGTCTAATCATTTATTTTGAATAATTCACTTTATTTCGTAATTCACTAAGCTTCAGTATTTTCTATCACCGCACAAGTTACATTCATATTTCAGCCTTCATAAACTGCATTGCAACTGCACTTAAAATCTTGGAAAAGGTCACAGTGCTGCAGTGTGACAACATTTCATCAATCTTTTGAGCCTCTTTTGAAGCTTTATGCTTGACCTAAACAGGATCCGATTTCAGACCCACCCTACATTACGCTGAAGCCAGTGTGGGTATCAAAGTAGTACTGCATACTTCTGAACTTCCAAAGCAAAATACATTCACGTTTTATCAGTTTGGGAATCGAACCCAAGACCTTTGCTAGCACTACGCTTCAACTGTTTGAGAGCTACAGTAATGCGGTTTTCGCTTCCAATAATGCCACTAAACTTTACGTATTCACATTCTGAATGTTTTCCTGTTGTTTTTCACAGTCTTTATGTAGAATTGATTGAACAACAGTGTCTGTTTAGAGGTGAAGAATTTTCACTTACCTTTAAGACATTGAAAATCCATCACTGTGCTCCATAATATGCTTTGCCTTCAATCCACATGAGAAGAAATGTAACTTTTCTTACCACTAATCAAACATTTCAAAGCAGAATTATCATACCAATATCAATTACATCTGGATGTCAGTATCTTATACTAGGAACCCCATTGAACCTCTTTGAACTCTTCTGAATGATCAAGATTTCAGACTACCGCATCTCAGCAGGGTTCCTCTGCCTTCAGAGTTGGAGTCAGGATTAGGAGCTTTGGGGTGTAGCAGTGGCCCATCCAGTGTTTGATGCCCTCTCATCTTCCTCTCCCCTCCCTCCTCTATTTCCCATCATCTCTCCATCAGCACATATAGTATTACTGAAGCTCCAGGCCCTCCATTAGTGGCTCAGGGGATGAAACCGTACTCTAAATATTGATTGGCAGGAAGCAGAAGGTAATGGGAGCTGCCTGTGATGTGTCCTTCTAGAAGCATCTGCAGTGGATGCTAAGTGCATTCTGCCTCTCTTTCTCAATAATCACTCTCGCTTATGTGGCAAAGAGCCAATCAGGAAAGATCATCAGTGTGTCTCTTCAGCAACCACATCAGGCGCCTAAATCATCCACACTGAAAAAAGACACAAACATTGTTTTTATTATAGGGCTGTCAAATGATTAATCGCCATTAATCGCTTCCGAAATAAAAGTTTGTGTTTGTATGTGTGTGTACGGCGTATATTCATTATGTATATATAAATACACACAGATGCATGTATATATCTAAGAAAAATGTTGTATGTGTGTGTGTGTATATATATATTTTATTTTGGATGCCATTATTCGTTTGACAGCCCTATAAAATTAAGCAAAAACCAATAACATTTTTGCATTTTACACCTTGCAAATACATCATTTCATTGATGCATTTGCCT
This sequence comes from Barbus barbus, assembly GCF_936440315.1. Classification (NCBI taxonomy): domain Eukaryota; kingdom Metazoa; phylum Chordata; class Actinopteri; order Cypriniformes; family Cyprinidae; genus Barbus; species Barbus barbus. Next base: position 16,005,458 of record NC_136725.1, read on the forward strand.
TTGGCACATTAAAATGTTTTAATTATGACATTCAATAAGGTCCATAATGGTTGTTATGTGTGGTTTCAGGAGTGGCAGAACTCTATACAAAAGAACGCAGGACTTGCATTCATCGAACTTATTAATGAGGGGAGGTACGTTGTATACTCATTAAAATTCCTTATCAGCTGGCATTGTTTATGTTATCATTTTTAAAGTCATGTTTCATACCAAAAACGATGTACACTCTCTCCGTATGTTTTTGTGAGATCTGGTGCAATGGATAGAAAGGAGATTCTCATTATGCAAAACTAAAAGTAATTATTTCAGGTTGACTCTGTTATAATGCAAACTGTTCATGTCATTTACATATTTCGCTATGCTCAGGCTTCTGTGTCACGCCATGAAGGATCACATTGTCCGTGTCGCCAATGAGGCTGAGTTCATCCTCAACAGGCAGAGAGCAGAAGATGTGCACAAACATGCTGAGTTTGAGGTCAGTCAGCCAGTGTGGATCACTGTGTCACGGGTTCCCAGTTTAATTGTTTACCATACATAAAGTATGATGTGAGAATCATTTCCTTTGCTCTTTCTTTTCATAGTCCAACTGTGCCCAGTACGCTGCAGACAGGAGAGAAGAGGAAAAGATGTGTGATCACCTCATCAGTGCCGCCAAGCACAGAGATCACGTGACCGCAAACCAGCTGAAACAGAAGATCCTCAACATTTTAACCAATAAGCATGGAGCATGGGGAACCATGTCACAGAGGTTCACAAACTCACAGTTTATTGTTAACCTTTGCTGCTGGAATTCTGTTTCTTGTTTTTTTGGCCATTCATCACCTCTTTGTTCTCTCTTTCCCAACTCAGTCAGCTGCATGACTTCTGGCGTCTGGACTACTGGGAGGATGACTTGCGCAGGAGGCGGAGATTTGTACGCAATGCCTTTGGCTCCACCCACTCGGATGTGGCTCTCAAATCTCTAGAGGAATATGGTCAGCAACAACACATCCGTACACTTCAGTCTAATTTACAGTGCCCAAATATGTCTCAGAGGCATTATATTAAAGTGATGGGTGTCCAGACATTATACATATCCAAATACAGATTATTTTGTCAGGGAAAAAATAAATAAATACAAAATTAAAATATATATTTTATACAACACATATATATATATAGTTTCCGCCACTGAATAACAAAATTTAAAATGTTATTGCAACTTTTTATCTCACAATTGTGATATAAACTGGAAATTCTGACTGTTTTTCTCGCAATTGCGAGTTTATATCTTGCAATTCTGTCTGTTTTTCTGGCAATTCTGAGTAAAGAATTGAGATATAAACTCGTAATTGCAAGTTATAAAGTCAGAATTGCGATTTATAAAGTCACAATTGCGAGATAAAAACTGGAGATTCTGACTGTTTTTCTCATAATTACGAGTTTATATCTTGCAATTCTGTCTGTTTTTCTGGCAATTCTGAGAAAAGAATTGAGATATAAACTCGTAATTGCGAAATTTCACAATTCTGACTTTATTTCTCAGAATTGCGACTTTGTCTCGCAATTGCGAGTTTATATCTCACAATTATGAGGGGAAAAAAAGTCAGAATTGCAAGTTTGTGTGACGCAATTATGAGGGGAAAAAAAGTCAGAATCCTGAGATAAAATTACCCTTTTTATTTTTTATTCAGTGGCAGAAATGGGCTTCCATTTATTTTATTTTATTTGTAATTTTTTCTTTTCTTTCTTTCTTTTTTTCTCTCCTTCTTTTCTTTTATTTTTTGCATGGATTGTTTAGAGTAATGATTGTAAATATATATATATATTGTTTGTATGGGCAGGCCCTGAGGAAGAAGAGAGCATGAAGTCAAAGAAGTCGTTCCGTAGTCATTCGGTGGTAAATCAGAACCCTGAGACGGAGCTGATGCTGGAAGGAGATGATGACGCCGTGAGTCTGCTGCAGGAGAAAGAGATCGACAACCTTGCAGGTATTCAGCGTTTCTGCAGCACTCAGGAGGCTATTATTTACAAGCAGCTTCCTCAAATCCTATTGTAAGTGTGCCATGGCACTATTAAACAAATAAGTCTTAAATGCCAGCCTGCACCAACAGCGCCACTCTAGCTGCTTATGTAGGGACCATTAGTGTGGTGATTCTTTGATGTATTGTTGATGCATGTGCTAATGTATGCAACTGTACTGTATTCCCAGTGGCTTTTCGTCCGAGGGTATTTATCTCAAGAGGCAAGTTTGGTCCTTCAGTAAACGAGTATGCTAATTAGTGTTTTAGGCCAGAACAAGATCCAGCCCTACTGCCTTTTGATGCAAATCTCAGCTGAATCCGCACAAGAGTGTGATTATGAGCTTAAGTGCTACATCTGATTTTGACATTGAATGCCTGAATGACTAAATTAACTAATTAACGCTTATCAAAGTAGCCACTTATTCATTATCCTAATGAGTCGCTGACTGTATTTAACACACTGTGGCTATTTAATCATTATTAAATTAAACTAATTAGCTTATTATTTCCTCAGATTTTAGTTTTTTTCCAAACTACTTTCTTAGTCATCTCTTTTTGGTTTGAAATCTGATGTTTTTGATCGTTTGATCATGCTTTCAGTTTTCAAAAACATGAGCTATAAATGCTTTGTGATAAATCACTGAGCCTTGGTAAAATAACATCCTGACAACAGCAATCAGCTGATGGAACCACTAAAATGCTCATTTTTAAGGATTGGTAATGGTGAAAGATGTTTTTTAGAACCAGACATTGTAGATTTTATATGTATTAAATATTACGTTTTCAAAATGATTATTTAATTCTGTAGAACTGGTCTTGAAATCCCAAGTTATTGGAAAATCTAACTATAATCACTTGACTAATCCAGGACTCAGGACTTTAAAATATTAAGTTTCTCATTCTGTGGCATGGTTTCTTTCAGGTCCGGTGGTTTTGAGCACACCCGCCCAGCTCGTTGCTCCTGTGATTGTTGCTAGAGGCACGTTGTCGATCACCACAACAGAGATCTATTTTGAGGTGGATGAGGATGATCCAACTTTCAAAAATATTGATTCAAAGGTACTGTATGTCACTGATAATGAGTTACAATATAAAAAAATCTGGAATCTGAGGGTGCAAAAAAATCAAAATATTGAGAAAATCGCCTTAAAAGCTGTCCAAATGAAGTTCTTAGCAATGCATATTACTAATCAAAAATTAAGTTTTGATATATTTACAGTAAGAAATTTACAAAATATCTTCATGGAACATGATCTTTACTTAATATCCTAATGATTTTTGGCATAAAAAAAAAAATCTGTCATTTTGACCCATACAATGTATTTTTGGCTATTGCTACAAATACAACCCAGCGACTTAAGACTGGTTTTGTGGTCCAGGGTCACATATCATCTAGTCCGAATTACAGGATCATGTGTTGGTATTGCTGTCGTCTTTGCTAACCACCATCCTCTGATTGTATTTAAATGCTTTGCTTTTGTGTTTGTCAGGTGTTGGCATATACTGAGGGTCTGCATGGGAAATGGATGTTCAGTGAGATCAGAGCAGTTTTTTCCAGACGCTACCTGCTCCAAAACACTGGATTAGAGGTCTTCATGGCCAACAGGAGTAAGATGCCAATATGCTTAACAACAAAGTCAAACTGATGATTAGTTCAAGGTTTTTAATGGCACTATTTCATTATCTCTACAGCATCTGTCATGTTCAACTTCCCTGATCAGGCCACAGTAAAGAAGGTAGTGTACAGTTTACCTCGGGTCGGCGTTGGCACCAGCTATGGCCTCCCTCAGGCAAGGTAAGGTCTTTGGTGTAGGTTTTTTAATATTGAACTGGTTCTGTGATGTGAGATCGGTTGTTATGTGACTAAACATTAATTAACATTTAATATGTTATTAGCCAAAGCTAATTGATTGTCTTGTTATTGTGCTGTTCCTTCCATAGACGGATCTCTCTGGCAACATCAAGGCAGCTCTTTAAGTCATCTAATATGACTCAGAGATGGCAGCGGAGGGAGATTTCAAATTTTGAGTACCTCATGTTCCTCAACACGATTGCAGGTAAGATGAGTCCTATGATTGCAACTAATAGTTTTATCTCTACAAGGGATAAAATGAATCACGTTGGGATATAAGTAACATGCTCACACACAACATTGTCTGTTGATATTTGTTTGCAGGGAGGACCTATAATGATCTGAACCAGTATCCTGTCTTCCCTTGGGTCCTGACTAACTATGAGTCAGAGGACTTGGATCTTACCTTGCCTGGGAATTTCCGGGATCTCTCAAAGGTATGCCAATCCTGAAAGTCTTTTACATTACCCATTTAGAGTTACACAAATCATCCTGGATTTTTAAAAATAACTGTTTTTAAATTTCAGATTTTCAATGTGGTCTTATTTTTTTGGACCCCGCTGTTTGGTTTTGTAATTTAAATTTAGAATTTCATCCCAAAAAAAACTTTTTTTTTTCCCTTTTTTAATCTTTCCCGGTCTAGCATACTTATTTGCACAATGCTTGAAACTTGGTATTACGAGCACTTCCTGTCTATTTGCCTCTTTAAGATGAATCGCTTGATGTATTCCCCAATTTTAAGTCACTGTGGATAAAAGCGTCTGCTAAATGAATAAATGTAAATATTTAATCAATTCGGTTTGTGTAATATGCAGAATCCCTTTTTCTCCTCCCTGTTTGATAATATAGCCAATCGGAGCCCTGAATCCAAAGCGAGCCGTATTCTATGCCGAACACTATGAGACGTGGGAAGATGATGGAACTCCACCCCATCATTACGCATCACTGTACTCAACTGCGGCATCCACTCTTTTCTGGCTCATCAGGATAGTGAGTCTTCACCATAGTCCATTTATTTTGTATTATCTCTCAGAACTTGAAAATCTCAAAATTCTGCTTTTAAGAAAAGCTCTTATGAAAGTTGTTTAATCTGAAGTTGTGTGCCACTTCCTTCATCCCACAGGAACCCTTCACCACATTTTTCTTGAATTGTAATAACGACAAGTTCGACCATCCTGATCGGACGTTTTCTGGCATTGCACGCTCTTGGCGAAGTTGCCAAAGGGATACATCAGATGTTAGGGTGAGCAAAATTTGGTGAGGTAAAACGATTCTGTAGCTCGTCAACATGTTTATCAACATGTTTGTTTGTATAACAGGAATTGATCCCTGAGTTCTACTACCTCCCTGAGATGTTCATGAACAGCAGCGGATATGACCTGGGGGTGAGAGAGGACAGGACAGCCGTGTGTGATGTGGAACTACCAGTCTGGGCCAAAAAACCAGAGGATTTTGTTCGCATCAACAGGATGGTGAGGGATGGAAAGATTATGTGTCTAAACACCTTTGTTCGGTCCACATTAGTGTGCAATTTCAGCTGTCATTAGGATTAATAGTCCAATTCAGCCAGTGTTTCAAGAATCAAAAGCAGCTCTAGTTCGTAGAAAAAAGAAATAAACTTTGAACCTCACACAGCCTTTACAAGGCTAGTAATTTCCATTTGAAGCCCTGATTTGTCCTCGTATTAACCCTGTTGTCGTCTTCCTGTCTCAGGCGCTGGAGAGTGAATTTGTGTCCTGTCAGTTGCACCAGTGGATCGATCTCATCTTCGGCTACAAGCAGAGAGGACCAGAGGCCATTAGGGCTCTCAATGTTTTCCATTACCTGTCTTACGAGGGATCTGTGAACTTGGACACCATCACCGACCCCCAGTTTAGAGAGGTAAGACCCCTCGCCATAGAGGTCAGTGAGTATTGATTCAGCGGAGGATATCGATCTAGGAACTTTTCCTGCTTGTGTGAATCACGTTAAGCTGTGTTTTTGGTGAGACATTGACCAATGTTGTTGTTTTTTATTGACATCTTTACATGTCTCAATAAAATATGCAGAATGAAATGCTTGGCTATTTTAGTAAAACTAAAACAAAATAATGAAGACAAGAACAAAAAATATTCAAAGTTATTAATAACATTGATTTATTACATATTCAACATTGCAATAATAACAATTAATCTCAAAACGCATAATGTAAACAATAATCTATAAATGTTTAATGTCATATAATAATCTTACACTAAATAATCATCTTAAATGTGAAGCATTTTAGTTGATCTCTTAATAAGACAACAAAACATTTAAAGTTTTTAATAAATAATAGTAATATTAAAATGCTTAATATTAAAAATTAGGATTAATTATTATTGGCAGTAAGTATTATTGACAAAACACTTAATGTATTAATAGTTCATCCAATTTTTTAACATCTCGAAATGTCTAATAATTTATTAAACAATTAAAAACTATTTACACAAATTTAAAGTATGATATTATCATAATTAAAATATTGAATACATTTACCTGTAAACACCATTGTTTTCTGATTAACACACAAGAGTGCAGTGCTGTTTTTATCATCAGCAAATTTGATATTAGAACCAATAATATATTGGAGAAAAAAATAATCTTATATGATAAGCTTAATCATTAGTCTTTAATGATGTTTCCTCTCCTCTGTCCAAAATGAGAGAATGTTTATTTAATTTCTTGACAGCAGTGTTCAGCTTGTCCATGTCTGTAAATGTCTGTCAGATGTGAGGCAGCTCAGGGGTCTGTCAGCTAGAGATGTAACAGCTTGTTTTGTCTCTTTTTCATCTTTTTAGTCTATGGAGGCTCAGATTCAGTCATTTGGACAGGCTCCATCACAGCTGCTAATAGAGCCTCACCCTCCACGCAGCTCCGCCATGCACCTGGTGAGACTTTATTATGTCTCTTTTATTATGTCTTTTCAAGACACCTCTATTTATTGTGATCTATATTACTTTTTTTAATCAGTTATCTATATTAGATCTCTTTTAAATAGATCAATGTTGTCTCTTGTTATTTGATTTATTATATCTTTTATCATGATTTGTCTTTATTACTTTCATTTTATGTAGCTCAGAATTTCAGCTAGTTATGATGGGCCAAATTTTGTTAGTTTGTCTGTACCATAAATGCAAAGTGGTGCCACAAAGCGACAAAATGACAGTCCGGTAGTACATAAAATGTATATTTAGCTGGTTGAGACACTGATTTACACCTAGAAGGCTGTCTAGGGTTGGATGTTACACACATCACCCAGCCTACCCCCTCCTGACAGTCCAAACCAACCCAAAACTGATCCTAAACTATATCCTTTACCCAGAATCCCTCCCTGTGGTTTTCACCTTGTTTGCTCCATTGTAATTTACCTTCCTAATTCCTTTTTCCTTTTTCTTCCCAATTTTTCCTCTTCTTCCTTCCTTTCCTCTTCCTCCTCCTCTTTCTCTCTTCTGCTCATTAGTGTTTCCTTCCTCAGAGTCCTCTGATGTTCAAGGACCAAATGCAGCAAGATGTAATCATGGTGCTAAAATTCCCCTCCAACTCTCCCGTCACGCACGTGGCGGCCAACACGCTGCCTCACCTCAGCATTCCCGCTGCGGTCACGGTCACATGCAGCCGGCTGTTTGCCGTCAACCGCTGGCACAACACAGTCGGTGAGCACTACCAATTGCAACTTACTTAGACATAACAGTCTGAAGAAATCTGAGGTTTTCAAGCCACCTTTTTTAATGTTTGGTGCAAGGTTATTTACAATATCAGCAATATGTTTTGTTTAGGTCTCAGAGGTGCTCCAGGATACTCATTAGAACAGTCTCATCACCTTCCTATTGAGATGGACTCTCTGATTGGTGAGTTGACCATGTGTTGTTGAGCCAGTAACTTGTCACTAAGGCTGAAATCCCTTCAGTTAAAGGCATAGTTCACCCAAAATTTTGAATTCTGACATGATTTATTCCCATTCGTGTCCAAACCTGTATATCTTTCCTCTGATGAACACAAAAGAAGATATTTTGAAGAGTAGGTAACCAAATGGTTTCAGTGCCCATTGAATTCCATTGTATTTTTTGCTCCATTAAATGAGTCAATGGGAACCGAAACTGTTTGGTTACCAACTTTCTTCAAAATAAGTAAGAAATGCACACAGGTTTGGAACGACATGACGGTGAGTAAATAATGAGAGAATATTCATTTTTGTGTGGACTGTCCTTTTAAAAGTCTGATGAAACTTGGTTGTGTCTTCAGACTCAAACTGGATATTTTTCCAATATTCACACCTGGTCTGTGTTTTCTTTCCCAGCCAATAACTCTGGCATTAGTAAAAGGCAGATCACAGATTTGGTGGATCAAAGCATTCAGATCAACACGCACTGCTTTGTGGTGACAGCTGACAACCGCTACATCCTGGCATGTGGTTTCTGGGACAAGAGTTTCCGTGTTTACTCCACTGAGACAGGTGCTTGTGTCTTTTGTGATTTTATGCCATTTGTATGCCAACTTGTACTTATAAAAGACTTTCTCTCTTTACTACAAATAAAATGTCTATGTGCACATATGCTCATCTGCTCACTCTTCATTCAGGGAAACTCACTCAGATCGTGTTTGGTCACTGGGATGTGGTGACCTGTCTTGCACGATCCGAGTCCTACATTGGAGGTGATTGCTACATTGTCTCTGGCTCACGAGATGCAACCCTTCTGCTGTGGTACTGGAGCGGACGACACCACATCATCGGAGACAATCCCAACAACAGTGAGAACAATGTTTTTAAACCAAATGACCTGGTTCATTCGAGTATTGCTTTCATTTACATAACTCCATGCTCAACAAGGCTGCATACATTTAATCCAAAACACTTTAAAACAGTAATATTGGGAAATATTATTATAATTTAAAATAGCTGAATTTATTTTAATGTATTAAATGTAATTTTTTTTCCTGTGATGCAAAGCTAAATTTTCAGCAGCCATTACTCCAGTCTTTAGTGTCACATGATCCTTCAGAAATTATTCAATATTCAATATTCTGTTGTATTGTAGGTGATTATCCGGCACCTAGAGCGGTTCTGACAGGCCATGACCATGAGGTGGTGTGTGTGTCAGTGTGTGCTGAACTGGGACTTGTCATCAGTGGGGCCAAAGGTCAGTCTGAGAGGAAGCAATCTGAATATTAGCATATCAGATATGAACTCTTTTCATACTAGTATTGGTTTCCATGAGAGCTTATATAAACCCATTACAGGTAAGGAATTAAATGTGTTTTTAGTTGTGATTGTTATTATTTCCTTATTTCTCCATTTTTTTTATGTCTCTACTTGCTGTGTAATGACAGAATTGAGATGTTCTTGCTGTTGTCTTGTTTTACAGAGGGGCCATGTTTGGTGCACACCATCACAGGCGATTTACTGCGGGCCCTGGAGGGCCCCGAGAACTGTCTCCAGCCCCGTCTGATCTCTGTGTCCAGTGAGGGCCACTGTATCATCTACTATGAGAGAGGACACTTCTGTAACTTCAGCATTAATGGCAAACTCCTGGCACAGATGGAGATAAATGACTCCACACGTGTAAGAGGAGACAAACATGTTGGAACAGAAACAAATACACATTAATCCAAACAATCTCTGTATTTAATCTGCTTTTGTTTTCCCCCAGGCCATTCTGTTGAGCAGCGACGGTCAGAACTTGGTAACAGGAGGTGATAACGGTGTTGTTGAAGTCTGGCAGGCCTGTGATTTTAAGCAGCTGTACATTTACCCCGGCTGTGATGCAGGCATCAGGGCTATGGACTTATCCCATGACCAAAGGTGAGCACACCTGACCCAAAATTAATAATATACATATACAGTGAACAGTAATTTTAATATTTTTTTTATTTTTTTTATAATGTATATATATTAATATACACACATGGGCATTAGGGCTGTCATTTTAATATCATTTAATGCTTTTAATTATAAAATGTAATATATTTTTTGCATGAATTAGTACTATATAAACATTTCTATCATGTACATTTTTCTTATTAATTTATTACTTTTTCTATATATTTGCAGGACTTTGATCACTGGGATGGCGTCAGGCAGCATTGTGGCGTTTAACATTGATTTCAATCGATGGCACTACGAACATCAGAACAGATACTGAGACAGAGCAAAGAGAGACAGAGACAGGAGGAGAGAGAGGGACCTTGTTTAGGGCCCACAGTTGAAGCAGTGAGAAAGGTGGAGTTCATTTCCTGCTTGACAGATGATGGTGTCCCTCTAAGTTCAGGGTGGAGTTAAACCCAGATGAAAACACAAGACATATCGCTAACGTTACTTAGACCTTTAGGGTTGTCCTTTACTCCCCACATACTATGATGAGTTGCCTAATGTCCTTTTGTCTGCGAAGATCATCGTACAAGATCGAAGCCAGGAGGACAGCAGGACTGGATGGACTGTACCGAAGTTCCCAGCAGAAGAGACTTAGAGATAAACCACCAACAAACCGATTTTTTGGGAGGGATGAGGGAGGGAGGGAGGGAATGGGTCTGGGGTGGGATTAAGACGCAGCGGTGAACTTAGTCTTTGTAAATACAAACTGCAACGGTGCAGTTCTTCACTACAAGGGGATAAACTTACCACTTCCCGCTCGCTCTCCATTACGGAAGATCCCATAATCCTTCAATTTATTAATGACTTGCTGTAAGATATTGTGTAGTTCCAACGAAATGATGATGATTTGGATGATTATAGATGAAGGCCTGCCGATTCACAGGGAGGAAGTGAACTGCTCAGACAGGAAACAAGCTTCTCTTTCCTCTTTGTATATTTGGTAATTGTTTTGTCATATATGTAAATATTGTGATGGTTAGGAAAGCCAGGCATGTAAGCGGGCCATAAAAAAAGAATAAAGAGGAGAAAAAAGCAACAAAAAAAAAGAGAAAAAGAAACCCTCCCTCACTCACACGTTTCATTATTTATGAAAAAAATAATTATTAATGTTGACGTTTTTGTATCAGACACATTGCACCGGTAACAACCCATAATTTATCAGCGTATAAGGATTTATTTTTCTTTGGTCTTCTACCACATTTTAGGCCCATTTTCCATTGTATAATTTGTGCATTGATGTTTGTTGTATTTAAATAATTAATATTATAATCATATGTGATGATTACGTTGTACAACCACAGCCACAGTAAGCAATATCCTTGTAGCGAGAATGACTGCAGAAACGTGGATTGAGATGTTTGAAATCCGCATACACGAATACTGACACATTTTTTCATCCCCCTCTTTAAAAAGTGTGAGAGAAAATATATTTTTCAATCAACAACACTGCTACTGAAATATCGTCGTTTTACTACAGATATGTAATTACTAGTCAGCTGAAAGCGAAGACTGAGCTCAGAAATGAAATCATGAATAAATTATGCAAATAATTTGTTGATCTGCCTTTTCATTGGCCATTGGATGTGAATTATACATGAGTCAGTGGCACATATATAATGTACAGGTCTGTCTGTGTAGGAGAGTGGTCAGTACTGTATATTTAATTTGATTTGTACATTTGCTAAATATCTTTTGTTCATTTATTTTGCAAGGTGTATCTGATCATCATGATTGCATATTATTTTAATTTATTTTATATGTCTGCATCGTTTGTGGAGAGGAGAGGCATAGTTTTGGGCAGGAAGTAAATAATGGATGATTTATTTCGATTCAGATGTAATTTTTAAATTCAGTCCCCACCTGCTGTTTCATGCATTTGCTGCAACTTGAATAAGACAGAATCCCACGGGTGTCTCTTAAAATGTTTAAATATCAATTCATGCCAATATATAGATCAATAACTGTAAAATAAAATTGTTTCCTTTTTGTCGTATTTACAATAAAACAAACCAAAACATCTTTTTGAAGTACTGGTGTGTTTTTCTTTAAACAGCTAGATGTGAATGTCCTTAAATACTGAATGTCCTGAATGGAATGAGGGCAGTTAGCTTTATAATGGGTGGGATACAGCTACGGCTGGAAGGGAAGCAAAATCTCGCCATAAAATAACTAAATTAAATTTGCTACCTGTCAGATTGTGTTTTGTTAACGACTACACCTATTTAAACCCTAAATCTAACCTTACAACAATGCAAATACAGTAATAGTTAAGCGTGGCAAAAAAAAATGCTAAGCTGTTTTGATCAAAGTCCCTTCGTGTCACTCGGCGGCCATCTTTAAAACACCTCTCGGACATGCATGTGCTATCTCTTGCTATCTCTTTGAATGGGGAAACACAAAATTCTTAAATTCTGTCCACCAAGATTACGATTAAATTTCATATTTGAAATCACCAGTGATCTGACAACAACTGCACCATAAATGTTGTTTATTTTGCTCAAATAGCGTTAAAAACGTTTATTTTTCAGGCTAGACAAGTCAGTACGCATGCGTCACGTCTCAGAGCGCTGACTGTTTCTATAGCAACTGCAGCTGCTGTGACGCGCTGACGTTACCGATTAGGGATTGGCTCTTTTACTCAGACGGCGGGAAAACTATACAAGTGACTGCCTCGGAGCGTGCATCAAACTACATTTATCTAATTTTACTCAGGCTGTTTAATAGCATTTACTATGACTCCTTCCCTCATTTCGGGGGGGTAACCTTTTCCAGCGTTTTGATTGCTATTACATGGTTTTATCAGACGTCCTCATTTTGCGAGTTTCAGCGCTTAGATACGGTGAGTTTTTAATGTTTAAAATATATGTTTAGTCATACATTTTCTTGGTAATTGTTGTTGTGACTGATTGGGACTTGACGTTTTTCGAGAAAAATACGTTGTGGTAATGAGAAAATTACATTGATATCAGGAGAACAGAGTCCTGTCATGCTAGGTTACCAATTTTGAGGTGTTTGTCAAACTATTAACCTGTTAACTGTCGGTTCCACTTTTTGAGTAACGTTATAGGCCTGAAAATGACATTTCCAACTTAAATTGTTATAAATTTTGAATGGTTTGGAGAAGATACTTAAGGTTGGTCTCTTTTTAAAGACGACACTTAGCAAATTATTGTAGAGGTGAAAAAAGTTATAAAAATTATATTACAAAAAAGTTATGGAAGTTTAAGTTTATGAAAATATAAAATGTAACGTTACAAATTTTTATATTTTATGTAAAATATATATTTTACATAACATGTTTTACTCTGAAACGGCTAGAAATTCAAAACCAAAAATCTGAAAAAGTTGTGTTCAAAATTTGAGGTTGAGATCTCAAAAAAATGAGCTTTCAGTGAAATTTAGTTTGGGCGTAGTACCAAGCTTTTCCAGTAGATGAGCATCAAACCCCATTAGTAACCATATAAGGGCGGCTCTATTTTCATATATGGTTTGAGTGATCTGAAACATGTTTTTTCCATTCTTTTCTCAATATTTATGACGTAGACATCACATTCAGAAGTATTAAGGGTGGTATGGCAGTATTTGATTTCAATTCATCCTCTAAAAAACACATAAAAGGCATGCAACAAGAACCCTGGATGTACAATATAGTTCACGCTGCATCATAAATTGAGAACCTATTGTTTTTTCTTTATATATTTTTCTTAAAAAATAGAATGAATTTTATCTTTTGAACACTTGACCTGAAAATGAATGGAGATTTTTCATGATTTTATATATGTATCGCTATTTCAAAGTAAAGGTCAGAACTCTCTCTCTGACTGATGAGTACTCTTCTTACAAATTAACAAATTACAGCTGCCCTGTAAAATATTTTAAAAATCAGTCACCAAATATGAAAACTAGAGTCTTTAAGCTTTCAAATGATATATAGTTTGTCAAGATTGCTTTTGGTTCAGACTAAGATATTACGGTTTAAATCATGTAATGGCAAGTGGGCCCACCGGCCCGTGACAGTTAACAGGTTAAGATAATAGCTTTTGAGGTGTTGGGTCTTGATTTTTTTTATTATTATTGTTTTTATTGTTCATTGCCACAAGTGAGGTGATTGCTGGTCTGGTGGTTATTAAATTCTCAAGTGATAAATGGAAAGCCTGGGTCAGTCAGCATCAATAAGCAACAATAAAATTAGGTTATAATATATTATTTAATAAGATAATGTCTCAAATTATAATGTAAGAGCCGCTCTGTATTCCATGCACTAATGAGAGAATACAATGACACAGTAAGCAGGGCTATGAGTTACTAGTACACCTCTTACTGCACTTCAGAAACACTCAACCCCAGTCTGACCTCCTGACACTAACAGCAGCGCTTCTTATGACACAGAGGTACCACTGAATCAATGTCCTGCATTCATCAGACCGAACCGTTGGCATTTGTATTTCCAAGAGCTGACCCTGTATTAAGGAATGTTGCTTATGTCTTTCCCACAATGCATTTGTGCTTATGTTCCATATACCTAAAAACTGCAAAAATGATTAACTGTGACTTACATTGTCTAGTTAAGATAAATAAATAAATATATTGTCAATATCAAAATAATTGAAATTATATTATTTACACTGATTACAAAAAAGGTCCCCATCTCGCATATGAACAAGTGCTGTGCGACCACAATAGAAAGAAAATCCGCATACGAGTTTATCTCTGAAGAGGTATCGGCTAATCAAATCAATTTGAATCAATCAATTTCTGCTTAGAAAGGTTTTTGGGTACTAATTACCAGGAATCAAATTAGCTAAAAGTCCTTACACTTTCCTTCTGAAACATATGAACAGTACCGGACCCATAAAAACATCACATTTCTAAGGTGCTTCAACAGAACAAGACATTTTTGAACTTGAATAAAAAAGAAAATGTATTTATTGTGTATAAATAAAAGTTATTATAATGACCATAAATAAACAAGAAACACCCTTCTTGACGGTCATCATTTTCCCTGCACCTTTATGTGATCAGATTACAAAATGGTTCAGTTCATCGGTCCACTCGGCCGCATTCCGAATCCTCATAAACCCTTCTTCTCTTTTAGTGCCCTTTCCACTCGCTCCCTTCCCTTTCGATGCTAGAAAGGGGAGAAGAGGGAGCGAACAGTCTCTGTGGAGCAGGCTGAAAAGTCTTCAGACTCGGGCGTGGTGGTGGCAGTGGTGGTGGCGGTGGTGGTAGAGGGACATGGACTGGGGATAAGGACTGGAGCGGGAAGTCCGCTGGGGAGCTGGGACAGGGGGTCGAGGTGCAGACCGGGGCACAGACTGGGAGTAAAGGCTGGGATGTGGAGGCTACAGATCGGCTGGGTGCTCCAGGTAGCTGTGCTCACATTCTGGTGGCATCCTCGTCGGAGAATCTGCCTCTCCTTATCAAGAGCGGTGGTCTGATGGAAGAAGGGGGAATTTTAGTCATGTGACAGAACACGAGCATGAGAGCAAAATAAAATACTCCAAATAAAGCTACTCCCAGAAGTTGCCAAAATACAGTTTTGGGTGAACTATCCCTTTAATTACAATTATTTCTTAAATATTTATTAAAAATATAAAACAAATTTAATCTAATTACAAATAAATACATAAATATTTAATTGAATAAATAATTAAGTTAAAATGATAACAGATTAAATGTAAATACACTACTGTCACTTAAGAGTTTTTTAATGTTTTGAAAGAAGTCTTATGCGCACCAAGGCTGCATTTATGTAATAAAATAAACAGTACTAACTATAATACTATGAAATATGGTTTAAAATAGGTATTTTATATTTTAATATATTTTAAAATGTAATTTTCAGCAGACATTAATCCAGACTTCATTTTCACATGATCCTTCAGAAATTGTAATATGCTGATTTGGTTAAGAAACTTATTATTAATGTTAAAACAATTTATTTATATTTTATTTTTTGAACCATGATACATGTTTTCAGTATTCATTTGCATCCTTGCCAACAAAAAAATTAAATAATTCTTATCAAAAAAAAAAAAAAAACTTTACTGACCCTGAACTTGTCATTTATAGTGTATATTTAATACTAATAAACATTTGCTAATTTTCTTTATTAAAAGTGAGTTTCTATTAAACAAACAAACATTGGGGACAACAGTGGGACTGACTGCGGAGCATTTTATTTCTGCACAAGGTTCAAGATCATGAGAAGCTGGTTAGAAGCAGGACAGTGACAAGCAGCACACTGAGGGAAAAGCACATAAAATATGCCAGTTGACATGATGCTGAAGTAAGTCATGCACATTCTCTCCACCTGAAAACTTTCACACACATGAATGACCACAGCAACAGTTTTTGATCATGGTATAAGCAGGTTTTAGTGCCCACATTAGAGTTCAATAAGACAGGGGCTGGCGTGCTTCAGTGGACACATGGCGTTACCTCATCCAAAACATGCCCGGGTTCTGATAGAAATCCAACGACCCTGATCTCTGGATGGAAAAGTCATGGTCGAGCTAAGCGAAGAGAAATCAGTGGAGCTCAGTGCACAATGCTCAGAAATCATCAGCTGTAAATCCATTTTAACTGTTAGTAAAGAAAATAATTTCAAAGTATTATAGTGTTTCTTCAACTCTTTGGCCTCCCATAAAAGTGTCCATCACACATGGTGTCTGGTACTCTTCTCACTGGCTCTTTAATGTTTATTTGGCGTCTGATTCTTAACTTAAGGCTTTGATAGGCAGTGTGGGCTTACCGTCATCACAGACACTCCCGGGGTGTTGTTGCTGGGCTTGGGCCCAGTGTTAAAGTGCTTCTTGATCTTTCCTGCCACTGACAGCTGGTGCTCGTTTTCTGACAGACTGTCATTCTGAAACAGCAAATGAAGCCAGTCAGTTACTATAGTTATGAAACAAGAGGACTAAAAAGTATTAAGACTGTGTCAGTCCTATAATTTAGCAATAGAGATTCGTACACAGTACAGTGTAATGCAGTGGTTTTCAAACCTCTCCATGACGTACCCCTCAGCACTGCATATTTTGTATGTCTCCCAGTCCCTATATCTGACACACCCACTTCAGGTCTTGCAGTCTCCACTAATGAGCTGATGAGTTGAATCAGGTGTGATAGATGAGGGAGACATACAAAATGTGCAGGGTTGGGGGTACTCTAGGACCGGTTTGAGAACCACTGGTGTATTGGATTCAGGTTGAATTACTCACAGTGACCCAGGGATGTTCCAGCACCTGCAGCGCTGTGTATCTCTGATCCACTTCCACCTGCAGCATAGACACTATCAGCTCCTGAGGAGACAGACGGGACAGAGAGAGTTAGTGCCAAACCCTAATGCCAATCATGACCTTAAATTGGTGAATACAATGACTTGCAGTAAACAAAAAGTAAAAAATAAATACTACTAATAAAAATGATTACTGTTTAATAATAATAGTATGTTGGTAGGCTTTTTAAAACCAAAACTCCATTTGATTTTAAAGATTCTAAATTTCATAATTTGTCTATAAATTATATTATTTTCTAGCCAGAAAATAATGTATCGCTGTAGACAAATTTTGAAATTATCATATTATTAGTAATACAATCATATTATTTTAGTATTAAAAGCCTGCATATTATTTATCATATAATTTGATTTTAAAAAGCGCAAATATTATTTATGATTATACTATTTTGCTTTAAAAAACACATCATAATTTTTGCTTTTTTTTTTTTTTACAAATTATTGACTGTCATATTATTTTGCTTTAAAAAAACATAATATTGACAATATAATTTTGATTTTAAAAAGCTCAAATATTACTTGTCATTATCTATTATGCTTTAAAAAAATACATATTATTTAATATCATAATTTTTGCTTTTAAAAACACCACAAAGTGTTTATCATATTATTTTGATTTGTTTTTAATGTCCACACATTTATTATGCTATTTTTTTATTTTAAATTATGTCATCAAATTTTAATATTATCATATCATATTTTTTTATTTTTAATAAACACCACATATAAAACACATCTTTATATATATATAATATTAATCTTATTATCTTTTTTTATCTCGCATATTTATTTAATCCGCACATATTTCACTTACTTTGGCTGAATCTGATACATTGTCCCAGTACGGAAGAGGGAATTCTAACTGTCCCAGCAGTATCTGGTCAAACAGAGCTTCTTGATCATCAGTGCTCCTGAAATAAAGAATGCAACTTCAGATATGCATCAACAGGGGGAGCTCGTTTCATTGCGTTCATTGATATACAACAAATAGCCACAGGGTGGCGCAGTAACGCCTTACATAACCTTGCAGCTTTGATTACATTACTCAAAGCTGCATTACATACACAGCTAGATTGTATTTAAGAATGAATCTTCGACATGTGGACCATTTCTCTACAAGATAAATTCATCGTTTTGATTGTATTTACAGGATTTTTAAAACTACTTTGAAAAGCAATATGCAAAAAGATCCTCTCACATTAGCCATATTTTGTCATACACACTGAACTTACCCACGAAATGGAGGAAAGCCACAGAGGAGAATATATGTGATGACTCCAGCGGCCCAGATATCTACCTTAAGGCCATACCTAACAGCAAACAAAAGGTGTTGTTTTAGTATTATTCGTCTTATTAGATTTTATCTTTAAACTCATTTAATATGATCATAACTAATCACAGCACTATGCTTAACATCACACGAGTCCATTGGAAAAAAATAAATAAATCACACATTCAAACCAGATTTATGCCAACGTGTTAAAATATTCACCCGGTCTCTGCGATAATCTCTGGTGCTACATATGTGGGTGTTCCACAGACAGTGTACAGAGGTCCGTCTACCACGGTCGCCAAGCCAAAGTCGCCCAGCTTCAGGGATTTGCTTCCATCTTGATGCTCATACACCTGTGAACCAGAGCCAAAAACAACATTAGACCAAAAACAACCTCGTCTCTTCAAAGCAATCTTATGAAAATGACACATCCGGCTCTCAATTCCCAAGGTGAACATGTGCGGATCAGTGTCAAAAATATGCACTGGCTTCAAATAAACAGATATTTGTGCATTTAATGTCTTTAACCTAAAATCCAATGATGCTAAAAAGAAACAGGACCATACGCTTGGCGGGCTTTGTGTTTGCCGTTACATAATATGTAAAGTGATGTGTTTTGAAAAAGCCTCATTCTGCACTGCAAGGTGCATTTGACATGCATGCTTCCAGCCACAAGCGATTATCTTTGACATGGAGAAAGCGAGCAAGCGCATATGTGAGCCAGGCACGTTTTTTTCTAGCTCACTGGAGTGCGTTTGATAAACAGACGGTTTTATTCACTGTTAGCAGGTCACATTTTCAATTATAAGATCTGCAGCATTTCTAGACAAATCCCCCGGCTCATAAACAGGGCTTCATAAACAACATTTCTGTCTTGAATCAGCAGAGGAAGGGGCCATTGATTCATAAATGATGTCTGGTAAAAGGTTCATACGAGAGCAACCTAGGAGAACAGTACAATCTGTGAACTGTCAATGTGTGAGTCACATCTCAGTTCTTCCGCTGCAGAAGTGATATCACACGTATACAGTCAGTCAGTAGGTGGCTGGTCTAGACTCCGTCAAAGAGCTCGCAGCAATCATCTCTCTTTCTCCAAACACACTTATGTAGTTCCAGCCCACAAGACCTATGAGTTTCATCCGTTCCTTTGCTCGGCACGTACATACAGGAACACATAGTTGTGGAGGCTTGTGATCAAACAGCACCACTTTAGGATGTGATAAGCGTTGCGCTTGCACCTGTGACATGTATCAGACATGTCAGGATGACATGCGTTTTGGAAAAGGAAGGAAGGATGGCGTGTTGATATCTTACCAAAAGGTTCTCTGGCTTGATGTCCCTGTGGACGATGTTAAGGCTGTGTAAGTACTTGATAGCATTGGCCAGGTTGTACAGCATGCCACTGGCATCCCGCTCAGTGTATCTGTTTGTGGAGGTGATGGCATCAAAAAGATCTCCTCCCTAAAAATAAGAACAAAGATGCAAAACACAAAAAAAGGACAGATTCAAGATAAGTTAAGAAACAAATTTGATACTACTACAGTAGGTCTATTTAACAGTAGCATTGGACTAAGAAATGCAATTATTGTCTTCGCTGTATAAATTAAATATTAATTGATTCTTTTTAAAGCTACTAAAGTTTTTCAGCCAAGAGCACTAAGTGGTATTCCTTTTTCTGTTGTTGTTTAACAGCAAGTATATTAGGCAGCTGTCACTTTATGTCCTAATGCATGGATCCAATATGCTGACTACGTTTACATGGACATCAGTAATCTAATTATTTACCTTATTCTTAATAAGACAATATTATGATTAGTGTTTATATGAGTTGCTTTTATAATTTTCCTTTCATGTTGCCATTTTACATGTTTTAGTACATAGATGGATTAATGGCACACATCATTACATCCACATGCGACGCCATCCGACGTCCCCTCCAGAATGTCCCGTATCAACATATAGTTTGCCTTCGTTATGGTGCCATATACAGTTTTGGGTGTTTCTTTTTTTAATTTTCTGAAATCTTCAAGTGCAGTTAATTATTTGTCATGCTATACGTGCAAACAGACAATCGCGTTGTCGAAGCCATGCTCTTGCCGTCAAACGGTTGACCATTGCTGTGTGTATCCTGTCGCAAAATGTGCCGAAAAGTCCTACACAAAGGTAACAGTGTAATTAAGGTGTGTACGTGTCTATACTGCACTTCGATAATGTGGCTAAAAAAGGGAATACTCTGTCTTAATTCGATTTGTGTTGACTTTAGCTGGATTAAGGCATAGGCGTAATTTACGGGTGGGACGGGTGGGACATGTCCCCACCACTTTTTACCAGGCTCGATATTGTCCCCACCACTTTTAAAAAGTAACTGAAAAATAGATTGCGTAAGGTATATATTAAAGGAAAAGCACCATCTACAAATCGACACTCTTCATAATCTAATTCATTCATTTAACACATTTTTCCGCCGATCAGAAGCTTTTCAACGTCCTCAAAGATGAATATTAAGTCTCGTTGTGAAACTATCGCGAGATACGCGATATGCGTCATGGGATATGTAGTTTCCTTTCCCTATAATTAGTCTGCAGATCCTGTACCTTTCTTTTTACGATGTTCGTATTGTTTGGATACTGTTTCAAGGTTTAAATATTTTATTTGAGAGTTTTGAGAAGATTCTATGTTATGACTGGGATTTTCACAATTAAAACAAAAAGTATACAAGTCTTTAGTTCATAGTCCTTTAATTCAGTTTTGTATTAAATCACAGCGCGCTCCAGTGGCCGCCAGAAAACATGATTAGCGACAGTATGTCTATATTCACGTAAGTTAAATATAATATGTTTTCGTGTTAAGCAAAGTAACTTACTGTGCGTGGCTGCTTCACTAAAAAGCTTCTTATATCACTTCCACACTTTCTTTTGGACATTTTGTTGATGTTTTAACATTTATGCTATAGGTAGCAACATTTACCGTTAACTAGCCTTTACATGCGGGTGGGGGAGGAAAAATAGAGCTTTTATAAAAACGTCATAAAAAAAGATTCGTTAAAACAATTTCATTTATATAATTATTTAATTAATAAAGGTAGTTTAACCATTTTAAACACAAATTAACTCTCATTCATGTTTTACACAAGGTTTTGCGTAGTTCAGGATTGGTTAAATTATTTGATTGGATGAGGAAACATTTTGTGGGCTTGTCTTGACTCTTGACGTAATGTTGATTAGAAAATATGCAAGTAATTCAAAGTAGAATGAATCGTAATACACACACACACACACACACACACACACACACAATTGTGCAATTAATGAATATGCTGCAGCTGAGCTGACCATGAAATGGTAAGTTCACCATATTTATCTTGCGTATTTTGATTGATATTAGCTACCCTGGATGTGTTGTGATAAGCGAAACGTAACATTCACGTGAATGTTACGTTTTGCTTATTCGGACGTTTATAGACATATTTGTGAATGTGATGCATGTGTACAACAAAGTGAAAATTAAGTGCATTTCCAACTCTGAACTCAGTCCCCAAGTAAATTCGGTTATTAAATAAACAAATAGCTAAACGAGTTGTGCGGTGTCCCCACCACTTTTCAAAGCAAAATTACGCCGCTGGATTAAGGTAATCAAAAATCTCTGTTTACATGGTAGATTATTAATCAGAGTATTGTCTTAATCGTGTTAAAATCGGAATATTGTGTATTCCATGATACACAAAATACAGAAAACAATCTGTGGATAGTCTGAGGTATCTTTGACATCTACTGTCAGGTGTGTGAATGGAACTGTTACATTGTTGCATTTTGCTTCCAAGCAAGGTGGTAATTGTATGTACACAAACTGATCGACATCACAAGAGTTTTCTTGAGGTCAAGTTGTTTATACAAAGCAGGCAGAAAGTTCATGGTGGCCTGGTTTGCTGTTCACATGGCAGAAATCCCCTCAAAGAGTCGAGTAAGTGGAACAGCAGCTTAAAATAACGTTCAGTTCAATAGAGCCAGCACAACTGCACAGGGCAGCCATTACAAGGACCCAGCAAGAGCTCAAATTCATCCGGATCTCCACAAGACGTATAAACCAGCTGTGATTGGATTTTTGTGAATCTTTATGTCTATTGATCTGTATTTGTTTTCACCTTAGGTTTGAACAGGTGCATTAAAATGACAGCTTGCTGTAGTACACACCTTAACAAGCTCCATGACCAGGTAGAGTTCACTGTAAGTGTCCATTTCCTCAATCAGCAACACAATGTTTGGATGTTTCACTCTTCTGAGGATAGCCACCTCATTCTGGATCATATGCTCCTGTGCAGGAGAAAGAGATTCAGAATTAAAATATATTGTACAAATTGCCATAAAAATACAAGCCTTTTATTGACAGTATCATAATGCTTCCATCTCACCTTTCCTCTGCATTTGCCTTTGTTGATGATCTTCAGAGCGTACGCCCTGCCAGTCGAGTGCTCTACACACTCATGGACCACCGCAAAGTTCCCATCTCCGATCATTCGGCCCACTTTGTACTGATCTGAAATGGAGCTCGGGACTGTGGGTATCGGCGTCTCCTCCAAGGGCTCGGCTGCAGACGGTAAGGAAGAACATTAGAGCAAGACTGAGTGGGCATCATTCAGAATCTGTTTTTATGACTGAAATCTCGGTAGGCAGTGGAGAAATTTGATTCTCAACCAACATTCCTAGTCAGAATCTCTTTGAATGCAGCTCAGAGAACAAGACAATAACCCTGCATTCGGTTCACACCTCACAGATTCTTTCATTAGTGCATTACAGTCAGCTACAGCATGTACACTGAAGTGGAAATGATTGTATAATGAACATCTACGCAAAGCCTTCAAATGAAGCGTTTGTTGTTGACCTCCACTGCATACATACTCTTAACATAAACATCTTTACTTGGTGGCACTGAGCAACTATAAAGCTTCTTTGATTAATAAAGGGCCTTCTCATTAATAAATTCAAAACCTCCCATATCTGCATAAGATCAAAGAGTTGCAGAGCTCTTTGTAAGAAAGTCTGAATGCAATTATAATGCATGGGTTTAGAAAGGGTCAAGTTACTGCCAAACTTAAACAGTTTTGTTTTACGATAAAACTATCAAATTTGTTTTGGTAGTTAAAATAAAATATAAATATCAGATGAAATATATAAAAGCAAATAACTGAAATAAGTTTAAGTACTAAAATTAATAACTAAAACTGAAATAAAAACTAATTAAAGCTGAATATAAATAACTAATAAAATGAAAAGCACATAAAATGACTAAACTAAAATGAAAACTGAACCAAAAAAAACATTTAAATTTGAAAAAAATATACTATAATAGTATATGAAAAACACTAAAATAAGACGGTCTAAACCAGCCTAAAGCGTTCGATTTCTTACCATCACTAATGGGCCCTTCCTCCTCATCCATACTGCAGACTTTAGTAGAGGCCAGAGACAGAGAGGAACCGCTGTGCTGGGATCCCTGTGAGGAAGAAAAGATCCAATTAAACCAAAAACAGACCATATAGCAGTACATGGCCAGTGTGTATGAGAAGTATAACTCCAAAAACCACCGACAACCACCTAACTTCAAATATATGGACACAGTGAAGCAGCTCACTGGGGTATTCCATCTTTCTACCTTTGCTGGATATCCTCAAGCTGCCCCGTGTTACTATTCCCATCAGGACGGTCGGCACGCTCGGGACACAATCCTCATTCTCACTTTTAAACACAGCACAGCGTTAGGATAAAGCCAGTGATCAGTGTTTCTTTGCTAGTTGCCATGGCAGCAGCAAGTGTGAGCGAAGTTACTGGCTCTGCTGTAAATTGGTTTTCGCTCCCGGTTGCCGGCAGTCAGGGTGCAGGGACCCTTTCAGGTTCTCATGGAGAGTAATTGGAATGATGTCTCCAGGAGCACTGTGTTCTCCCGGAGCTCGAATGGATTTGATTGGACGGTAGTGGCGTGCGACGGCGGCCCCGGACGCACCTCAGAGGGGCTGCTAATGGCAAGAACGAAGCGCAAATCTACAGAGACGAAACAGTGGATGGGTCATGGAGGGTCAGCACACCTACACGCACTGTTTGATAATGGCAGTTTGAGTGGATGCATATGAGACGGCCAAGGTAGGGTTGTTTAAGTGTCATCAGATACAGTTTTGACTCGAGAGAGAGAGAGAGTGTGTGTGTGTGTGTGTGTGTGTGTGTGTTTCCGCATCCTTTTTCTATTTCATTCAGATCACAGTTTGTCCTGGTGCTATCAAAACTCGTGTTACCATGGAAACTGTTGGAGTGTACTAATAATATTTTCCCTCTGCAAGACAGGAAGCAGCCAGAGACGAGCCCATATAAGGCATCTTCCTGTTTCCTGGCTGAATGCTAGGTCAAATCACTCAAAACAAGCTGGATTTCTGTGCTTTTTCTCAGGACCGGAAAGAAACAGAATAAACCATGCAGTAAGTATTTGCCTCTCCACTGATCAATCATGTTAAATCCATGTGTTCACATGCAAATGTAAGTACATAACAGTCTGTGCAATTATGATGCTGATAACTCAAATTTACTTCAGTGATCCCTAATGTAGTGTCGCAGGAACACTCTATCAAATCATCATTTAAAAATAAAACAATTAACAGGCTCAGTATCAATAACAATGCCGCGTTATTGCATTTTAAGGTCACTCTTGTCATGTTGTTGCAGACTAATTGCATAATGGCTCGAATGACTGATTTAATGCCTGAGATGATTTTGTTTTGTGGAGATGCAGATGCCATGGGGAAATTGAATCCAATGGCCAGACAGGATCCCACTATTCTCATCAGGATTCGCTGCTACTCAGAGGTTTTTGGGAATAGCTGTAGAGATGCTAGACCTCTTAGCTGCAACTCCATTAAGACCAATGTGAGAAAATCTCACAAGAGTCACTTATAATCACAATAATCTAATTCCATGACTGGCTGCATTAATTTGTTTTTGAAATGCATATCCATCATTAATACTAATGATTGTGAAGTACAAAATAAAAAAATAAAAATTCTGCAAAGTCTGGGACAAATAAAATGTGATTAAAGGAGATCTGAGCCAAACTGTCCCATATAAACAGAAGAGGACCCAAAAGATTTAGTAAAGAACACCCGGTTGAGTTTGTACTAGATAAAGAGACTTACTGTTTAATGCATTTAGCATCTTCAATCATACATACGTGATGGAAACTTTTCATGACATGCTTAGTGGCAAACAGACAACGCATTAGACCAGTCTTTTTTTTTCTACACATAAAAACAACTAAAAATGAGAGATTGTGATACAAAACTAATACAAAAACAAAGATAACTACATGATTGACAATGGCTTGAAAGCAAAGGTATACAGGACAATATAACTGAGCAGAGTCCAAAACAAAAAGGTGAAAACAGCAAAACAATGAAAACCAATGGAACACAAGAGGGTTGAAAACTACTGCGGAGACAGAAAGAGAAGTGGTGATTTTTACATGGTGTCATACAATATACAAGGTGTCTATTTTTTGAATGAATATGAAGTGAGCAAATAAAGAAATTGCTCACTCAAAAATGAAAAACTCCATGCAAGCACGTTTTGCAAAATTGCTCTTTTTCTGTTTCACAAAAGAATAGATTTGGAATGACATGAAGGTGAGTAAATGATGACAGAATTTTCATTTTTGGGTGAACTATCCCTTTAAGAAAGTCATTATATTGCTGATGTACAATAAACAGAAAAACAAGTACATGTGAAAATCCAACTTCCTTTTAAACATATCATACTTGGAAGATGCTACCATTCATTTTTAAATCAATGTTCATGGAATGAATGAAAACGCATGCACACAAACACAATGTCATTTAAACACTGTAAAAGAAAAAATACAGGTGTGAAAACGCCAAAGGAAAATGTGAAGGGCATGCAACCCAACAGACAGTTTGAGGGACATCATTTAATGGAGATGAAGAAGAATGTGTTTTTATGCAATTTAAATTAAACCGAACACTTCCACTGAATTTACTTTGTCCATCTCAACAACAAATTAAAAGCGGAATGCTACCTCGAATCCAGCTAAAACTCAGGAATTGAAGAGGTGCATTTTCAGTTCAATCCTAAACAACACTCAACTCTTTTAGAGACCGGTATGATGCTGAGCTTGATGGCCTCACTTTCCATGTTACGCAACACAAAGTACTCATACTACCTAGTTAACCATCCATAAAAAATTACTGAAAAAAATTCATTTAATCTCACAACTATGATGATACGATTTAAATTGTAACCTCATTTACCTCTATTCATCCTAATTTAAGACAGATAGAGGTGGATTAGCAGACTTGGAAACAACATCCCTATTTTCTGTGTTTTGACACGGATTAAAAATGTATTTGTCGCCATAGCATCAAATGCGTATGTGTTCCATATTTTTCCCCAGAGGAACTGAGATCTTGTGGAAAGAAAGAGAAATGATGGAGGGGATATGCCTGAGGACACAGAGGTCCCCCCCACACACACACACACATGTAGATATTCCCAGTATAGATCCGGCACTCTTGTGTAGCTCGTTTCTAAAAGTGGGTCATACACTGAATGTAATCCACAGCCCGGGCTTGAGCGGTAAAGCTAATTAATAATAAATCAGTAGTAATGATCAGTTTAATTCATTCACTTGGATGGAGTGAGGTCATTTAAAGCTGCAGTGTAAACTATCATATATATATATTTATATTTAGATATATATATATATATATATATATATATATATATATATATATATATATATATATATATATTACAGCAGTACTCTGCTGTAATCACACACATTAAGCAATGTATTAGCGCACACTGCAAACTAATTGAATAACCAAGCCACAGAGCCGCAATAACAACATTCAAAGTCTCATATAAATTCATAAGCCAGATAAAGAAGCGCCTGATTCTTTGGAAGCATTTGGAGAGAACATTCAGTTCTAATGCATTTGTATCGTATTTATGTAAATGTTTTTTCTCCTTCCTTCATTCACAGAACTCCACTGGGGAGTTTTCAAAGCCTGACCCACTTATGCTGGAGATGGTTGTAAAGACACTGAGATGCCTCTCTGCTTTGGGCAGATCTGACTGTTCCAAATTCTCATTCTGAAACAGCAATGAGCTGAGAGCAAAGCCATCTGACAGAATCAAACCGCTGAGAGATCATCCAACTTCAAGAGCTCAGGCTGCGGTAAGAGATAAGTGAAAGAATGACGAGAATCTGAGAGTCTTTGCTAGTGGGTGGAGGGCGAACACAAAGTGCTTGGCATCTCTGTCTCTCAGCCGGCATGTCGATCGAATCGCAATTAGAATCATTAAAACTCTTCCTCATGAGGAGGTTTAGCAACTTCTAATGCAATTTGGAACCATTTAGAATATAAAAAGTTGAACATGTCTATACTTTCTCTCAGGGATGCAGTCAATTACATTTAGCTTTTAACGTCATATAAAAGCAAAAATGTTCAGTTGCAATGCTATTGAAGAAATGCCATATTTGCAGTCAACCATTAATTCGGTCAACCATTAACCAAGAAAAAAAATTGCTAGTCATGTGATCTTTACATGGTGGCCCCCATATGGCAAACCATGTAAAATAACTGTTATTATACTGATAGCATTTATCTTGGTTTCAGATATGATTGGGATTTTATTTAATTTTTTCTTACATGTACATGATTACATGAGTACATTTTTCAGGGGTTAACAATAGTGCACTTTTAGGAGAAAGGACTAACTAATAAAAAGGCAGTGAGAACATGT
Source organism: Barbus barbus (assembly GCF_936440315.1). Lineage (NCBI taxonomy): Eukaryota > Metazoa > Chordata > Actinopteri > Cypriniformes > Cyprinidae > Barbus > Barbus barbus. The sequence continues at coordinate 16,033,573 of NC_136725.1, forward strand.
TGAGAATCAGTTGTTTCACTATGAACTGGTTTAAGGTCAGTAAAGCTCCGGTTGGGTAGTGGCCAACAGTTTCTGATTAATCTATTTTGGGTCAATATTAGCACGTGATTTCGCTGGCTGTAGAACAGCACTTTAACTGCCTGCAGCTGGATTTGACATGTCCCAAAAGCTCAACATTTTGATCATTTGGAATGGAGTGCAATATCCTCAGTGATTGAATGCTCTAGTGCATGTTAGTCATGGAGAACTAAGAAAGATTGGAAGACAGAGAGACTCTTGACTCTTAAGCGAGAAAGAAGCCAGAGTAATCACTGGGGTTAAAGGCTCATATTATACCCTGAGAGAAACTCTGGACTGGGAAGGAGAAGTTTAAACCTCTTTGCATTAGTCTATCAACTGCAGGATTAAAAGATAGTTTGACCTGGTCAAAAGCGCACAAACTCCTCCCAATCATAACTTTCCCCAGAAACCAAACAGTAATGTGTTTCTTGGAGAAAAAAAAAATCAATGAATAAATAAACACTTCCTGGTGAGTTGCATGCTCCTTCAACAGCATGTATCATGCCATTTCTCTTTCTCAATGCTATCTCAATCAGGGTCCAAAATTAGCACTGGCCAAGCACCAAATGTGAGTGAAAATTGGTTTTGGTGAGTAAATAAAAAAACATTATTTGCTCGTTGGCATATCCTTACTGATGTAAGAAATGTGAGCGAACCTATATGAACTGTTTATAAGAAGTGCATGTCTTGTACTAGTGGTGACACTTCTATGGAAGAATAGAGGAATATTTCTTGCATTACATCAAATATGTATATATACATCATATATATATATATAGAGAGAGAGAGAGAGAAAATATATATTATTATTATTTTTTATTATTATTTATATTATTTTCTCAAATTATCGCTATTGGCAGATTAATGGCAAAAGTTAATTCTGGACCCCGATTTCAGTGTATCTTCATGATTGCTGCTCTACTACAAGCAGAAGTCATTTCCCATGGCTGACAATAGTTGACTTTCATTTTTAACGAAATGTGAGAGACCGAAAGTTTCCAAATGTAGTGGCCCAGACTAAGGATTGACTGTGGATCTTAGTGCCACTTTGAAGAAGTGGGGAAGTTAAGCTGTGCTGTCAATGATGGCCTTGTCCATTTCCTGAGAACATAGAAGGAGCGCATTATATAGAGCCCGAGATGGCGAAGGAGGGCAACAGAATGTTCTATCTAAGTGGAGAAGGATCTGGACACTCAAATCACACGATATACTGGATAAACACTACATAAAGGACACTATTTGGTACAAAAGAATTGGATTTAGATGATACATGATATCAAATGAACCAGGTGGACAGTAAAAGATCTGAGGTTTATGTTTGAGCAGGTGTATGAGCTAGTGTACAAACCGTGTGTGTATTAGGGAGATTGTGGAGAGAATGTTGTCTTACCCTGCGTTTCTTCAAGCTCCCTGGGCTGGTGGGAGATGGACTGGGAGATTTTGCAGAATGGGGTGTGGACAGCTGACTGACCGGGGTCCCATTCACTATAAAAAAAAGTGGAAAAATGTCTGAGTTCACAAAAAAGTGTACAAAATTTGTGAATGAAGCTCAGCAAATATTTCAAGTGCCCCCAGGAGGCTGCCAGTTCTCTTATATTCAAAGAGCGAGCTTTTCAAAAGGCTGTCAGTGAGTAAGAAGAGAAGAAATCACCCACACAGCTGCTCCTGCTTCCCACACTCACATCCCTAAACAAATCCTCTTCGGATAGAGCGCCACACACCCAGTGGCACAAATCCCTCCATTTCTACAACCTCACATCTTCCAAGGCCCATCAGTCATGGTAGGACTGCACTACACACCACTGAGAAGATCCGAACTCTCTGTCAACACCAGGCTGATTCATATTCACAGGCGACTTCCTCTATTTGCTGATACAGATTAGGAATTATCCCTTGACAGTTTTACATTTTCTCATATGTTACAGCACACACAAAAGTGAAACATCCATCGCCAAAACAGTGATTTATACAGAACATCAAACTGTACCATATCCATTTTAATTTACGTCGGAAACTGAATAAAGCAGCAGCTTTATGGAACTGAATGGAAAGTCAAAGCTTGTAGTGAAGTTATAACAGAAGTAAACCAATGTGTTTTATGTATACACAATTTGTATACACAATACATAAAATGATTAGATATTATATATGAACAAGGCCAAACTAATTATGTCAAAAGCCACTGTAAACAACATGCATATGACATGAGGGATGACAGAAGAATTCTTTCGGAGAAATGAATTTAATTACCACAATAATTTAATGCACAGCGTGTTACAGCCCATGATTCATTCATTTACACAGACTAGTGATAAATTGTGGAATTCTAAACTATTTTATTTTGTAGCAGACAAATATGGGAATATCATATCACAGTTTAAAACACAGCGCAAAAAAAAAACGTTAAAGACAAATAAACAAAATTGTGTTACAACACTCCTTGGTCTCTCCCATGAAGACGAACTGAATTAGAAATGAAAAACCTACTGATTCGCATATGAATTCACATCAAATAAAATCCTTCTGATGTCAATTCCAGCTGAATAAGCCTCACTATTAAATTCCGTCCTAAAAAGTAAAAGCCAGCCTCTCGTGTATCCGCAAAAGAGCAGTGAATCCGCCTCTCCTACCTTCGTATTGCAGCATCTTGAGACACAGTGCTATTCCAGGAGGCAGAAAGCAGCAGCACTCACTGAGCGCGGATTCCAATGAATGGAGCAGCAGAGAGCGGAGCGGAGAACAGAGCGTGAGCCGCTGATCGCTCATTGGCTCGCCGTCTGCCTGCGTAGCTGTGACGCGCGGCCGGCCGGTGCGGTACGGTAGTGGGAGGTAATGGTGAAAACGCGACGAAAATTCCCACCGACAGACCTTTAATGGCACTCGAACCACGGCCAGATACAAACATAAACACTACCGTATTTTAACAGGAGGCAGTGATTTCTAAAGTCTCGTGAATATATATATATATATATATATATATATTAAGTGACAATTTTACTAATATAAATACGTGATCTCTAACGTTATTTGATCTCAGGTAGCCTATATTCATTCATTAATTTGTTCTCAGGCGTTTATTTTAGTGTTTAGTCATTCATTCATTTATTTGGTTTCTGAATGCCACTAGCTTTCAGGTGAACAGTTTTAAAAGCCTATAAAAAGCGCTTCTCTATAAAAGCAATTCAACATGACCCTGTGTGATCTATGCGGTGTTTACAGGAAACAGACAAAGATCAATTATAGCTTTTTAGATGTCAATACGTTTAGCGTTCAGTTTATTATTATTGAACGTGATTAAATTGAAATCTAGTTCCCTGCCAATAGTAAGCTCAGTTTGGGAGTTTTTGAGTTCACCAAGTTCCCTTTGAAATGCTGTGAGTGAGTGTGTTTGTGAGTGTTAATAGGTTTTTCATTTTCCTTTTCACATTTTCCTCATACATATAGACTAGTAAAACGTGTCTAAAAATGACATGTGAAGATGTTTGAAGAGGTCTGTCACTACTTAAAAGCCTCAAAATAATCCAAATGATTTTGTTTCAAGATGTTTGTATGAGGGCCAAATTTTCAGCTCCATATGAAAGCCACTTAATATGAGATATCTTCGCTAATGTGTGTGTGTGTGTGTGTGTGTGTGTGTGTGTCAGACTGGGGGGAAGAAGTAGGCCTATGCTACACTCATTAGCACCATCTGTGGTGCTTCATTAATTTGATGCAAGTGATGCTTCGCAAATGGACACATCACCGTTTTATTTTTGGGGTTAGTTCTCCAACATGTTCTCAAAGTTCTCTGTCAGAAATGGCAACAAGCTGAGCCACCCCCTCACACAAGCATCCAAATATCCTTAAACCCCTTTTGGGGAGTTCACAGAATGTCTAAATCAAAGATACAGAATAGGCTATTCAAAACTAGATTGGGAGCAGCATCAGAAATTAACTATTCCATTAAGGGGCAATATTTGCACCCTGGAATTGCTTTTGAGGGGCATTTTTACCTTTGTAAGTAATTTTTATAATTACTTTTTAAAATCTATCTGTTATGTTAACTGTAATATACTTCAACTTAACCAGTCAGCCAGCTTCAATTAATTACAATATTTTAAACTCTGTTACCAGTCAAAATCAACAAAAGCTATCTTTACAGTGCAAAGTTGGAACATAAGATGCATGGCGTTGATTTTCTTTGACACAGTTTAATGCTTTTCATGTACAGTGCATTTACATGCACATGTAACAGTCCAATTAGACTTCAGTCTAATGTAAGTTATGCACTTTCACAAGAACTCATGAACAAATCTACTGTGAATTTAATGCTGCAATCTCGCTTAATTCGGCAGGGGCATTTTTTTTTCCCCCTTATCTTGAATTTGGGGAGCATTTTTGCCCTACACCCTGTAAATTTTTGACCCTGTTGGGAACTAAGCATAAGTTTTAAAAGTAACTGATTTTGATCAATATTCCTCATTTTAATCATACCCTGAATAATAATGGATGATTTTGTGACAAGCGTAAGAAGGTTTGATAGGTCAAACATAAATCTGTTTTCATAGCTGCAGGCCTAATTGAACCAAACCTTAGGTTGAATCTATTCTCCACTCCTTTCATACAGGTGCATCTAAATAAATTAGAATGTCGTGGAAAAGTTAATTTATTTCAGTAATTCAACTCAAATTGTGAAACTCGTGTATTAAATAAATTCAATGCACACAGACTGAAGTAGTTTACGTCTTTGTTTCTTTTAATTGTGATGATTTAGGCTCACATTTAACAAAAACCAAAATCTCAACAAATTAGAATACTTCATAAGACCAATAAAAAAAAAACATTTTTAGTGAATTGTTGGCGTTCTGGAAAGTATGTTCATTTACTGTATATGTACTCAATTACTTGGTAGAGGCTCCTTTTGAAGTGAAGTGAAGTGAAGTGACATTCAGCCAAGTATGGTGACCCATACTCGGAATTCGTGCTCTGCATTTAACACACACAGCAGTGAACACACACACACCGTGAACACACACACACCCGGAGCAGTGGGCAGCCATTTTATGCTGCAGCGCCCGGGGAGCAGTTGGGGGTTCGGTGCCTTGCTCAAGGGCACCTCAGTCGTGGTATTGAGGGTGGAGAGAGCGCTGGACATTCACTCCCCCCACCTACAATTCCTGCCGGCCAGGGACTCGAACCCGCAACCTTTGGATGACAAGTCCGACTCTCTAACCATTAGGCCACGACTTCCCCACAAGTCCCCCGAGGCAGTAATTTTGCTTTAATTACTGCCTCAATTTGGCATGGCATGGAGGTGATCAGTTTGTGGCACTGCTGAGGTGGTATGGAAGCCCAGGTTGCTTTGAGAGCGGCCTTCAGGTCATCTGCATTGTTGGGTCTTGTGTCTCTCAGCTTCCTCTTGACAATACCCCATAGATTCTCTATGGGGTTCAGGTCAGGCGAGTTTGCTGGCCAATCAAGCACAGTAACACCATGGTCATTGAACCAGCTTTTGGTACCTTTTGGCAGTGTGGGCAGGTGCCAAGTCCTGCTGGAAAATGAAATCAGCATCTCCATAAAGCTTGTCAGCAGAAGGAAGCATGAAGTGCTCTAAAATTTCCTGGTAGATGGCTGCGTTGACTGTGGACTTCAGAAAACACAGTGGACCAACACCAGCAGATGACATGACAGCCCAAATCATCACTGACTGTGGAAACTTCACACTGGACCTCAAGCAACATGGATTTTGTGCCTCTCCACTCTTCCTCCAGACTCTGGGACCTTGATTTCCAAATGAAATGCAAAATTTACTTTCATCTGAAAAGAGGACTTTGGACCACTGAGCAACAGTCCAGTTCTTTTTCTCCACAGCCCAGGTAAGACGCTTCTGACGTTGTCTGTGGTTCAGAAGTGGCTTGGTAGCCCTTTTCCTGAAGACGTCTGAGCGTGGTGACTCTTGATGCACTGACTCCAGCTTCAGTCCACTCCTTGTGAAGCTCTCCCAAGTGTTTGAATCAGCTTTGCTTGACAGTATTCTCAAGCTTGAAGTCATCCCTGTTGCTTGTGCACCTTTTCCTACCCAAATTCCTTCCAGTCAACTTTGCATTTAACATGCTTTGATACAGCACTCTGTAAACAGCCACACCTTTCAGTAATGACCTTTGTGGAGGGCATCAATGTTCGTCTTCTGGATCATTGCCAAGTCAGCGGTCTTCTCCATTATTGTGGTTTAAAAGAACAAGAGATACCAGGAATTTATACTGTAGGGATGGTCATTAATTGAAACTCAAATGTAAATATTCTAATATTTTGAGATACTGATTTTTGACTTTCATCAGCTGTAAGCTCTAATCATCAAAATTAAAAAAAAAAAAAAATTTGAAAATGTTTTACTTTACATGCAATGAATCTGCAGCATGGCTGCCCACTGCTCCGGGTGTGTGTTCACGGTGTGTGTGTGTGTGTGTGCATTTGTTCACTACTCACTGCTGTGTGTGTGCACTTGGATGGGTTAAACGCAGAGCACCAATTTCGAGTATGGGTCACCATACTTGACAATACGTCACGACTTTAAAATATATGAAAGTTTCACTTTTTGAAATAACTTACAAGAAAAAATGAACTTTTTCACGACATTCTAATTTATTGAGATGCACCTGTAAATACACAAACATAAACGACTGCAGCTATAGAGTATGTTACAGCACTGCATGAGACTGCTGGGAGAGGGGCCATATTTTATGTATGGGATATGAGTTCAGCATGGTTTATAACACAAATATAAATTTAGACACTAAAAAGAGAGAAATGACTCTGAGTTTGCTCTTGTGTAACATGCTCAGCTGTGGGAGGATGGATTCAGTAATGTGACCTCTCTTCTCTCCTACTCTCTCTCTCTGCTGTTTACTTCTCTCTTTTCACACCAGGTGCAGTTTGGTCCGCTGTTTGCATCTGACCCTTAGTCCTTCATTCAAAACAAGGATATGATCCAAAAGGGACTGTGAAAGAGGCATATCAAAGTGTCCTCACCTGATATACCCCTGTCCTGATCTAACACTCCCACTATAGCTGAGCAGAAATAACTTATGTATGAATGACTTATGAGCCGTCACAGAAGAGATTATTATGATTTTAGGGCTGTTACAAAGTTTTTGTAAATTAATTTCATTACATTTATCAATATGAGCAGAAAAAACTCCCCCAAAGACAATTCAAAGAGAAAATCAATGAACAGACATTACCAAAAAAAAAAGGCTTTTTAAAGGAATAGTTCACTCCAAAATGTTGTTTACAATTTACTCACCCTCAGGACATCCAAGATGCAGATGAGTTTCTTTCACAATGCCATCAATTATCGCATTGCAAAGCAGAAAGCTGCATCTTCGCAATAAACAAATCCATCAAGACATTTTTTTACTTCAAATGAGTCCTCTATCCATAATATTGCTTTCTCCAGTGAAAAAGTCATCTTGACTTCAGGAGTGAAATAGGCACAGATCAAGCATCATTTACAAGTGAATTTAGTCTAAACCGTTCTAAACAATTATGTTGGTGAATTTTGATGTGAAAGGATGGATGGACTCTTACTTACTGAAGGAAGAAGCATTATGGATTATGGACTCATATTTTGGCCAGAAGCGACGGTTTAAAGTAAAAATGGTTTAATGATGGATTTGTTTCCCACAGATAAGCAGATTTTCACATCACAAGACTTTAATTGATGGACTGGAGTCATGTGGATTACGTGTGGATTATTGTGATGTTTTTATCAGCTGTTTGGACTCTCATTCTGATGGCACCCATTCACTGCAGAGGATCCACTTCTGAGCTATGTATTGCTAAATTTCTCCAGATCTGTTGTGGTGAAGTAACAAACCTAGCTATAATCTTCGATGGCCTGAGAGGAGTGTAAATTTTCAGTCAATTTACAATTTTGGATGAATTATTATTACTTAAGTCAATAAATCAAATATAAAATGTTCAAAATAATGATTATTTATATGATGAATTATTTATATAATGAAAATGATTAATTACAATGGAAACAAATAAAAAAAAAGTGTAATTACAGGAATTATGTAACGTATATACAGTGCATGGCTTAAAAACTAAGACTTTATATGTTTACACACAAATTATATGTAAACACACTTCTGCATTGTTAAAATATATGAAGCATCCAGATAGTGATTGTGCCTGTCCTCTGGGGCGCTCAATCCGCTCATGGCTCCATTCTGGGAGCAGAGCATCCTGCTCTGAGTATATTCAAGCAAGCACATCTGTCTCACAGTGGATATCATTTTTAATGAAATTTCTATTTACGGTGCATCTATGTGATATGCACGACAGGGTTTCAGAGAGGAGCCAGAAAGAGTGCACCAGGATACAGAATTTTATCAGTCTCTGTGCAGTAAGTTAATTTTATCACTGACAAATAAACACGACTTTTCATACTGTTTTTATTGCAAAGAGTAATACACGCAGCTACAGTAGCTAATAATTATTTTTATGTTATGGCCAATATTACAGATCTAAACTGTTTCGATTTTTTTCTTTTTAAATAGCATTCTTGTGGGCTCCAATCTACAATTTACATGCTTTTAGTGAAATCAGAGTTCACATTATATACTATTGTTTACTGGCATTGATCCATAAAGAACATCCAAGAAATATCCCATTGTTCAAAAGCTTGTTTAGAATACTGCTATTATATTGTGCATATAGACAGTGCATTTTGCCCTTGCATATCAATTCTAAAAACATTCACAATTCATAAGGAAATGTTTTTAAGTAAAACAATTTTCACTGAGAAAAAAAAAAAGTTATTTTATTATCTTTATTTGATTTATTTTATCAGTTGGGAATTGACAGGATTGGAAAAATCTATAATAGAGAACATTATATATAGATCAGTGGAGTTACCCCATAAAATTGATGACATTGACATTAAGCAGCATTTAATTAGAGTACCAAGTACTGTGACTAAAAACAATCATTACTGACAACAGTAGCCTGAAAACTTCTTGTAGAAGTGCATGGTGCTAGTAACACCAAAGTCATGGGTTTAATTCCCGGGGAATGCATATACTGATAAAATGTGTGTAATGCAGAATGCAATACTAGTCAAAATATAGATGTTAACCAGTGTGCAATTTACACTCTGAGAAAAAATTCCATATAATAACAGAAAAGGTACTGATAATTTTCTGCCAGGAAATAATCTGTTAAAAGTCATAGTTCAGCCAAAAATTTGAATTCGGTCATTAATTATTCACCCTCATGTCGTTCCAAGCGCGTGAGACCTCTGTTCATCTTCAGAACACAAATTAAGATGTTTTGATGAAATCCGAGAGCTTTCTGATCCTGCATATGCAATGCAACTGACACGTTCAAGACCCAGAAGGGTGGTAAGGACATCGTTAAAATAGTCCATGTGACATCAGCAGTTCAACTTTTCTTTTATGAAGCTACGAGAACACTGTTTGTGTGCAAAGAAAACAACAATTTCTTCTCTTCCGTGTCAGTCAGTGTTAGTGAGTCAGATAGATACAAAGAAGACTAATAGATACAAAGAAGACAGATAAAATAGAATTAGAATAGAGCGTGCTAGAGTTAGAGGCTCAAATACAATACAAATTGTTTCAAATCAGCTTCCCGGTAATACACAGAAAAATAACAGAATCAATGCTGCAAATTTCATCATATATGAGACAAATCTAAATAGCTCTATCAAGACAGCAGTGTCATTATTCAGCTCAAGTCAATTCAGTGTTTTTTTCAGTTTAGTTCAATAATACGCAGCAGTAGTGTTGTTATTCAGCTTGAGACAATTCAGTATCAGTGTCGATGTTGCAAAGATTTTCTCATATCTTGCAACAAGGTGAAACAAGTTAATACACTACTTAAAAATATAAAAATGACTAACTTTTTTCTTTGGAATAACGTGCACAGATGAGGCATACACAATAAGACCGGGAACATGCATTAACAAAAAGCCAGTTTTCCTCCAGTAGGGCACATGTTAATAGGTTAATGAGCTGTTTGTGGGTTTGTCAGTAATGAGCTGTGCGAATGGCCAGAATTACACAGTGAGAATAATAACAAGGTTTCTGGATTTGAGTGACAGGAGCAGCTCTGCATTTCCTGAGGACAGTCAGCCAGACAGTCAGTGTTTGGAGCTGATTAGAGATTACTCTCTGGAGCTCTAATTAAAGATTCCTCTCTGGATAAACTACTCAGACAAAAATTCAGTTGACTACGAGGCCAAGCTCATCCGTGCAAATTCAAAGAAAAGTTTAATAGAAATTCGTGAGGCGAACGACCTAAGATTATAGATCAGAAATCCACTGGAAGGGTGCCTTCAGTAAATAGGACAGGCAGAGAATGAGACGCAGTCTGTAATGTGAACAGCACAGATGAGCACCATCTCCATCGGCCCACACAGCTGTTGATAAATATGACAGAGAGAGGCTGTTTATGTCTGTCTCGCTGTGTCTCCTTTGTTAAAGCACCTCAAAATGTGTTGTCAAGCTCTACACTTGATCGCGCCGCTCAAACTGTGAATAATCCGTAGGATGACATGGGCTTCGCTTTTTCATCGTGTTAAAAAACAAAAGGCTTCTCGTAACTGTACACAAACAGTACATCAGTGCCATTTGTGCAGAATTTCATCAGGTAAAGTGCGTCTCCACCAGAAATCAATGTGCTATACTTAGCTTGACAGGGTGTATTATATAAACAGCTCTCATACAGCAAGCAGCCTCATCAATCGGCTCTCTAAAGTAACCACAGCTAGACCTTTCTGGAAATCTCTAATCTGATTCATCCCAAGAAATATCGCACATTTGACCTATGCTGTCTGACAGATTACAAGGCAGATGTCTGTTTATCAGCCGGTCTGTTTGATCCTTTCAATGGTATATAAATTGACCACTGGCTTTTCCGTTAGATGTGAATAAAATTGCATTGATTGCAACCCAGAAGCAGCAGCAACTAAAATGCAACGCAACAGCTACAAAATTGCAATTGCCATCATATCCGTCCACCAGTTGTGTCTTGCTGAGAAAGTACAGGACGCCTCCGCTATGTATACACCTGCCCACACCGGTGTGGGACTTCTAGTAGGAGAGCGAGAAATAAAGACGATGTAAGGCGTGTGTTTGTATGCTTTAGGTTCAGGTGGAGACTAAATTAAAAAACTAAAAAGTTTAGTAAGGCAGGGTTTTTTAACCTTTACAGATCCAGAAACCCAGGCTCTCAGCCGACCCTGAGACCCCCAGAATAAAAAACGTTAGAATTTCTCATCCACACTTCATAATAATTTCCATTAAGAACATTAACTGGAATTTCCATTTGAAATAAAAAATTGGAATAATTATAAACAATTAAAATTCTATAAAAAAAAATAACCGTTTCATAGAGAGATACCTAAAATAAATTCTATCATCATTTTTTCACCTTCATGTCATTCCAAACCTGTATGACTTTCTTTCTTCTTTGGTACATAAAAGAAGTTATTTTGAAGAACGTTCCAACTGTTTTTGTTCAATAGAGTGAACAAAACAACACTGGAGCCCACAGACTATTGAAGAAAAAAAAATCTTTCAACATGCTTTGAAATATTTCTTTTGTGTTCCATAGAAGAGGGAAATTCGTGGGGAAGTTGTGGCCTAATGGTTAGAGAGTCGGACTTGTAATCTAAAGGTTGCGGGTTCGAGTCTCGGGCCGGCAGGGATTGTAGGTGGGGGGAGTGAATGTACAGCACTCTCTCCACCCTCAATACCACGACTGAGGTGCCCTTGAGCAAGGCACCGAACCCCCAACTGCTCCCCGGGCGCCGCAGCATAAATGGCTGCCCACTGCTCCGGGTGTGTGTTCACTGCTGTGTGTGTGTGTGTGTTCACTGCTGTGTGTGTGCACGTTGGATGGGTTAAATGCAGAGCATGAATTCCGAGTATGGGTCATAAATAATTATGAAATTTTAACTTTGGGGGGTAATATAACCCTTGAAGCCTGACATATAACAAAAATAATATTAACAAAAATCCGCTCCAATAATATGATACAGAATAGAATATAGACTGAGAATATGGAGCTTGAAAAGGGAAAAACAACCCAATTTTATAGTTAAATTAAAAATATGCAATTTGATGCAGTTGCTGATATTTATCTAGCCAAAAATTAAGAAACTGCTTGTAATGCAAATCAACAAGATCTTTATAGCAGACTATCTACATAAAATGCATATAAATGTCCGTTGTCATTCTATACCTCATAATAATGTCTTTATAATTAATTCATTTTAATTTAAATGCTTAATTTTATAAATGAAGGGCTGTAGTTTTTACTGTGGGGAAAACGTATAATGCAATGCAATACAATGATGACTGATAGATGAACAAATGATGCATCATATTTGTTACTCAATTCTAACAATTACCCAAGCATCATTTAAAAAACAAAAAAGTTAAGTAAACCTCAGTTGCTTCTGTCCAGTAAATGTCCATCTTGAAATATTTCTTACAGTATAACATTCGTTATTACATTTACTTTATAAACATCAGTAAGGTTTTAGAGCAGAAATAAGTACCACAACCTGAAGCGACATTTTTAGAATTATACTAAAAGGCCTTTTACTTGCTAAAAAGTATCCGTTAGAGTGTATGTTGTAGATTGTGTACAACATGATTTTCAGCAAAGTTGTGTTATTCATATTGATTATTTCGAGGCATTTCCATATCGAATATTATAGAGTAGACTTTAAAAAGTTTAGAAAATTAACTAAAACTGGCACACTATATATTTAAATAGACAATAGTTCAAAGTTGCATTCAAATTCAAGAAAATCCTGTTTTATCCAGCCTATCCTCTCCAGGACCCTTATGTTGCCTTGACTGAAAACACTGTAAACTATGTAAGACCAACATCGAAAATGTCAGTAACTTTTCAAATCCATCATCAATCTTTGCACACTGCAGTGAATTTATCCTGAAACCAGAGCGGGCAAAGAAACCTTTGCAAACATGAGTCAGCCTGGCATATTCTCGCTCACACTGGGGGACAGGATTAACGGGCTGAATGGTGAAAATGAATAACTGGCACACCAAGCACTCGAAGCGAAACCGATTCCACGCTTTTATGGTCCACATCTGCGAGCGTCTGCTGAGAAGCAGCCGTCTGACTACAAGTGATGAGCCACGCTCTCCGAGTCTGCTTCCGCTAAGCTTGCCAAACAGGAAGGGACGCCCATATATGGGCAACTCTATTGTCTCCAAGGCACAGTTCCCTTAGCCGGCGTCTCCATGACGACCGGATAGAACTCTCAGCCAAACCTCTACTCATAGAGATTCAACTGGTACGATTTAAACCAATCATATAAAAGACGACTCGGCTGGAGGAAAAAAATATAAACCATCAGCTTCTAGAAGTCTCTGTTACACATCGTATAGAGGTGAAGACGCAAAGGTGGGCTTTGTGGGAAAACTAGGGCATAACGCAGGGTAAAAACATCAATAAGAAGTCCTAAATGTGTTTTTAGAACATTTTTTTGTTTACTTTTTATTCATAAGAAGACAGACTCAGTCAAATCTGTACAGCTAGAATAAAAAAAAACAAGCAGGTAGCTGTTGCACAGTCTAGTTTATAGTACAATATAGACTCTGGATCTAATCCATACACTACCACAGTGCTTATGCCGTACCATGTATGGAATATGAGTATGGTCATATAGTAGCATATATCAAAGCATCATGGTATTACCAATACACACTGGCACAAAAGCAGACCGCATAGTGCCTATAATTCAGATCACACACAACAGTATTCATTGCAAAACAGTTGATGTGGATCTGCAAGACTGAGTCACACTAACCCCCTCCATCTCTCTCTCTCTCTCTCTCACACATCACCCCATCTACCTCCCTCCCCCATGCCTCGATATCTTGTATCTCTCGTCTTTGACTCCTCTCCATCGGGATGCGTCCTTGTGAATCAGACAGCTATATCTGAACACAACTGCACCTAGAAGCCAGGAAACACACTCCGCTCCAGGGGTGCACAGGCAATAAAGGGGTGCTTTATTGCTCGGAGAGCTGTCACACATGCATGACTTCCTATTAGTTTGTTTATTATCTGATGCGAGAAGTTAATTACCATTTTTTTAACAAACGTTCAATCAACAGCGAGTGAATGTTTGAGAAGAGGGTTCACGTGTACACAGGAAACTATTCAGAGTAGCATTTGCTGTTGCATAAACACACACATACATGCACATGTGAACGATACCTGATCCAGAAGGAGACTTGCTGCGTCTGGAAAGGGTGAGACTTCTGGGAGAGCTTCTGTTTAAAGACCCCATCTTCCCATAGGATGCTGATTTCACCACTCGGCACTCTGTCATTAGATAAGATAGTGAGGTGCAAAAGTCTGAGGCACTAATAAAATGACTTCTATTTGGCAGTTGAAAAATGAATGCATTTCAACTATTTTTAGAATTTGGTATGTTGCATCTAAACAATGATCCACACTCATAGCACATAACATGGGAAACATGGAAGCTCAAATGAGATTTGTTCTATCGTCACATGAGCTTCCATGTTTATCATATGAGATACTCTCTATGCATGTGTGTTTACGAGTAAATCTTTTCATCATATAAAGTGATCTCATCTCTTCACAAGATTTGGATCAAACTGTTTGATATATATGGATTGATTTTATGATGTCTTTATGAGCTTTTTGGATCTTTTAAGTTTTGGTTACCTGAACTTTTAATGGAGGGACAGAAAACTCTCAGCAATAATTAAAGTATCTTAACTTGTTTTTCAAAGATAAAAAAATAATATTTTCATTTTTAGGTGAACTATCCTGAGAAAGAAAGAAAGAGAGTAAGAAAGGAAGGAAGAAAGAAAGAAAGGAAGGAAGAAAGGAAGGTCTGGAATGACATGAGCATAAGTAAATGGTGCTTACATTAAATATAGGTAATTAAATATGGTTATTTCAAACGTATTGTGCTCGTGTTATGAATTTTTAAATTTTACATCAGTAGTAAATGTTATATAAATAGCTGATTGCTAAATTTTTAATATTTAAACAGTTTTACTTCTGTATATGAGACCACCAAATGACTGACTATCTAGTTTGATTGCCATCTCAAATCATATTTAAATGTCTTCTAAAACCCAAACTTTGCCTGAAGATAATCCTTAAACTGAGGCGCTAAATGAATCCTCTTTTAAAAACAGTCTGCTTGTTACAAGTGTGATCAAAAAGATGGCAGCGCTACAAGTGAGGAAAAGGCCTTAACCCTAATTACAGTCAGAGACTGAAGATTAAATTAGATTCTCTGCAGACGAAGTGTTGCTCAGATTCTCACATGCTGTGTTTATCTAGCACATTTTTGCTTTTGCTGCAATAACCCTGTGTACATAATGCATTAAGAGAGCAATAAGACTGTGACACCAGGTATGACAGTAAATGCCACAGTCTATTAAGGCAGGATTTCTTGAAGGGCAGGACACCACTCCACTCTCCATCTCCATGGAGTTACATATAGAGAGCAAGTTCCAGCACTTAACTCTCCAGTACTAACAAATCAATGTCTTTTATAATACACAGTCCAGTTTTAAAAATATGCTCTCTCACAATTGTTAATAACAGTCTTACATAATCTTCATCAACAACGATTTCATAACTATTTATATTATGTATCAAATGAAAATTTACATCTATAGCCAGTGTGCTGTTATGGGCAACCATTCTGCTCATATTAAAACTGCATCCTCCAGGGAAATCATTGTCGTCAAAGGCTGCCATTTTGGCTCCATCCATCTCGCCATCGGCATGCTTCATATGTTCCTCTCGGCTCTGATCAGAACTCATTAGAGCGGCACGTGTTCCTCTAGTGCCTGTGTAATTAAACTACTCATGGTTGACTGCACTCGCTCTAATTCAATGTGATAAATCATCCAATATTCATTCAATTTGTTCTGTACAGTGCAGCCATTGGTAACAACTCAAAAGAAACTAACATTTCTGCTAAATGACTAAAAGTAAAAAGTGAAGAGTGTAAAGACCATCGACTCTAGGACATCGGGCTAGGACAACGGCAAAGGATACAAGTATCGCTTTTTATTTTTATTTTATTTATTTTTTCCTTTATATATGTTTACTATTGAAATGTTGTTGTTGTATGCATTTGTCAATTTTATTTCATTTCTGTATTTTCTTAAATGGGTGTGTATAGTGTATTTACAGAGTGTTAACTTTTAGTTTTAGTTACTTTTTCTTATTTGTAAGTCTCTTTGGATAAAAGCGTCTGCTAAATGACTAAAAGTAAAGTAAGTAAAGTAAAATAATTATCAGTTTATCTGTCAGAAAGACAGACCAATAGAGAGAGAGAGAGATCTTAACTATTTTCTTATTTCTTGTTTATTTAAAAAATACATATTCATGCAATTAACTACTTAATGATATTGTATTTTATTTGTTCTTTGCTCATGCAATAGTCAATGCTTTGGCAATACTGTGCAAGTCATGCCAATAAAACTCATTTGAATTGAATTGAGAAAGAGAGAAATGGATGGATGGATAAATAGGCAGACACACAGACAGATACATACATTAGACAGACAGCAAGATCTTTTTTTTACATCTACACATTGTACAGAGTTTTTTCAAGACAATATCTTAACTATTTTCTTATTTCTGGTTTATGAAAAAAATTTATCATAGTTTTTCTCAGTAGCGGTGCATTTTCTGTTCTGAGAAATGCACTGTTACACTTCACACTACTTTACATGTAATACATTCGTACAAAAATAAATGTACTGTATAAATACAAATGTACATACACAAATATCAGATTTTTTTTTTATAGAACCTTAATTCCCATGGTTGACTGTCATGGTGGAAAAACAATTAAACATTTTGACCAGTGTGGCTCACACGATGACAAAAATACTTTATATTTTGGTGGCCTTGGCCAAATTACTGACACGATAACTAGGTTTTGAAGCATGAATGAAATGTTTTTGGGTGAGTAACTACATTTTGCAGACATGCAATAAAGTTCTGAAGTTCCAGCAAACAGTTGTGACATTTGCACTCACAGTTTAGAGAATGTTAAGACTTTCGAAAGATGTGCCAAAGCAATTGAGAAAAACTGTAATATAATTATCTACTTGTTGAATTATAGATCTATTCCTGTTTTGTTTATGTATTATATAATCATTATTTCTTCTTTGTTCATGCAATGCTTTGGCAATACTGTGCAAGTCATGCCAATAAAGCTCACTTGAATTCAAGTGAATTGAATTGACAGACAGACAGACAGACAGACAGACAGACAGACAGACAGACAGACCTCTTCCAAATACACTTCAGAAACTGGGACGCCGGCTCTTCACTGAGCTCACATCAGCACAGAGCACAGAGGAGGAGCCAAACGGCAAACAGCCTGTCTCTCCACATCATTAATGAAAGGAAACCAGACACAGATACATACAAATTCTCATTTCCTGACAACAACAATGCAACAAGAACAACATGGAGGAGAGAGATGAGGAGAGGTCTATCCATCTAGGACAAGTGGCAAAGGCAGAAACCCATTAGAGAAGTGCATGGTGTAGGCGTTAAGGGGGAATGAGCCTTTATTTTATATTCCACATTTGTGGGATGAAACTTTAATGGGCTCATTCATAAGCTTCTTATGAACTCATTTGTAACAGGATGTTATTCATTCAAGACGGGACAAAGAGAACATTTCTGGGTAGGTGGAAGATGACATCCACATGGACCTTCTGCTGATGAGATCATGACAAGTAGTGGTTTTTCACTCAAATTAATACAAAGGAAACTACTGAAAGGCTCTTTACCGCTTTCATCCAACATAAAGTCATCCTGGTAACGGAACTTCTCCGGGCCGCATGCAATAAAGATGTCCTCCTCTCCAAAGAAATCTTGAAGGCACACGACCTGCGATTGGAAAGAGAGAACGTCATTAGCAGCATTAGATCCATTAGAGCATCTGAACGTCTCTTTGATCATTAGGTTTTCTATCCTGAAGCCATTATTAACGAGCCCAAATTACAGATCCAGCCTCTCTTCATCAAAAAAACAATGAGATGGTTTGATCGTGATCGCCACCCAGAAGGCTTTGAAGGCTTTACTGAGCCCCTCTCTAATGTCTTTTTAAGATGAGTAACCACCAGCCACGTTACTGTTGATTGCCCCTAATCAAGAAGAAGTTAGATCTACCCGCCAAGCATCATTTCCCATCAGCCCTGTGGCCATCTTTGGGGACGCTGCATTGACAAACTTTTTACAGTTTGATCATTTCAAACAATGAATCAAGGGGACAACAAGCAAACAAATGCATGTATAATCAGCCTCGAGCACAGCACAAAACACACAGAGGACATTTTCAGAGAACCAGGAAATTATTCCTGTTTTTTAATCAAGTATGATTTCTAGCCCCCTAAAGTACAAATGAAGAGAATGAATGATTTTTCATTAGCCAGACAGAGATTTTTTGTAATGAAGGAAGAGGGCAAACAAACTTTTGTTTGCACTTTTGTTTGCTATGGCATTCCAGTTATCATAGGATTATTTAAATGGAAATAAATGATAACTTGATTTTTGCCTTTTCCGAAGACAATGTGATTGGTGCAAGCCACAATGCTAAGTTGTGGGTAGCTGCCAGTTGCTAAGGTGTTCTCAGCAGGTTTCTACTCAGTTGGCCAAGTAGTTTTTTAACTAGGCAATTTCTAAGGTGTCATGAGTGCTTTAGCACATTGCTAGGCAGTTGCTAAGGTGTTCTGAATGCGTTAAGCACATCACTGTAGCTAGTCACTAAAAGCATTCTGAACATTTTTAGCACACTGCTAGCCAGTTGCTAAAGTGTTCTGATTGCTTACCACATCACTAGGGAGTTGCTAAGATGTTTGGCATGGCTTAAGCATATTTCTAGGCAGTTGCTAAGGTGTTCTGAATTAAGCACATCACTTAGAAATTGCTACAGCATTCTCAACATTTTTAGCACACTGCTAAGCAATTGCTAAGGTATTCTGGGTGTTTAAACACATCACTAGACAGTGGTTAAGGTGATCCGAGTGTTTTAGTAGATCGGTAGGCAGTTGCTAAGATGTTCAAAATGGTTTAAGCATGTTGCTAGGCGGTTTCTAAGGTGTTCTGAATGGTTTTAGCATGTTGTTAGGAAGTCGCTGTGCTGTGAGTGAATGTTTAAGCATGTTGCTAGGCAGTTGCTAAAGGGTTTTGTATTTTTGGAACATTTCTAGGCAGTTGATAAGGTCTTTTAAATACTTTCACCCATTGCTAGGCAGTTGCTAAGGTTTACTCTGGCATTGCTAGGTGGTTGTATGGATGTTCTGGCTGTTTGAACGTCAACAAATCCCAGATGCAGGTCCCTAGATATGACTCATATCCCACTTTCAATGTCTATAGGAAGTTTTCACAAATTGTAAGTCTGATTTCTTACAACGGTAATAGCATCAATTTATTTTATTTTCAGGCACAAACTATATTAGCTAACTGGCATGGCACAGTCTGCAACATGTTGTGTACTAAGTAGCGAGAAAAAGAAGAAGAGGAGGATAAAAGGGTCTGTTTTGAGAACTAGTTTCGTCGAAAACAGCAGGAGCTCCGGCCTTAAGGATGAGAATATTTCTGATGTTTCTCATCAAGCGTTAAAAAACACCAGAAAAACAGTTCTACATAAGGGCACGCCTTAGAAAAAACACTGGGATGAAGGTGATGCACGAAAAGAGGCTAGAGAGAATCAGAAAGCCGCAAAGCGTCAAACTCAGACTGATGGAGAAAAAAGTAGCCTTGATGTCGTGAAGAAATGTAAAATTTGGTTATGCAAGACTTCTCTATCTCTCTAAGTGGAACAGACAAAGTGATCAAGCTGGCACAATAAACTGCAGAGCTGTCCAAAGATTAAATGCTTATAACATGGATTATTTCTGAACACTGGCTTTGATGGAGATGAGACCGATGGCGAAAAGCAGCATAATTACATAAAGAAGTTCATTTCAATCAGAGAAACATTCAGTCAAGGACAACACATTAAATCTGTTAGTTACATTTTCCATTTAGGAATTTAGGATACAAAAAAAATAAAAATTATCATTCAGAGATTTAAAGTAAAAAGGTAATTGTACCTTGTTTTCCCTAAAAGAACAGCATAATAAATTAGTAGTTTTAATGGCTTGGGCACAGACGCCACAGAGGTGACTAGAGAGTAAGTTCCCGTTTTGGATTGCTACAATTCCGCCATCTAGAGGAAATTCTGGGGCAGTGCATGATAGATTTGTCCTTTCTCTTGTTGATATGGTCCATTTGTAGAGCAATTAAATGATTAAATGTGTATTTACTACGAATATGTAAGGGTTAGATTCATATCCATAGCAATTTCCTTCCACTGCCATATTAGACCATATTAATAGAATTTCCCTAAATGATAGAGGGCAATGATTTATGAAACCACTAGGTGTCGCTACTTACATGCACTAAGCCAAAACGTATGGAAAACAAGAATGGCAATGAACTGGCAAATTTACATGAAAATCTAAATGAAATGCCTTGATTTAACTTATGGTAGCAATAAACCACACATACTTTCCATCACTCTTTCTGTCTCTGTTACAAAATAAAAAAAATAAAAATAATATTAATTAGAAAGGTCTATCACTACTTAAAAAAAAAAAATAATAATAATAATAATAATGACTATAAAATTATAATAATTTAACAAATTAAACACAGAAGGTTTAAAACAAATATATATGGCACAAAATAAATATTGTGATGTAAGTGCAAAAAAAAGATGTAAGTGCAAGTCCAAGTCACTAAGCAACTAAGCAAATTCTAATCATGTGAAATTAAGATGTTCTTTGCAACAAAAACTCAGACCTTTAGACTTCAGCGTATAAATCAAACTAAATTTTGTATTTTGCAATACTTCATGCTGCTTGCAAATATTTTGAAGCCTGGAGGACTAAAAGGTCTCTTGATACAAATGAACGGTCTCTTTGTATTATGTTAAACAAATGAAATCTCTCTTTAAGGCAGTGTTTTGCTGCAGTACAGATGCTCCATCTTGCCCTCACCCATGTCTCTGCTAATTCAGCAAAAAAGGAAAAAGACTGTAATATGCTATTTTTATCACTCTCAAGGAAGTTTCACAGAGGAACAGAACTCTGTACAAAATGTTTGAAACTACTTGAGGATGTGAACAGAAAGTGAGGCCAGTGGGGTTATATATAGCAGCACAGGTACACTACCGTCATCAAAAAAAAAAAAAAAAAAGAGGACAACATGAAGGACAAAAAATATTTTCTTTAACCCTGAACAAGGGTATTGTGAAATCAACATTTGCATTTCATATTATATTATTTTTGTATGCGCATCTCATGGTCTGTGCATAATGACCCAGAACAAATTCAGAGAGCCTCTTAACAGGGTTAAAACTGTGCACCTCTGTCCTCAGGGAGGATGAGAACAGCATTTGTCCTGCTTCAGGAGGAAAGTGTTGCATAAACAACAAGTTGGGTTTCTGAGGAACTGAGAGGAAACTCTGCATCCCTGTCTCTTTCTTTGTCTTTGTTCACAGACTCTATAGTAACCCAGTTTACCCAGACTGATTGGTGACTATAACATAAAAAACAACATTGGTCCAGAATAACAACAGGAATATGTATTAACAAACAGCAATTTTTAGGACGTGTAGACCTTGAACACTATTTATTAATCAGCTGAGCAGTAAAATATTTTTTTGACTTTCAAACTGAAATGCGTATATGTTTGTGAGAGACTGAAATATGTAAATGTTTGTGAGAGCAGCAGCAAAACGGTCATTGGTTGGACAAACAGAAAGCCCCACCCCAAGCTCATGCCATTGGTTGAGCCAGTGTTGCTGTGTCAGGCAGATCAAACAAACAGAGCCAGGTTTTTTACTTATCAGGGAACCTATAAATAGATTACTGTCAATTAGATCCGCATATTAAACCAGAAAAAGTAGAAGGTATTAAACATGAAAAACTTAACACTGCAGCATTTGACAGACAGTCAGAGTGAGTGGCGCTGTCCTTGGTGCTGAGAGTCTAGCACTGCAACAGATACATTTCTCCCATTGCCAATGAGAATACTCCCACAAGATGTTTATACCATGTGTTCACTGACAAGAGACAAGCTATGTTTGCAGTTCTCTCTAATGTGAAGAGACATAACAAGTGCCTCAAAATGTACAGCCTTTGACAACAAACCAAAACAAAGGCTAAAGGGCCTCCTTTTCCCAAAGCATTCATTCAGGGTCAAAGTGCAAGTCTTGTAGCCAGGCTGATGGTTAATCCAGTTAGTATTAGGTGATGGGACCCAGAATAGCTGTCCATGTCAAGAGGGCAGAGACGAATGCATTGGTGAGGTCATAACCCGCATCATTGCCAGCTCATGCTTTCACACTCATCCTCGGCCCACCTGCACATGCGTGTGTGTGTAAAACAGCAGGGAGTCTGCAGGGGTAGAAATGTAGAATATCATAACACAAGCTCATATACAGCCATCCTACTCCCATATGTGCGTGTTCATGTGGGTGTATGTGTGTGTAAATGTGCGTAGAGGGAGTGAGGGAAGAAAATTATGATCATTATGATCGTGGGAGGCTCATGTCTCATCAAAACAGACTGGTCCTTCAACAGAAGAAGCCCATCAGACAACAGATTGAATTATTGCCCACCTCCATCTGAGTGTTCCTCAAGCCTCCGCACAAAGTCTTCAAAATAACTGCTGTCTTTAGCTTGTTTTGTATTCGGTTGAGATGAAACGCAAGATAAAATCTGATGCCCTGACATTTCATAATGTCACATTTGAGTCTTCTGACATTGTGGGGACGTTAAAGTTTAAACGATCTCTTTTAGGTTCAGGAATTTCTTTCTTCTGAGGAACACAAAAGAAGATTTAGAAAATAGGCAGGAAGTTGCACTTTTTCCACTTAATGAAAATATTTAGTGACTTTTAATATGCAAAAATTACTAAATAAAATCATAAAAGCACCATTAAACTTGTCTATATAACTTGTGAACTATATTCCAAGACTGCTGAATTCATATGACAGATTTCATAAATAATATGAAACTTTAAGATGCACTTTTTTAAAAGAAATTTAGTTTTTAAAAATTAAATTAATCAAAAGTATAAAAAAGACATTTACAATATTACAAAATGTTACAATTCTATTTCAAATAAATACTGCTTTTTGAGCTTTCCATTCATCAAAGAATCCTCCAAAAAAAGTGTAATTTGTGTCATCTGTCTGTTTCTTATACAAAGCAATTGTATGACTTAAGAAGTTGCACTGACATCTTTTGAGGTACTTTTATGAAGTGGTTTCTGTAAAAAGAGCAGCCTAAATATTTTACTTAATATTACAGAGAAGAAAAAATGACAAGAAAGTAATGACAGAATTTCCTTTTTTAGATGCACTGTCCCTTTAAGAGCACCAGGAATCAAGGGAACTAAGCCCTAATAATGTCACTGTCTGCTCTAAAGTGGAGCTTCTTCAGATGAATTAGCTGCCATCTTGATCTCCTAAATTCGGCCTGCTAAATGCTGTGCAGCCTACAAGAACAGTTACATAAGATCTCAATTACATAAGACATATTCTATGCCAGAAGTGGGAGGAGATTAGGAATCATTTTATTATTACAGAACTGCAGCGAGCGATAAAAATCACGTCCTTTGAGAAAAGACTGCAGGAAAAGATGTAGCTTCAGACGATCAGACTGTTCTCTCCATTTCGCTCACTCTCTCTTTGATGATAGTCTCACCAGACACTACTCTCATTAGAAACTTTAGTGTGGACATTATTATTACAGCAGACATTAAAAGATAAGGGTATGATGATGATGATGATGATGATGAATTAATTATGAGTGTTTCTCAGAGAGATCATTTTCAAAGTCATCTAAGAACATTCAATGCAGCAGCACTTACGCAATATGCAGCACTTAAAGAAAATGAGAGGAGAAATAAAGATAAAAAGATAAATGCAAAACAAAAACTGAAACAGACAAAAAATAAAACAAAACCGTAATCTAGAGCAGTGTTATGTTTACAAGTAAAGTCGGGGTGCTTCAGTTAACAAGACAGATATAAATGCCTCTTATTTTCTTGGCTTTCATTGTGTGTGGTTTTGGCAGCAGACACACATTAAAATGATTTGCATGGAAACCTCATTTGCTGTGCACATACACACAGTGCTTTTAAGTCCAAACACAAGCTGTCGACACAAAAGTTCACATACAAACACACACTCCTTCATACACACACACACACACACCTGATAGGAGTGACTCAGCAAAAGCAGCAGACTAACTAAAATCTGATCTCCAGATACCTGCTGTCTGACACACTACAGCGTACTCAGAATAAATGAGGATGGATGAGCTAAAATACAAAGCAAAGGAACAACTGCATTTTTTTTGAGGGGAATTGACTGCTGTTTATTTGCAAGTGCTGTCTGTCTTGTTATAGTGCCCGGTTCATGAAATGAATTCTGCAAATCAGGCAACGCAAACATGTTCACACAGTCTGTGTTGAAAGCAATCTGCTTGACACAATTCTCAATCTTGTGAGTTCTGTGTGCAAGGATACCAGACAATGCAGCAGACTACCACTGGCGTACTCGACGGAACATGTTTTTTGGGGGAATCTTTTGCATTCCACTGCTTTGGTTTTCCATTTCTACGTAAACATGGGCTAGACAGACATGTTTGATAATTTTGCTCATGTTTTTGCAGCATTCTGTGCATGATATGGTGTTCTAATACTCAGCACCCTAAGGGGCCATTCACACAGAGCATGTTTAAGAACTAAGACGAAGAGCACTCAAATGAAAAAAGCAAGGTCTAGAGATGTGTTTCTTAGTTTTTTTAAATTGAGTCTCATTTTTAGAGCAACATGTCATGCACAAGATGCCACAAATTATTATAGCGCATATTAAACGATATGGGTATGATAATGATGATTAATTAATTATAGGTGTTTCTAAAAGAGAACATTTTCAAAATAATCTAAGAATATTTCATGCAGCAACACTTACGCAATATGCAATGCTCAAAGAAAAAGAAAAAATAATGCAAATTCTGTGTGAACAGCCCCTTTTGACTGACCATACCCTTAAAACACTACAGTCAAGGCATCTGAATCAGCTCTTTTAAATGCTAAAAGACTGCATGGCATGTCTGGATATATGCGCATTTATAATCTGTCATTTGATTATTATTTGATGAATTACTACATGATCAATACAAAATATGCACAAATGTTTCTTTTAAAAGGAATTCTATGCACGCTCGTTTTTCTTTGTTGTTGCTTATTCACATAACTCAATGCTGTGCCACATAGGCCTAATAATAAGTAATTTATAAAATGGTAATTTGCCCCTTAATTTTTTACTAAATGCAAACTAAATGAAAACAAAATCATTTAGAGCAAAAATAAAGTAATCTAGCGCAAAACAAAGAAGCAAAAAAATTAAACCGAAATCCAAAGTAAAACTAAAACAAAACAAAAAGTAAAAGCAAAAAAAGTAAAAGCAAAAAACAAAAAAACGTTAACTAGAGAAAAACATAACAAAAAGTCATCCAGAGTAAAACTAATTTACGAAACCGTAATCTAGAGCAAAACAAAGAAACAAAAAACAGTCATCTAGAGTAAAAGCAAAAACAAAAAACTCACCTAAAGTAAAACTACAACAAAACAAAACAGTCACCTTGAATAAAACAAAACAAAACAAAAAACAAAGGTCATGCAAATTACAAAACAAAATAAAAAAGTCATCTACTGTAAAACATAAGTCATCTAGAGTAAAACAAAAAGTTATCTAGAATAAAACAAGTTTTCTAGAGTAAAACCAAACAAAACAGTCATCTAGAGTAAAACAAAATAAATCAGTCATCTAGAGTAAAACAACAAAAAAAGTCATCTAGAGAAAAGGAAAACAAACAATCATGTAAAGTAGTGTTATATTTACAAGTGGGGTGCTTATCCCTAATTTAATACAGCACAGCAGCACTACTGCAGCACTTTATCACCATGTACAAAAGTGGCACAATTTGCCTCCTTATTTTTCACTAAATGTAATATATGAGAACATTACTGAAACCCAGATTAGACTTCAATCTTAGATTGAGTTGCTAATCCAGATTTGGATTTTACTATGGATTTAACTCACCAGGAAACAAAAAAATTCTGCTGACTACAATATCTGGGGAGAGCGTGACCATATGCCAAAGGCAGAATATCTGGCCATTTTATTGGACAGGAGGGGAACGAGAGGTGAGGCGAGCTCAAGAGGGGATAAATGGCCCTCCAGACAATGGAAGGCTGTTAGAGACTGAAAGACATGGCTAATTAAGCATAGTGTGTGTATGCAATGGGGCGGAAAATCAGTTATGTCCATACGGCAAACTCCAAGAAGAGCAAACACATGAATGATTGCAGATTACACGCCTGCTATGTCTCTGTCTCGGCCCAAAGCATATGCCAGAGGTCATTAAGAATCAGTTGCAGTATGCAGGACACGTCTGTCTGGTTATTTGTGTGTGTGTGTGTGTGTGTGTGTGTGTGTGTGTGTCTGTGTATTAACTATTTGAAAGCTGTGTCTTTGTGTAGCTTTATGTCCTGTGTGTGTCTGTGTGTGTAATATAGGCTTAACGGATAAGAACAAGAGAGCCATGTCCGCAGCCTAAACCACTTATCGTACATCTACCTCTCTCTCTCAGACTAAACTCCCCACACACTCCGACACACACTACTGCCCACAGTGACGCCACAAAGGCTCAGGCCGTTACTAAGCAACTGGATCACATCGTCATAGAAACTGTTGAAAGGGGGGGTTGATCAGTTTCTTTGGAAGGAGAGATCATGAGGGAGCAACAAGCATGGATAAAATTAGCTCATGTCCAAAGTCCTGTCCTTTGTGAGGAAAGACAACCACAACTGTGATACTCTACATATGTGTCAGAATGTCAGAGACAGACAGATAGCTCCAAGCCAGGGACAGTTGGATGGTCCGTGCATGGTTACAGATGACGTTAAATGGGTTTTAAGACAGTTCTGACACGTTTAATTATGAATTTCAGCTGCATGCCCTCTTTGCTCCCATCTGTCAGCAGTGTCCTCCAGCATCACAAGCAAAAATATAAGCCTACATTCAGCATTACTGGAAATGTCTGGAGATCACTCAGGGACTGGATCCAGGTCAGTGGCCATCTGAGAGGAACTGAATCAGATGTGGCACAGAAAACTTTCTAACTCTGAAATATCTATATGCAAAGCACCTGAATCAATCAATAAATCTAGTGGTGCTTTTCCATGCAAAACTTGCCACTATGATACTAGGGTGCATAGTTGGTAGGGTGTTGATTTGTGGGTCTGAGGAGTCACTATGGTTGGCTAAACATCAAGTCAAAAGAGCTGGGCCCGGTTGCATGAAAGCCCTTAGTTTTAAGGCTAAGAGAACCCTTAGTGAAACTTGGGTTGCAAGAAAAATCCTAAGGGTCAACTTAAGGAACCTTATGGCTGTCATTAAGTATTCCCCTTAATTATCTAAGTGTTCCCTTAAGTGTTGCTACAAAGTCCTTAGTAACTATTTCACCTTGATAAATTCAAGGGACCAAAACAGCTCCCTTAAGTCATCTTAAACTCAGTATTTTTTCAGATTTTTAAGCTCAAATGTAAGACTTAAGACATTTTTTGAGACCAGGCTACACAAATAAAACATCATATGAGCGTAGTAGGGCAATGACTATGGTAACATATTAAATTGTAAAATGATTGTAAAAAGCATGACTTACCGGTTTTCACAAAACAAAATGTTTTATATATTTTTTTACAGAAATGGATTTGTATAAATTATTATAGTAATTTAAACAATTATTATTAATCAAATATTACATTAATTAAATAACAACATAAAAGTAATGTCTTAATTGTTTAGATTTTTATAATACATTATCTTCTTGTCAATTCACCTGTTCACATTTACAACTCTGCGTATTTGCAGCATCAAAACATGGGTTAATTTTCACATTTGGTAAAATTTCGATCATTGGTCAGCAGGAGGCGCTTTCACTGCAGAAACAAAGCAGTTTCCTTGGTAACCACTGTTTAACATTACCATGTTTGCATTTGTGTTGTAAATACATCTTATGCACAAACAGATTGTAACACTCCAAAGAGAAAGGAAAACTTGAAATTGCATCATATGACCCCTTTAAGTTGACCCTTAGGTTTTTTCTTGCAACCCAAGTTTCACTAAGGGTTCCCTTAACCTTATAACTAAGGGATTTCTTATCTTAAGGGTTTTCATGCAACCAGGCCCATCCCCCAAGTCTCTTTGTGTTTCTGATAAGGGAGTTTAAATCTGGCTTGCAAAATTACCAACTTATTGTATGAATAAAAAAAAATGACAAAAGGCCAAAAATAAACATTTACACTATATTCACTAGTTTTAACATTATTATTGTAAGGTAGTTTAAAAGGTTAGTTAACCCAAAAATGACAATTCTCATGTACTTGCAACACTCAACTCACATGTTCTAGGCCCAGAAACATACAGTAGTAAGGACATCGTTAAAATAGTCCATGTGACATCAGTGGTTCAGCAGTATTTTTATGAAGTTACAAACAAAAACAACTACTTTATTCAACAATTTTTCTCCTCCATGTCCGCCACCATTCATGTGACTGACTACCATGATGCATCTACATCATGTAGACTATATAAAATCACAAACCTTTACTTTTCACACCAAAATTTTGAATAAAGTAATCAGAATGGCCTGGTAACTCAACATCAGTACCGCCATCTACACAGAGCTGTAGTATTCGTTCTTTTATAGTACAGCATCACAATGTTATTTTTCCCATCATAAAACCTTACACAATCCATACTTCACATCCTACAGTAACACTCCAGAAAAAAGCCTCACGGTATGTAGGAAGATGGAATAATGCCTTGATCTACTGTCTCTGACCTCATTACACAGGTTATCAGAAAGGTGCCATGAGACTCACGCAAAGACCCAAAAACCCAGATCTCTCTTGTGATCATGAGTTTTTTGATTCATTCACATTTAATTTCCACATTAAAACACATGCATGCTAGCAACTGACGTCTATTTTTAAAATCACGTCAGGTGCTACAGATATCAAGAGCTAGAGGCAGATGTTGGTTCCGTTACAATGATTCAATCGCTTAAGACATCAACGCCTGTTGTTGGCTTTGCAAGAACCATATGGGTAGGAGAGTGAAATACACCATTATTTGCACCAAAAACAACTGTTTAAGTTGCATCGGACATTTGATCTGATATGAAATCAGCCTTGCATGAACAGAAGGAACACACATTTCTACCAAGCCATATGATACTCAAGTAACTGGCAGGATCTGTAGCTTGAAGAAATGCTTACATTTACACTTGGCAAAATCACGTTCATACTCCCTTATGAGTATTCAGATTGCAATCCATCTCCCTATAATTAGCTTATAATTGGCTGAATTTCACTCTGCTTTCCCTGAAATATGCTATACAATGTGTGATACACCATAAACATTTTCTGTTTGGATCACATTTTACATTAGACTCCACCAAGGCAGGCAATAAACTGAAATTGTATTCACTGACTAAAAGCAGAAATCCATATTTTTCTTTCATAAGGCACAGACAGGTTCATTTACATATATTAACGCAGCAGAAAAAGGCTAAACCTTTTGGTCTATTGAATAATATCCAGGCTCAGCTCTCTTACCGAACTCTCTCTCTCAGCAGATGAAATTGAATTTACATGGAATTTACATTAAGTTTTTTCTTTCTTTTTTTTGTTTTTCAAACTTTGCAAAACCAACACAAGCCTTATGAAAATAGCTGCAATGACATAATACCAAAAAGACAATCATGTTATATAAAAGATAATGAACTACCACATGACTCAACAACACAGAACTTAACTAACAATTGCTTTAGAAATTCCATTAATCACATACACAGTCTGATTTTCTTTTGTAATACATCAAACAAGCACAGCAACAATAAAATTGGCATAAGCTGCTTCCACACCTGGATCCTACATTCAAACTGGACAATAACCAGGAAGATGTACTTTTATTGCTTTGTTAATTGTGCACCTGAACTTCTCAACCTCCCATTTCATTTCAGTAATGCGTTCATCTTTTTTTTTTTTTCTAACCCAGATAGATTCTTTTATTATCTCCTTTTATTTTCTCTCTCTGTTTCTCATTTCTGGTTTCTGTTGCTATTGTTCATAATTCTATCAGGACAAAATGGTGTGCTGTAACTGTGCAGGCCAGGCTTGTTCATTAGACAGCTCCCTCTGGCCCAATCGATCCCCGTTCTAAATTTAGCGCTACCCATAATGCTCTTACTTTATCTGGATGGTGACCAGGGCTTTGATGCCGTGCTGTATAACCTCTGATATCAGACCCACACAGTGGGAGGAAGGATTTTATGAATCACATTTCATTCAAAATACATATTTGTTGCTCAATAGCTACTTCTAAAAAGGCAGCCTTATGCACGACTGCACATGATATGAAGTGCTCCGGTTTTCCACATTCAAGGTGATTTAGAGGGCTTTTCAAATAGAAAAGACAGAGTCTGAAGATCTGAGACACTGGTAGAGCCGCCAGCACAGAGATCAATGGATTGAAGTCTGTGCACAGATTAATTAGAGTTTAATGAATTTCAGCCAAATGGCGTCTGCTTATTTGCACATTTTACCTGGCTGAGAAGAGACACATTGGAAGATGAGTATGTACAGGGACATTCAAAAGTCCACATTAAAAATTCTTGGATTCAAAACAGGGATATTATAGTTAACTAAAACTAAAACCATAAAATGTTTTTGTTAAATGAAATAAAATAAACTTACAGAATTAAAATAAAATCTAAAAAAAAAAAAAACTTTAACTTATTTTATTTCACCTAGTTGACAAGGCAGCATTTCTCATTTGCATTTAGTTAATCTTTATTTATTAAAAAAACCCTGCACATGCACATATTTAATAATAATAATGACAAATTACTGAAACTTACAATAAATTAAACTGGAAACAGAAAAAGAAAAACTAATTCAAAATATTAATAAAAAGTATCATGGTATCTCACTGAAACACTAAAAGAGCCCTGATTCAGAATTAAAGCTGGAAATAAACAATATTTTAAGAAAAAATGATGCAAAATGATAAAGAAATATTTAAGATTCTAAGCAAATTAGCAACATTAGTCATGTGACAAAAGGTCAAATTTCCTTCCTGAAGCATATGATGCTCTTTGGATCAGAAGTTCGTACAGTTTTACAGCTGCCTTTTTTACTGCAAAAGGGGACCCACTGAATTAAAATAGAAAAAGGAATGTAGATAAATATAATTTTTTTTTAAATTCCAATTTTCACTAAACTTTTTATCCTAATAATATAATGCTATGAAAAAATTGAAAAATGAAAAAAGCACTTTCACAAGTGAACTTTTGAACTGCACGTCTTACAATGGCAATGATCAAATATTTATTAACCTACGTCAAAGCACGTCATGCACGCATGCGCCCTTCTGTCATTCTGCATGTGTGGGGTAGCACAGCTGTTTCAGAGCGGCACGAAAAGGTGGGAGGAATTTAAATGAGAGCAGAAGCCCGAGTTATTTCTGTATGCTCTGAGCCACCAGTTCTCTCATGTTAAGTGTGCGTGGGCAAAGACACAGATTCCCATTCATAAACTACACTAGATCTGCCATATATCTTGCTGCAAGTTAGGGGGAGATTTCTACTGTTGCATTTGAAATAATGACACTTCATTATTTATAATTCAAGGCTTGTGGGAGGAATTCATTGTTTGGATGTTGGGTCCCCTACTTCTAGGATATTTCTTGTGTGTTTTACAACAGAAGAACAATTTGAAACACTATACAGAGTCAACTGATAACAATAACATAAGAGAAATTATCCTGTTGATGAATGAATAATTTCTAACATTTCTATTTCACAACCGCTCAATTATCCGGGACTCCCAATGTGCAATCTCAGTACGCTTTCAAGTTTTCCGTGCCAGTTCAAAGGGTGAGCTTACATAACAAAAGCTATTATGAAATTCATTAGTTGTCTGAGGTAAAATAACATGAATGAATCAACTTTACATAACAAAGTTCCATCATGATACAACACAAAACAGATTCTCCTTTCAGACTCTGAAATGGCAGCAGAGAATTGACTAAATTATGGCAGCAGTATCAAGATTTCCATTCATAAATTGGCAGTCTTACCTGTTTTCCCTCAAGAGTGTAGATCCTCTTGACAATGCCAGAATCGAGCTTTATAGCATCTGTAATGTCAGTGAGAACTTGCTCAAAGGAGTGAGCCGTCTTCTTGTTGAGCAGGATGCGAACTGCCTTCCGTGGTTTCACCCCACTGCGGATGACGGTGACCAGTTTGGGTCTGATGAAGTCTTTGCTCTCTTTGAACTGCGGCCCTGAGTTCGAGCTGGCTAGAGACGTGGGACATTTGCTGGAGCCCAAGGCCCTCACATTCACAGACCAGTTAGGGTTAACATTGTTGGAATAGTCGAGTTTTTTAAAGGCTTCGGTGGAGCCACATACGTAACTCTCACCTAAAATTACAGAGAGAACAGTGTCATAAAACGTGTGAGATTTTACACATTTTCTATGAAAAGAATGAGTGCATTTCAGGGTAAAAGACCTGAGGCAGTGACTGGTGATTTTCACTGTCGATTGAGCTGTCATCTCTGTTAAAATGCATTGATTTCAGGTAAAGCCATGCAGACTTAAATGCTCATCATTGAGTGCCCTAATTCTGTATCCTCGTCGTCACTTCTACTGCTCTAATTTTGAAAAGATAATCCAAAAGCATCCAAGGCACCAAGATATGGCGTTTTTAGAGCCTCTCATAAAACAATATGCAATTAAAATTAAATCATATTCGATAGACTAAAAATCCGTTCACACAGAATACATTGTTGCATTAAATACAGCAATAACAAAGCACACAACAAAGGGCAGCGAAATAGAAAAGTAATTTCCCATGCAATATTAAACTATTTTACATTTAGAATGCGTTTTAAAGTGACCAGATGTGCCACTTCCCAGGGACACATTCTGCCCAGAATTTCTAAATTGCCTAAAATAACCAGGGGCACGTTCAAGCTCAGACCGGTGCCCAACGTTTTGCTAGGTTTTCCAGGTTGAACAACATGTTTCCTGGAAATGGTCTGCAACGGGGTTTGAGATACGTTTTCTCTTGTTTAGTGGGTGTGTCAAACATGTCAGCCAAATCAGCAGCAACATGTATATAAGTGGTTTATTCTTGGATTCAAAACTCTGTATTAAAGAGACTTTCTAAAATTCTTCAAAAGGAATACAAAGAATGGCCTTCTCAGCTGCGGCACGTGCGTCATCAGAACAGGGTATTCAATGCACCACCGTTTCCGTTTAATAAACGTTTTGCACGGTTTTGTCGGGGCTGAACGCATCCCAGGTGTTGGTTGTTTGCTCTGCGCCGATCAGTCAATTGGCATCAAAGTACCGCGAGAGCGATTCGAATGTATAAGGAGTAGGCCTACATTAATGCCATAGGCCTACAACGATTGATCGACACAATGCAAACAGGATATTTTAGACAATTTAGAAATCCTGGGCAGAATGTGTCCCTGGGAAGTGGTCACCTTAAATTGTATGAATTTATACAAAATTCACACAAACTCGTTTGTGTGCTTGTGTACAATCTGCTTACTTGTGTTTTCTAATGAGATCATGTCGTGACATTTTAAAAAGTTGAAATGCTTTAAATTGTACATGATGAAAACGGTGTTTTTGCGCGAGACGCTATGCAGCGGCAAAATTATGTCAGTCTAGCATGTTCATATAAAAAAAGATTAAAAAGCAGTGCGGTGAAACCAAAGTACGTTCTACTTATGCTTATACCACCCACAAGCTACAAGATCTTAGCCCCGATTTTTGAGATTTTAGCCCTGATTTTCGCTGTAGCCCGAAATCAGAAGGTCCATACCTAACCCCGCCCCTAAACCTCACAATATTGAAAGTCTCCGCCTACTTGTGACATACGCTCCGCCCACTCGAAGGTCTCCGGGCCAAGTAGGGCTCGCTGCATCCTGCAGTGGACATCCAACCCCGCCCACATCCAAGTGTGACATCATATTGGTAGGTTTAGGGGTGGAGATGGGGTGGGTTTAGGGATCAGGGCGTGGAGATGGGTAGGTAAATGTAAGGTGGGAGGAGTTGGATCCAACCACCCCCCCTGGACCTTGTGGGCTGCAGCGAGACGCTCCTCCTCCGGGCTGCAGCGATATACTTGGAGGCACTTTTTTTTTTGAGGCAAAAAAAATAAAAGAATCGGAGGCAATTCAGTGCGTGATCATTTGAGTGACGACGCACTGATTTGCCTATGCTTAAATTATAAAAGACACATCCAAGAATGCCCGAGAGATATAGGCCTATAGCAGGTTAAATATCTTGGTCTGTCTGCGATCCGACTCATGTAGCGTGAAATGTGTTTGACTGAAAATGTAGAACAACAATCCGACGTGTAGTGTTTGGATGGCATTAGACAACTTCTTACCTTCCATCAGATGATCTATGCTGGTGATTTTTTTGGAACCATCTATTGTGTAGATGATTCGCACCCCTTGTGGCAGGTTGACGTTGTCAGAGAGGGTTCGGGTCAGGTCGGCCAGCAAAGCGTCAAAGGTTCTTATCCGGTCCGATGAGATGGCGTACACTATGCCGTTGAAGTACTTGTCACCATTGCGGTAAAAGCGCACTTTCTTCGCCTTCTTCTCCTGGCTCAGAGCTTTGAGGGTGCGCGTCCGGTACAGGCTGCAGTGGGCGCTGTGAGTGGGGCTGAAGAGCCCGTTCGCCCGGCCTGCGCTTCGGCTGTTGCGTTGCACTTTGTCCCTCTCGTCAAAGTGTTCCTCCATGACTTCCTTTCAGATTAGATCTAAAGCGTAAAATTAAATGTGGAAAAGAGAAGTTACGAAACTAACCGTGTAGGTTTAATGCTTCAACTTTGTGACATGGGTGTAAATTAATGTCTGGTCTGAAAATAACATTTTAAGGACAGCTTAAATGTTTCTTAAAGCTAATTAAATCCTGCGTCTGTCATCCTGTTGTTGACAGTGTCACTTTGACATGGCAAACACTAACGTTTGACGTCATTTTTAGTATTTTTTTCATCCTGAACGCAAGCCCTTTCATAAAAAGTTTAAAATATATGAATAAAATATTTTAAAAATATGTAGGCTACAGACACACAAAAAAGAGTGACACTGACACAAATATTTATAGGCTATTTTAAAAGAAATGATAAAAGGTTATGTCGAATAGCTGAGGAACATTTTTCCCAACAATAATAGTTTGACAGTCGCGCAAACATAGGAAAATTACTTTGATCCTTAAATTTAAAACATGATCACGTCATTTTTGTTTCAGTTTAATTTCTTAATGTAAATAACTTTGATCCGGACAAAAATTAACGTCACGTCGCTGACCAAATTTTAACAGTGACATAACTGATAAGGTGAACTAGGCTATTAAAATGAATTAGAATGAGCAAAACAACATTCAAAGACAGGTCAAAATATTTGTGAGTTGCTTTATTTCTACTTACAGAAAAGAAACAGACCTTTGTACTTGCCTAAAGGTGAAGATTTAGGGAATATTCAAGGTTTCTTAGTAATAGTCACGATTCAGATGTTGATGCTGCTGACAGGAGTCGTGATGTGAGCCCGGCACCTCCTTTGTTGTCCCGCAGAGGAGGCTGGTCGGTCGGTCGGCAGCTGCTGTTCTCTCTCTCTCCTCCGT
Organism: Barbus barbus; assembly: GCF_936440315.1. NCBI lineage: Eukaryota > Metazoa > Chordata > Actinopteri > Cypriniformes > Cyprinidae > Barbus > Barbus barbus. The sequence goes on from NC_136725.1 coordinate 16,069,538, forward strand.
GTCTTGCAGTGATTTACATTGGCCGCTTTCTCATTGAGATTCAGCCCCGCACCGCAGACCTGCCACAGCCATCCCTCCCTCCGTCCCTTCCTCCCAACCCACACACATACACACACACACACACACACCCCCGCCCCGTTCCTCTCCGGTGAGGCTGCTCCACAAAGTCTCTTTCTCGAAGCTCCCTCACGACTCAGAGCGAACATTTGTTTGTACACATGCTCAAACTCGCTTTGAAATAACATTAACTACAACAATTAGTCTTAAATATAATTATGTAGGTGTATTCTAAAATTGCATAATTATATAAAATACATCGTCTTAACCTTGACTCTTCATAGTAGCATGCAATGAAAATCCCAGAAAGGTGACTGATACAATGTTGAGAAGTTGAGACAATTATGCTATCCTGTGCTTTATGTCCTGCTCCCTGATTATTAATTTGTCAGGTCATCCATATTCATCATTCAGTTATTAAATATGATGAGATTCAGATTTCAGAGAACCCAAAGGAAAAGAGGCAGCTGTGAGCCAGCTTTTAAACCATTGGACCACTTGTAGTCTGGCATCAGACGCCTTAAAGTAATTATCTTAAAGGTTGTATTTATGTACTTTGTCCCACTTTTGTTTTTTAAAGACTGATCTTTTTGTCATTGACTTTGTAAATCTGTTTAAAAACAAATAAAGTGACAACTGCCTAATATATATATATATATATATATATATTAGGGCCGGGACTTTAACGCGTTAATTTAGATTAATTAATTACACAAAAATAACGCGTTAATTTTTTTTAACGCATTTTAATCGCACTTATTTTTGCACCGCGGAACGTTTCTCACTGGATGAGTTTCGGCGGACCGATTATACTGGAGCACCAACTAGCGTCAGAACGGACTTGCGTTCGTGGAGACCGGTCTTGGCTAGGGCTGGGTATCGAGTTCGATACTTTTTAGGCACCGACAGAATTGCCTCGATACCACCGAGTATCGAAAAACGTCTTGTCGTTCGGTACCAAATTTCGATACCTAAGGGGTTAATCTCATCACATCAGTGAGCCAATAAGCCTGCATCACTAGCTGTGTTTGACTAGAAAAGGCGACGTGCAGATTGATCAGTGTTTGACCTCCGCGAGAGCGTTTCGAAAGCGCACGGAGCAGTCCGCACTTTAAATCGCGCGGTTTGTTTATTATACACAGACTGAAGCTCGAGTGACGTTCGCGGTCATTTCAGCGTCTGCCGCCTCTCTAAATGAGGACATGAACAACATCTCCAGACCTGCTCTGAAAGTCACTTCATGAGCATTTTACCGTTTGATTCGAGTAAAACTAACTCATCTCATATACACACAGAACTGTAAAGGTATTCCAGGCAACCCGTCAAAATAAAAGTTCGGTTTTAATATTAACGGTATTAATATTGTTCAGCAGACAGTACATACTGCTACTACTAGGCTACTATTAAAATTAAAACTTTTTTTTTTTTTAGTAATGATCACACAACAGTTATTCCATGTTTTAATTTTAATAGTAACCTCCCTTTGTTTTGCCAAAATAAATAAACTTTGATTTTCAATAATTTAAAGAGAAATTAAATGAATGTTTTATGTCTTCATTTGAAAACCAGATACAGAACACAGAATTTCTGAGGAAAAATAAAACATTTCATTAGGCTATTTTAAGAATAAATTTAAATAAACTAAGTTGTTTTTATGCATTCAAATAATTAGACATACTACACCAGAATTTAATAACAATAAAACATGTGGTGAAAGAAAATAAAACACCCACTTATGAAAGTGGATGAAGGTTTTACATTTCTTGAAGTCTTTAACAACCTAGAAATGATGATTCTGTCTGAGCTATGTGTTTTAAAATGAACATGCACTAGTGTAAACGTAGCCTAACAGATGTGTAAACTGAAAACAATTTGAACTTTATTAAAATTATTTATTTATTTATTGTGTTGGATATATTTTGTTCCTTTGTGCAGTGGCTCAGGAGATGGGACTTTGAGTCTGTATAAATATCAACAAGCTAAAAAAAATAGTTTTTTCAGATAATGTAATCTTATTAAAACTGATTTTATAAAACTGGTATCGAAAAAAGTACCGTTCAGGAACCGGTATCGAACTCAAGGTATCGGTATCAATATCGAAATTTTTTGAACGATACCCAGCCCTAGTCTTGGCAAGCTTCCTTGGAAGAACGAACTCGGAAGGACGCGAGAACACAGAACGCACACTTATGAGAATTGAGATGTAACTTACTGCATTCCTGCTTAACTGACCGCATAGTCTCAGCATAAGAAACGGCCAATGAACAATAAATATTACAAAATGTCATATCATAACTTATTAAAACATTTCATACTATTATAGATATTACTTTCATATAATTGTATTGTTTTATTTTACAGCGTTATATGTTTTACTGTTAAGATTCATTTTAATATGCCTAATATGACTTTCTCCGGGTCTTATAACTTTATTAAAATTAACCAAAACAAAACGATAAATGTTTACTTTCAACTTGAAGAGCCGTTAAGTATTTGTGAGAGCGACTTTAAAGCTTACAGGCTTCCGTACACTGGCCGCCCACAGCGTTTTCTGGGATTTCTAACGGCTCGATTCTCTTAAGTCTGCACTCGATGCATCCTCAGTTTCAAGAACATATCCGGGCACTTTCATGCATCCTCTGTACTTGCGTTCTTGAGAATTGGAACTGAACTTCGACGGTTAACGAGAACACAAGGACGCAAGATCGCTGAAGAACGCATATTGAGAAACAGACAAAAACAAACCACAGTGAACATGGACAAAGAAGCTGATGAGACCGCTTTGGTTGGCCCTGTGGATGGGAAATTTAAAAATCCATATAAAAAAAAACTAACTTCTCACTGTTCTCAGGTCAAATATTTATATGCGATTAAAATGCGATTAATTTCGATTAATTAATTACAAAGGCTCTAATTAATTAGATTAATTTTTTTAATCGAGTCCCGGCCCTAATATATATATATATATATATATGCTCAACAACAGTGATGTAGAATCAATATCATAGTGTAATATTGATTCAATGACATTTTCATAGATTTTTTTAAATTTAACATTAACTGAGGGTGGATAAGTCATGATGAACCATCATTACTTAACGTTGATTCAAAGACATTACCATTTTTTGTTGTTGTTGAAATATCCCCATTGTATCAACATTAATTGCGGGTGCACAAGTGATATAGATCCAACATCACTTTGTAACACTAATTCAATGCGGTTAGCATTGACACATAAACAATGACTTAACATTGTTTCAGTGGTTGCTTGCAATCTGGGAAGATTTCATAACAGAATTAACATCTGATATGATAATATATTTAATTAAAGAAAATACCCTGAAATGAAATAAGACAAAACCCATTTACTATATACAATAAAATTATATAAAAAAAAAACATTTTAAAGTATTTATTGAATATCATTAAAGTTCAGAGTGGCCTCTATCAAGCTAGGTATATGAACTCAAATTATGCTTAATTTTACTGTTCTTAAAAAATCATAAAATAATATAAAAAGTAAAAAAGAAACACTGACAAAAATAATCAATCAATAATTGCTGGATGCCCTGTTGAAGATCCCTGAACTGCATTCATGTTTTAATTGAGGGAGTCGACTCCTTGCTGGTGGTTTTTTGACAGACCCCTTCATCATATCTGCATGTTGCCTCTTACTCTCCTGACCTCTGCTTTAAACAAAACAAAAATATGATTTAGGATGTCCAACATTCTAAAAATGTATTTAAAAGTACAATTACTGCAATCAAAGACAGACCATCCATCTACTGTGTCTATTCATATAGGACAATTAAACCTGAATAACTGAATATTAAAGAGACAGTTCACCTATAGAAATTGTTATATATCCAAACCTGTTTGACTTCTGCAGAGTACAAATATAGCCTAAATAAATGTTTGAAAAGACATGACGGTGCGTAAATAATGACAGAATAATTTGTGGGTGAACTATCCCATTAAGTTATTGCTCATTCTTAAATCTACTGAGATTGAAAGGATTGGTCGGTCTTGTTACTCACGGTTTTAAGTATACAGTGAAATGAGTAAGTATACATGATGATAAAATCACATTTACTTGTAATAACTGAATGGCTCAACCTTGCATGATTTTTTCATGTTGCTTACAAAATGTTTCAAGAACAAAATAAGACCTGGCATTGTTTCCTGTGAACCAAAGTAGTGTCATTTGATGATGTACAGTGCATTTTCACATTTACGTTTTGTCTGGACCCAGCGCTGTCCTCCGGGCTTGAACCATCTGCTGCTTTCTGCTCATATCCAGCGTTGAGGACAGCTATATGAACACATTATCAGTGTTTATACGCAGCACTTTGGATAATATCTTTGGTCAAGCAGCTCAACACCACAGTGATGAGTCTGATTCTCATGGAACACAATGATAAAACCAACACTGTACAGCGCCTTGGATAAAAACATCTGTCAAGTGAATAGTTGAAAGCACAAACTGGAAAGTTTCTTTTAAATGCCTTCCTCACCTTTGCAATCTCTGCAAGATACGCCCGCCTCTCTTCGTAGACTTTCTGGTAAGTCTATTAGGAATAGAATGCATATTAAAAGACAATTATGTCTTTATTTATCTGTCTTTTTAATGTATGACCAAGTAACTGCAGACTGTAATCCTTCCTTATTCTTCCACTTAGGACTCTCCTGTCAGCATAATTGTGAAATAATTGTTATTATACCTCTAGGGGAATTCAGCAGCCAGACCTAAACTCTTTCACTTTCTCATGTTAATGTCATTTTTGTTACAATTAATAGCTGGAGATTTTGTATAACAAGATATGTGACGTCTTGACTACTAAGTTTTTGTAGTAGGAACGATGGTGGAAGATATAATGGTGTGGGACTTCACCTTTCCTTCCTGCACGATTCTCATTTGGAAATCCTTCAGTTGGGATTGAAGGCCGCACTTCTCAGTAGACAGCAATTTCAGCCTCTGTCTGAGAGCATCCTGAAAAAAAGAAAATATCTGAACAAGTGGAATAAAAGGAATCGTTCACCCAAAAATGAAAATTTGCTCAAAGTTTACTCACCCTCAGGCCATCCAAGATGTAGATGAGTTTGTTTCTTTGTCAGAGCAGATTTGGAGCAATTTAGCATCACATCACTTGCTCTTCAATGGATCCTCTGCATTGAATGGGTGCCGTCAGAATGAGAGTCCAAACATCTGATTAAAACATCACATTAATCCACAAGTAATTGTTAATGATGAATTTATTTCTTACAATCATGCAGAGGTGGACAGTAACTAAGTACATTTACTTGAGTATTGTACTTAAGTACAATTTTGAGTATCTGTCCTTTATGCGAGTATTATTTTTTCTGGAAACTTATGACTTTAACTTCATTAATTTGAAAGACAAATATTGTACTTTTCACTCCACTACATTTCTATCAAGGTCCTTGAAGTAGAAAGTCGTTACTATGTAGCAGCTTTGAAAGTCAGTGGGTGATTTTTTCTCCAAAACATGACTCTCTTTTATTCAGACAGTTTATCAGTAATAACTCTTGTAGGGCTACGTGAAGTGATTTCCCAGCATTTGTGTGAACACTGACCAGTTGCAAATGTGATATTTATTTAGAACAATTCAATAATAAAGCGTTAATAATGTGATATATATTGTATATTAGACAATATTATCTGATTTTGCTAAATTGTGTATGTGAAAATGAGCTGTGTGAGAGCACTATCATCCTGCTTTTGTGGGGGTGGGTAGGGGTGTTAAATATATATTTTTTCCCCATAAGTTTTTAACATTCTAAAAGCTCTCTAGTCAGTGTATTCAGTAGATGTGATGTATTGTAAGTCGCTTCAGAGGTATTGCAAGTATTACGTACAACAATAATAAAACATTGTATTGACAAAAAAAGGAAATTTATTTTGGTACTTTTAAAAGCAAGTACTTCTGTACTTTTACTTAAGTAAAAATCTGTCTTTACAACTTTTACTTGTAATGGAGTAATATTTGACCAGCAGTATCTGTACTTTCACTCAAGTAATGGAGTTGTGTACTTTGTCCGCCTCTGCAATCATGCAGATTTTGGCTTCATAAAACGTTAATTGATGTAGTGAATCTTGTGGATTATTGTGATGTAAACAGTTTGGACTCTCATTCTGACGGCACCCATTCACTGCAGAGGATCCACTGGTCAGTAAGCGAAGTCATTCTGGATTTCTTCAAATCTGTTCCAATGAAAGAAACTCATCTACATCTTGGATGGCCCGAGGTTGAGTAAATTGTCAGTAAATTTTGAAGTGAACTATTTCTATTATATAATGTGTGATTATATGATAGGGATACAATTAAGATTATTTGCTTGGGGTCAAGCGTGACCTCAAATATTTTCACTTTTTAAATATTCTAATTGTCATTCCGTCCCTCTGGCATGGCCCAACGGAGTCTTTCTCGCTTCTCTTCCCTCATTTACAGATTACTTCTCACTGATTAATTTTTTTTTTTCAGTCTGTCTCAGCAGATTGATTTTAATCTCGTCATTGGCAGAAGACCATATTCAGCTTTGCCATCATGTAATGAGAAACAACTGCACCATGCAACAATAGCCACTGAAAATAAAATGTGTATGCATGAACTGAAGCATAAACCAACGCGTCTCTTCCATGCTGCACAGACAGGGGTTGTGAGGGAGCGAAATGTATATTTTTAAAAGCCAGTGTTTTTGTAGCAGTGACTGCTACATATTGTGCACGTCTAAGACATTTCAAATTTTATCAATAATACTTAAAAACAATTATTTTTTATTTTGTTTATTTAGGGTAATTTTTTTTTATATAATTTGTTGATTGTTATATACAATATATAATCATTTAATATTTAAATTAAAACTATTTTATAATTTAAGTTGGTAGCACTTTTTGCAGCTGAAATGCTTACCTCTGACATTTGATCATATGAGCGAATAGAGGCCAGTCGATCTGAAGAGCAAGACAAAAGTTACAGTGGTGCAGTATGTACAAAATACCACATCAAAATAACAGCATGGCTTATTCTCTCACAGCTCTAAAGTATATGGCTTGCCTGTGCCTACCTCATATTTCATTCTATATCCGCATAAGACCCTTGATCATTCATTTGATCATAACTGATGTGAAGAATCAAATGACAGATGTGATGAAGAGAACTTAGAGGCAGAGCCAACATAGGAAATCATGAATGAAGTATGTGAAACTGTGGACATGCACTATGACTGAGCCCAAAATACTTTTTTTCCAGACCATATAAAGCTTAGCAACTGAATTGTCCCGTTATTTGTCTGGCAGTGTGTATTTGTATCATTGCAGACAGATTGAAGCAACACATTACAAGGGAGGCCTGAAAACACAATAAATTACAAAATATAAAGGCTGTGGGTTATATTATACTATAAGATAAAATACTATATTGTAGCAAAAACAAAAAAGAAAGAAATCTTATACTACCTGCAGGATCACTGCGGAGGGTCTCGAGTCTCTCTCGAACGACACTGATTTGTTTCTCCAGCTGCTCGTTCAGTTCCAGCTGTGTCTCATATCTGGTTCTCCACTCGTTCTCTGAGCAGAGTGGTATATTCAACTTTTAAATGTACGAATTTATTATTTTTGCTCACTACAAGTCAAATGTCATTTTGCTCAACAGAATATAGCCACTATATTGGCTATATTCTGTTGAGCAAAATGACATTTGACTTGTAGTGAGCAAAAATAATAAATTCGTACATTTAAAAGTCAATGGTTCTTGCATTTGTCTATATACAGACCTTCCCCGTCAATACTGTGAAGTCTCTTCTCCAAATCAGCCAATGTGCTCCTCAGGTCAGACACAGAGTCCTTTAACATCTCCCTTTAAACGATTCACAAATGACTGAATAAGTCTAATCAACGTGCAACTGCGACGTCTGATAATGATATATTCATGACAGCAGTCAAGACATTGCTTGTTTTTAAAACATGTTTGGACTTACTTGACCTCCCTCTCCTGCTCGACTTCTGCTTGCAGTTGGGATAACTCATAATTTGTGAGATGAGTTTCTCCCATCCTCAGTCTGAGTAATGAGCAGTTTTCTCTTTCATCGGTGTCTTTGTGATTGTTGGGCTGCATCCAAGGCAACGAACAACCACAACATTGATTACGCAATCACGTTGGGTCCTATTGTGCGGCGACCTCGTCAATAACCTTTACCTTGATTTACAACACTCACTGTAACGCTGATGACTTGACAGATTAATAGGAAAGAAAAGGCAAGACTACCTTTTATTACAACCATGGCAGTTGTATTTACACACAAAAAAAACGTTACAAATAGTACCACGGTGCTGCTATGTTTTTCGTTACGGCTACAGTTAAACTAATGTTCAAATTTTGTGGTACACTTTCATGAGACGGCATTTTCTTAAAGTTAACAAGCCACAAGAATGTCAACAGTAATAGAGTACAGTGATGTTAATTCTTAGTTATCTTACAAGTTCTCATCTAAATGCATTTGAAGAATGCAAAATGTAGCCTACTTCCGAAAAAAAAAAAAAAAAAAAAAAAAAGGAAAATAAAATCAAATACCCTGTTGTTGTTTCTTTCTATAAAAATAACCCTCTGAATATCTTTAAGAAAAAACATCATCTTTGAGTAACAGGAATATAACATTTAACTAATACAGTACATAAGTGCATCCTTCTGTAAACATTACTCCCCAACAAACACAGAACGTTCCCGTATGGTTCCCATTTGGTTATTTTTTTGGGAACCAAATAAGAACGTTCTAGGAACGTTCCCTGTAGGTTATTTTTTAAATAACCTAAAGAGAACCTTCCCAGAACGTTCCTTGCAGGTTATTTTTAGGTTTAATTTTATAACCTAAAGGGAACGTTCTGGGAACGTTCCCTGTAGGTTATTTTTAGGTTCTATTTTTATAACGGATCCGTATAATCAAAAAAAAAAAAAAAAAAAAAAAAAAAAAGTGATATTTTTTTGCTACGAGAACATATGATAATTTAATTGATGACAGCTAATAACTTATTTTCTCATCCATAGGTGCCTTTTCTTTCTTCTCGGTTCCTTCTCCTCCTGAGCCATCTTTCACCATTGCTTTTGCAGTGTGCTTGCCTGTGGTCTTCAGTATACCCTTGATGCCCAGGTTGTCCACATTAAATGCTGTGATACCTACATTAACAGCAGACTGGACTGCAGTGTCTGCAGCTTGTCCTGCCTCGTCTCCATACCTGATCACAAATAGAGATATTCTGAGCTAAAAGTCCTGATAGAAGTTCATGTTATGTTGTTGACAATTGATTCTAAAGGATATTTGAAATGTGAAGCGTTTTAAAATGAACAGAACAGTGCACAGACAAAATGTTGCATTCACCTCAGTTTTAATTCACAAAGCACTCTGACAAACTGTTAATAAGAATAAAGCACCTTCTCAGCAACTTCTGAATGGTCAGTAACTCAAGAAAATAAGGCACTGTGTGTAGGAACATTAGTGAGAAACGCAGTGCGTTTTTACCCGCCACCATTTATATGCTGCTAGGGGGGGTCCAAGAGGCTTCCTAGACCCCTAAATCTGAAAAAGCAATAGGAAAGAGTAAATTAATCCATTTCCCAAAGCACTGAAGTTTAGATGGGTATATAGGAGAAAAAAAACAAAACAAACAACAACTGGTGGGAAAAGAATAAAAGCAAAGCAGAAGAGAAACCTTGAATCAGTGAATCTTGGAGGAAAAAAAAAAAAAAAACCTACTTGTGCTTCACAGTAGTCACAGTCTCTGAGGTTATACTTTTGCCAATAGTCTTTGCTGCTGTTTCCAGACTTGACCAGAGAGTAGACAAACCTACAGAACAAAATTCTCATCTAAACATGAACTAAAATATTTGGCAAGTTATAAAGGATCTACAAGTTTGATAAACGAAGTGTGGCAGGACAAAGGAAAAAAAAAAAAAAAAAAAAAAAAAAAAGAAATAAAAAAAAGGGCGAAAGCCTTTTAGGACATTTGAATGATTTATTTGTTTACCTTGTACGCTGCTTCCTGCCACTAGCTTGGCTCCATCCATATTGGAGCAGCCGTCTTTACTTTTCTTGAGAGATTCTGGGATGAGTTTGCTACCGTGTTTTTTCACGTGTGGAGCAATTTCTTTCCCAACTCTATCAGCTACAGCAGCAACACCATCCACTGGTGAATAAAACTAAATGTATTATGCATGTTGCAGAATAGGATACAGAAAAGCTCTAAATGTGTCAGTATATGATAAATCTAATTACACCATTGTTTCACCTAGAAACTGGCTGACTTTCACAGCACCCCCTGTGGCCTGCTTGGCTGCATTTAGGCCTTTGGTGACTTTGGGGCTGACCTCTGCTGGGGTGTCCTCTGGAGTGATGTTTTCTCGTAGCTTAGTTGCTCCTCTCTGGATGGCTTTACCAGTAGCTTCAGCTCCTCGCACAAGCCCCCGACCCAGCCAGGAGGTCCCTGCACAGCCACAGTGGAAATATCACAATACCTTTAGCACTTGTTTTCCCTTAAGAGTGTATTAGAGTGGCCTCTAGTGGCTAGTTATAAAATGCACCAAAAAGGCGTTCAGTGCACTTAAAGGTTTTAAAAAGGAGATTCCGATCAAAATTTCAGGTTACTTTACTCTGATCCTAAAGTTCAGACCTGCTAGAATACTCTGAGAGATTTTTTCACTCCAAACAGGAACGGTTTTATCCTCCCCTCCTGGTGTTTGAGTAACAGATGTTTCTGAAGGAGGAACCTTCCCACTCAGATTAATGTCTGTTCCTGCAGCACCACCTTGTTCTTCATCTACCTTAAATGAAAATCCCTTGGTTAGAAGTAGGCTAATACGTAGCAAACTTATGAGTTATACAAAACAATTCATAGATTCAGAGTTCAATAAAAATGACTTGTCTTTTTTTCAATTCATCATACATTTTGGCAAAATCAAACGTGAGATTGAGTACCTGGACCCTGAGCTGTGCAAGAGCTGACAGCTGTTCCTGGAACAGATGCCTGTCTGCTGCAGGCAGCTCTGAGGACAGCACCACCCCAGCATAGGACCCCGGCACTGCTGCGGTGGTATCGGGAAATGTGAACACACCTTTGTTGCTAAGGAAGACTGGTGAGTCTGGGTACAGTGGGTAGATCCAATCACAAACCTGCAAGCACAACATTTCAATCAAAAAAATTAGAGACTATTTTTGCAAGATCTTTACTTACCACCTTTAAACCACACTGAAGTAATTTAATGTAGAAACCGTTCACTCAGAAGTTGCTAATAAAACTTCACACTTCTTGAAGTAAATAAAAACTGGAATAGTATTTTCTTGTAAAATTCACTCCAATAATCCTTATTTTATTTACTTGTTTTAACTATGAAATGATATATACATATATGTGCTGTCAAACAATTAAATTGCATCCAAAATAAAAAGTTGTTTACAAAATGTGTATATTTATTATGAATATATAAATGCACATATACACATTTAAGAAAAATTATATGCTTATGATATAAATGTAAATATATGCTGTGTGTGATATATATATATATAGTTGTTAAATTACAATGTTTCGAGTTAATTGAACACATTTACAAAATGTTCATATGATTAATCAGTTTTATTGTACTGACTGCCATAGGTTTTAAAAATAAGCTTTGCTTAGGACTTAAAACTGTTAAAAATGTATCAAGCTTTAATAATATTATATTAATATCAATTTAAAAACAGTTAAGAAAAGATGCGCTGCAAATTTAATCATCATTTATATTTTTAAATTACTTTCAGGCTATAGTTCAATAATAAGCTAAATCTGTTAGCTAAAGAAAAATGAGAAATATTTGTGTTCTGAGCATCAAAAAGTTTGATAACCCCTGCTTTGAACTACAATAAAGATTAATTTAGTGGATTTGGATGTCATTGTGCATATGAGGGACAACTGTGGTCAAATAAGACAGCAATTATTGCATATGTTTGTGCACTGTGTGATTATTCAGAAAGCCACCATTTGTTCTGGATGACTAAAGTGTGACAAAAGACCACTGTGGGACGCATGCAGCAGTTATGCTAGGGCCTGGACGCCACGTGTCCTACATCAAGCCCCAATGGGAGCACTGGACAACTAACAGCCCTCAAACTGGAAATCTGCCAATACTGCACAGAGCTGCCGCTCAGCCATTCAATGAGATTTCTATTTGCTGAAACAGCATGCCGACTCTGCACAAAAGAACCCTGGCGTCATCCGTAACAGCCTGTTTCTAGCACTGCACAACCTAAACGGACCTAAAGCTTTTTATATAACTACCACAGAGTCAGGTTGGACAGGCTTTTGTGGGTTTAACAGAAGAGGTGGAGCTGTGATACTACATATTTGACACCTGAGAGTGAAACTTTTCTAATCCATGTCGGATTTGAGTGATACAAACCACCAATTTAAAAGTAAAACTTCCATAGTTTAAAATTAATCAAATACTACCCATCATACCAAATAAACCTCAAGCCTTCTCTTAATAAAAACACAGGTTTCTACTCCTCTCTTTGCTCTATAATGCACAAGAATGTTCCTGTAATTGTATAACATGAGAAGCATGACAGTAATCTTAGTTATGTATTTGCTGTCAGCCATGAACTGATGCTCAAAAACAACCAAACCCTACACAGACAATTTTAAAAAAAAAAAAAAAAAAAAAAAAAAAAAAAAAAAAAAAGTTTCATGTGATCATCACAAGACTTCTCTGGTGTGCAGGGTAAACCTATACAGTTTTTCAATGTGATCAATAGTTTGTTTATAGCAAAAATAAGGGTGTTTATAATGCAATTACCAAACTTTCAAAGATGAGAATTTCACTCAACTAAAAATAATTCACACACGCAATCTTAAGATGATTAATTTGTCTTTGACAGTAAACATGTAAAAATAGGCCTACATTTTAAAAAGGTTTTGCATAAGGTTGTAGAGATTGTCTCAAATTAAGTTTCTTATTACATGTTTCACAAAGTCCTTAATAAAATTAAAGATTTAAAATAAAATAAAAAAAGTTTTTAAATTTTAAAAGTCTTTTTATCAAAGTCTTAGCATCTTACACAATTTAATATTTATATGCCATGTTGCTTTATTATATTTATCATTTTAGGTCTAGTAATTTTGGTATGTGCGGTGTCTTTTTTTTTTTATTCCCATGTTTATTTTTTATTTCAGTGTCAGTTTTTGTAGGCCTACTTCAAAGACAACATCTCTAATTTTTACAGTTCTTTAAGTTTCCGTCTAATAGCCTATGTATATTTTATCTCAGCATAATTTCAATGACCAAAAACTATTTAAATAGTTTGTTAATAAAAAAAAAAAAAAAAAAAAACTTGGGGTAAAATAAGACAACAATAACACAAATGTTATCCAAACACAATATTTACCTGCAAGTAGGCTGGGGCATAGCTGGCATTACTCTTCTGGCTGTTGTATATGATTATTCGTAGGTACCCTGGATAAGAAGGGGCGCTGACATGGCCCTCAGCAGAAACGAAGAACATCTGCACCCCACTGGGCAAGAACAAAATCTCCATGCCAGCCTCACTGAGATTGACTGGGGCAAAGGCCTGGCGCGTCTGGTTTGAAGCAGCTTGAAATTGCCCGTTGCCTCCATGAGAGAGTGACAGATGCCCTTCTGTCGGTTGTGGAGTGTAGGCTGGTGGAAGTTCAGCGGGTGCAGTAAAGCCCGCCGTAGGGGAGGCAGGATGAGCAGAGGCCCCCCCTGAAGCCGAGACGGGTGCTCTAGTGGTAACGACAGGCTGGGGGTCCTGGAGGACAGGAAGGGTCGGATAAAGGCGCTGACCCGAGCTCGCTGTGGACTCCAGCATCCCGAGACGATCAGTGATGGTGCTCAGCGTTTCGTTCATCTTCAGCTGCGTCTGTCGCGCGAAGTCCCAGTGGCGTCCGACGCAGCGCTCCCCATGAGTGTTCACCTCTAACCCTCCGAGGAGATGCCGCCTGGCCAGTTTGTACAGAAGAAGAGCTTGGTCCTTATTCCCCACCTCGTCATACTGAAGCCCTGAGTTCAGACACTGTAGGGCTTGTTTATAGTGCTCACGAATGGCACGGATTTCAGCCGGTTCTGGTGACTCCATTACAGTGCCAAGAAAAAGTAAATTTACAGCCCTTCAAAAACGAGAAGCAGCAACTGTATAACTTACAAAAAGCGTGACAGCTTTGGGAGCGTGCGCTTAAATTAGTAACGATGAGCTTAATTTTTCCCCATGACACACGACTAAATTATGTAGCTACTTTGTCACAAAGCAGGTTCGACAAGATTACGGGGAAAAGACTATAAAAACAAAGTTCACAGCGCTTCTGGTCACTGCTGGGGGGGTGGGGGGGGGGGGGGGGGGGTCACCTCGAAAACGTTTTTCCATATAGTAAATAACATCTGAAAGCGATCCAGAGAATTTAAAAAAAAAAAAAGCTTTGGGGAAAATACGTTCTTGATTCACACCCAAAACCGATTTAGCGCCCAAGTTAACGGGAAGTAAATAAAGGCCAACTTAAATATTAAATTGAGCCGGTGGTTGTCAAGCTGTATTGCGATGTGTGCGCGATGGTTGGATATTGAGACCACCTGTGCGGTTTCGCTCGCATATATGCGCTGCTACTTAACTTGGTCTAAAATGTTACGAATTAATGTTTCCATTTACACAAAGCCGGTTGACTAAAGTTGTCAAATGAGACTAGTCAGTGAACGCTAGAGGTCGTTGTGCACCATAAACTGTTGCTTGGACACGAGCAGTAGTGCAACTTGTTTCGTTTATTGAAATTCAGTTTGAAGTACATAATATTGCATTTAATATACATGGTGTACCAGAAAGAGACCCTAAGGAAAGTAGACAAAGCGGTAGAAAACCATTCGTTCATTTCATATATTAATAGGGGAGAACACAGCCTTGCGACCAACAGCATGTTGGATGTACAGAGAAACAAGTCACTATTTTGTTGATTACGTTATAGTCTAAGCAACCTATGATAAAAATCACGTTTAAAATAAAAATTAAAAGCCACATTTAAAAAAGCAAGTTCATTCAATATTTACAATAGACTTAAGCGCTGCAGTTCATTTGTTGGCCTCAAGCAAGCAGTGTGGACACCAAAACATCAAGGGAGAGGCAGGGTCTCCACAGGCTCAAGCACGGACACACCACAATATCTGAAAGACAAGATTAGTTATTAGGAAAAAAAGAAAAAAGCCATCCACATTACAAATGCCTGCTTACTTTGAGCTCTTGTATTTTTCCTGTATTGCCTGTTGGGGGCGATCTGCAGCCCCTAGATGGAGTTTATGAAGCTCTGTCAGACATGGGCTGATCACTGCCAGCGAGTAACCAGTGAAGGCATACAGGTTTTCAGGCTGCCAGAAACACATTTCAGGTGGATTATAGAAAAACTGAACAAGTATTCAGGGGTTTATACATATACACCTTGTCTATAGTTGTGGAAGCATGGAAGAACTTTGTTCATCCAAGTGAAAAATGGTTTCAGTGAAAAGGTTAGACTTGCCCACAAAACCCCATTTAGAGTGTAGTTGGCCAGACAATATGCAGCTGCAGCGGTCTTCGAAGGTAGATACTGCACAAAAGGATCCACCTCAAGCAGGCTCAACTCTGAAAGATACTGTTGGGGCAGAGAGAAAAGATCAATATCCAATTCATAGGAGAAATTCACAAGATGAAGCCCACTCACCAAAGCAAGGTTTACAGTCCTGGCACAGACATGTTCCTCCAATGTGTACTGCATCAAAAATTGGTGAACTGTGGGTGCAGTCATATCAAAAGCCAGCACTCGGAGCAGGTGCTGCTCCATCCGAAGCAGCTGTTTCTTTGTGTAGGTGTCATCCGTGATGTACACAAACTCATCCACTTCCGGAGGATACACCTCCTCGTATTTCCTAATCAGAAACACCAGGCAGTTACGTCAGTACGTAACAAATTTAAAGAGAAGCACTCATCACTTACGCAGCCAGGAGCATGGCAGCAGTTCCCACAAGCTGCAGTTTTCCTCTCAGGACAGACATGCATGAAAAGAAGCGGTCCAGGTAATTGACTGCCAAGTAGAGAGTCTCCGAGCACAGCTTGTATTCCTCGCTAACCTCAACCAGCCAGTCGACAAGGATGATCCTCATACAGTTAGTTATGTCAGGCTGCCTTCTCATATAGCCAGGCTTCGGCCTGTATTTAATCTGAGACACCGTGCATTACAGACTGATAGGGCTACTCAAAAAGACCTGCTAAAACTAAATATACCAACTTCACATTCACGCAGGTATCTGTGGATATCCTCAGCATATTCTGGAACACACAGGACATCCTCAGAAGCGGCTTCCTCCTCCAGCAGTGACTGCATGGAAGAATCCATGCAAGACCCTAAATATTCATAAAAAAAAAAAAAACAGTTTTAGGCCAAGCCCATAAGAATTCTGCACTGCAAGTGACGAGAACTGCCTTTTAGGGGAAGTATGTTATAAACATGAATATACAAAGCCATACAAACTTAGAAGGCTGTGATAGAGGATCTAAAACAAGATTAAATATACTATTGTATTCCAACACAAATATAGTAGTCAGTTTGAAGGAGCAATTTTTTTTTTTTTTAAGTCAAAGTTGTCCTAAAACCAAAAGGAGTTATTTTCTTAGGACAACTTAACTTTTGATCCACTTCAAATGTTGACTATGGTGGGTTAAAAGCTAAATTTTAAAATTAGATAAAAAAAAAAAAAAAAAAAAAAAAAAAAAATTCATATTCTAGGTTCATTACATGTAGAGTAAAACGTTCCAAAAGTTTAATTGATAAGAACTAACAGCTCATGAAGGTCAAATCCAGTCTCTCAAAATACTAGAATATTTACATTTGAGCGCCAAATGTTAAATGACAATCCCTACAGTATAAATTCCGGGTATCTCTGGTCCTTTGAAACCTCAATAAATGGCGAAGACTGCTGACTTGGCAGTGGTCCAGAAGACAATCATAGACACCCTCCACGAAGAGAGCAAGTCACAGAAGGTCATTACTCAAAGGGGTGGCTGTATCAAGGCATTTTAAATGCAAAGTTGACCGCAAGCCTGAAAATACCTTCAAGCAAAGCAGATTCAGACACTTGGGAGAGCGTCACAGTGAGTGGATTGAAGCTGGAGTCAGTGCATCAAGAGTCACCACGCTCAGATGTTTTCAGGAAAAGGGCTACCAAGCCACTTCTGAAAAACAACGTCAGAAGCATCTTACGTGGGCTACAGAGAAAAAGAACTGGACTGTTGCTCAGTGGTCCAAAGTCCTCTTTTAAGAAGTAAATTGCCTTTCATTGAGAAAAAAAAAAAAAAAAAAGTCTGGAGAGGCACAGAATCCAAGCTGCTTGAAGTCTAGTGTGAAGTTTCCAAAGTCACTGATGATTTGGGGTGCCGCGAAATCTGCTGGTGTTGGTCCATTGCATTTTATAAAGTCAATGCAGCGGTCTACCAGGAGATTGGAACACTTTATGCTTCCATCTGCTGACAAGCTTTATGGAGATGCTGATTTCCTTTTCCAGCAGGACTTTAGCACCTGCCCACAGTGCCAAAGCCACTGCCAAGTGGTTTTTGGACCATAATATTACTGTGCTCGATTGGCCAGCCAACATGACTGACCTGAACCTCATATGGAATATTTGAAGAGAAGTTGATACAGTCGAGCCAAAAATACAGACGAGCTGAAGGCTCAATAGAGCTGATCGCTGTGCCACAGGCTGATCGCTTCCTTGCCACACCTCACGGATGCTGTCATTTGTCCTAAAGAAGCCCCAACCAAGTACTGAGTGCGTAAATGAACACTTTAAGAGGACTTGAACTTTTCGGCTTAGCAAATCCTTTTGATTGATCTTAAATATTCTAATAGTTTGAGATACTGGATTTGACTTTCATTAGCTGTAAGCTCTAATCAATTAAAACAAACCTTTCAAGCGTTTTACATGTAATGAGTCAAGAATGTGAAAGCTTCACGTTTTAAGGGTTACAAAAAAAAAAAAAAAAAAAAAAAAAAAAAAAAAAAAAAAAAAAAAAAAAAACACCCCTCACTATATCCTTTTTTTTTTTTTTAGATGCACCTGTAATATTTACACTCTTATAGACTTGATCTGTCAGCATACCTGAACCAAGATCTTGGATAGCATCATCTACTAGCAGAAGCTCTGATGGCAGGAAGAATGAGGGTGATGGTTTAGCTGACTGCACGATGGCCGGCTCAACCACGTGATCACCCAGTGTGGCACTCGATGTGCTGACGTCACGGGCCGGTGCATCACGAGAAGCTGGCTCATATTTGGATGAAACCTAAGTAAACAAGACAAACATCACTATTACACTCTAGGAGTAGCATTATAAACACTTGACACTAACCTGACCAAATGCTCGGTTGTGTTGATCATTCTCGGTCAAGACACCGAGCACAACCCTTTGGCCGGGCTTGAGAGCGCCCAGACCCACGAGCTTCTCCTGACGACCGGACAGAGGAGCGAAGCCACGGGAAGCCATTTTCTCTGCTGAAAATTAGTCGGTTTAAGGTCAACTCAAATTATAAACAACTACTTGAATTAAAGACACTTGAAGCAAAACCGTTCAAAACAAACCTCTTGCTGCGTTAAACTCTTAAAGAACCAATAAACTCTAAATGAGTGGATCAAAGTGCTTTGACACGGATTGTCTCGCTAAACCTTTTATACGAGCACGTCGGTATCCATGACCAATCGACATGAGGCTAGTTAACACATTTGACTTAATTGAGATCGCCGACGCTTTCCAGCTGTTGCAAATAAATGCTAATTAAACTCGCATCTAAAGTATCGTAACGTGGCAACATAACCATGGAAACAGTAGGCTACTGTTTCTTTCCTGTTCAGCGGCAGTATTAAGAAGATGACAGACAACACTTAATCTAATGAACCTGAACTTTTTTCGACGCAAACACTTTTAGATTTAAGAAGTATTAGCATTTTGAACTTTTAGATTAACACATTTAAAACACTTAAAACACATTATGCTAAATAAAAATATGTTAAACTGATATTTAGGGCTTTGTTTTCTTCACATCACATGTATCATATTTCATTAGATTTTTTTTAACATACACAAAACATTTTTTTGGTATTTTTTTCACTCATTTGATCATAGTTTTAAACGTAAGAATTCTAATTTTTGGTGGGTTTTCATAGTTTAAGAATGGTTCTGGGACAACAGTTCAACAAAAAGCTATAGCTTATATAAAAGGGTACTTCAAAAGTAGGAAAATAAATTATGAAAGCATGAGCTTTAGCAGGAAAGTTTTAATGTGTCCTATATATTACAAAAAGCAGAAATGCGTTTTAATAAAAACCAACCCCTAGGACATAAAAGTCCCCAAAGTTGCAGAAAAAAATTATATTTTAGATGCTGCAACTTTTTTGTTTATTAAGTAATCACTCTTTAGTTTTTTTGCAGTTCCCTTTATGGTCCTGCAATGCAGCAAATGGGTTTTTAAGTAGAAATTTAAAAGTAGGTATTTTACCTGCCTGTCTAAAAGTCTGTGCTGACCAACTGGCCCCCATCTTTACACAGATCTTCAACAGCTCTCTGGAGCTGTGCGAAGCTCCCTGCTGCTTCAAATGCTCCACCATCATTCCCGTCCCCAAAAAGCCCAAAATCACTGGCCTTAACGACTACAGACCTGTCACTCTCATGTCTGTGGTCATGAAGTCATTTGAGCGACTGGTCCTGGCCTACCTGAAGGACATCACTGGACCCTTGCTGGATCCTCTTCAGTTTGCCTACAGAGCAAACAGGTCTGTGGATGATTCTGTCAATATGGGACTGCATTACATCCTGCAACACCTTGACAAACCTGGGACTTACGCAAGGATCTTATTTGTGGACTTTAGCTCGGCCTTCAATACCATCATGCCTGACCTTCTCTCAGACAAACTCACACAGCTCTCTGTGCCCACCTCTATCTGTCAGTGGATCTCCAGCTTCCTGACAAACAGGCAGCAGCTAGTGAGGCTGGGCAAACTCACATCCAGGACTCTCACCATCAGCACTGGCGCCCCTCAGGGATGTGTTCTCTCTAAGAGGATTATCGGTGACCCTCTACCCAACCTCCAAGATATTTATATATCCAGAGTGAGGAAAAGGGCTTAGAAAGTCACTCTGGACCCCTCACACCCAGCTCACTCTCTCTTTGAACTGTTGCCCTCTGGCCGGCGCCACAGATCACTGAGCATCAGAACAGCCAGACACAAGAACAGTTTTTTCCCCCAGGCCATATCCCACCTGAACAACACATAACACACCCCAGTACTGTACATCTGTAAGTAACTCATCAAACCCTCATCCGTACATAAGACATATGCACATTCACAGTTCTGTCTATAGACATTTTTTCTTTTCTGTATATTTGTATTTTTATTACTGTTGTTATTTATAATTTATTGTCTGTTCTCTTCATTATAAGTGTTTTTATTACCTTAATTATATGTTGTCTGCACTATGTTTGTACTTCTGTACTGGAAGCTCCTATCACCAAGACAAATTCCTTGTGTGTGTAAATACACTTGGCAATAAAGCTCTTTCTAATTCTGATTCTGAAATATTCCATGTGGCTTCTAGATTTATACTAGATCACACAAACTGCCAGCATAATCATTTTGAGAATTAAGAAAAATAGTAATGTGTATAGCAGCATATAACACTGCAGGACACAGCTTCCACTGCTTGACATTTCTCATCTCCAACCCAGATTCAAAGCTGAGAAAGGCTGTAGATGTGCTGCTCACATTGAGGATGTTTAAGGATGTTTACACCAGCGTGGGCTCATTTAAGCCTGACTCCTGCAAAGACTTCTCTCAATATGTGATGCAGGACTCAGCGATTCACTGCACGGGCCTTGACCAGGGGCTTCTTGAGAAATGAGATTCTCTGCAGGTCTCACACTACAAAGCCTCTATAAATCCAATTAAAGATCACTGTACAATAAAAAACAGCAGGGCTGAATTCAATATCTCAGGCCCAAACATCTCACTACAAGATCACATGGAAAAAACCCTGGCATGTTTGGAGAATTTATTTCACATTTAAACATCAGGAAAACTGCTTACTCCACATTTCAAGTGAGTAGTTACAGCTTGAATGTCTACACAATCATTTGAGATTTACAGAGTATAAAACCTGTTCCTGTCTCTACTTGTCCATCAAGTTTATTCTTGGAAACAGGCTCTGTCTGTAACTGATTATTCCTTCCTGACCGTCCCTGGTGCTGTTATTTTCTCTTTGTCTGGCAGAAAGAGAAATTTCAACAATAACAGAGTGCTGACAGCCAGGGTAATCTGTGCTACAGAGCAAGATTGCGGCTGTTATATCTAAATCAGGTGGTGTGGGTATAAACAAATATCAGGACATGTTACAGCAAACTCAGAGCTAAATAAACTTCGGGATTCTTCTCCCTTGCAAGTAAACCCATGACATCAACACAAGAATATTCAGAGAATGCAGTAGGAACACGCACGGTACTGACGTATGTTAGCCTACTTGGAGTTCTGACGTGTGTTGGCCTAAGATCAGCATTTGTGTAAGGAATCACCCTGAAACATAGTTAAGAAGGGAGTTATTTGTATATGTATGTACATTTTCTAAAGTTTGGGGTGAGGAGTTCTGAATGCTGTGTAAGGCAGATTGAACTGGGTCCTTGCCATTCTATTATCGTGATGTATTGCAGCTGACAATCTGCCGGCAGCTGAGGTATAGCAATTTCCAGATTAAATTTCCAGTTCTCATAAATGCTGAGAACTGTCGATGCCAGTTTATAACTAAGGCCAAATTTTCCTGTATGGTGCCAAAAGTCAGCAGGCAGATATGATGCAGTTTCGCATATTCCTGTAGCTTGACTGGCAGAGCATGGCGCTAGTTGCTTTGGTTAAAGCTGTAAGCATACCTGTAAATGTTGGGAAAAAATATCCATTTATTTTATAGATCTACATCTTTTAGGAGGAAGACCCCATATTTGTATTTAATTGATATTAAAATAATTTAATTATTTTGGATTTTTAGTTATTTTTATCTACATTTATATCCAAAATGTACATGTACTAAATCAATTTAAATTAGAACGTATCTTTCTTGCTATTTGCAGTCGTTTTGTGTCCATCTGTTCATAAATGTTGAAATCTGAGACAAAAGATCACATATACATTGTTCTATTGAATGTTTCGTAGATTTGCAACTTCTCTAAGAAAAAGCCATTTTAATTCACTAAAATTAATGTTTTAAATTAAATGTACAAATTAAATGTAAAAATTATTGCTATTTTTTATCTATATATTTATCCATACATGTAAATTCTTTAACATGTATTTAACTACGTGTTTGTATGTAATTTAAATGAACTTTAAATCAACTTTTTTATTATAAAATTTTAAAGTTAAGTTAAATTAAAATGAAATAGGATCATATCATTATTGCTACTTTTATTTTTGCTTTTGTCCATATCTTTGTCCATAAATGATTATGAATTTGAGACAAATGATTACATATACATTTACCAACTGAATGTTTTGTAAATCTACAAATTCTACAAGTTTTTAAACTAGATTAAATCAAAACTTATATTTATTGCTATTTTTAATCTCTATATATGCCACACTTTTCCTGAACATGTACATGCCTACATGAAACTTCACTTAGGTTTTAAAATTAAAATACAATAAAATAAAATTACCGCTAGTCTTGTTTCATATCCATCTCTTTGTCCATAAATGTTGTAAATATGAGCCAAATTATCAAATACACATTTATACATTAAATGTTCTGTAAATTTATCAAAGAAAACACGTTTAATGTACTTATATTGAGTTTTTAATTACATTAGATTAAATTGAGCATTGGTATTTTTTGTGTTTTTGTTGTTGTTTTTTCTAAAATCCATATCACTGTCTATAAAAGTACATTTCCTGAACACGTGAGTGCTTGTATGACAGGCTGCCAGCTGCTAGGCCACTAGAAGGTGATTCTGTCTGAGCTGTCAGAGAAATCCAGAGACCTCTGAGACTTGGATTGCTATGCAAAGAGCATCATCTCAGCTGGGAAATAAAATGGAAAACGGGAAATAGAAAGAGAGAAGAGTGTGCTCTCCAACTCTTCCTCTGACATGCTCCACTGTGTAAACCTTCCCATAGTGCCAAGAGAATTCCACAGGATAATCCTGATTGACACATTGCTGTTGTCTGACACAAAGCTTCTTCAAACGTGACATTCTTGTCAAAATCAGTAGAGCAGAGTCGGGGTGAGCGGATGATTCATTATCAATGTGACCCGTTCCCCCTCAAGTTAGCTCACAGTCTAATGAAAAATGCTTCAGGCGGCCTTGCCTCCGAATGATGTGTGTTAACATTCAACCTACTTGAGTGCAAAGGGAATAGATGCAACAAAGCTGGGCTGAATTGCTTGCATCAGAGGAATAAGGAACCTTCTTTGATTTTTACAGTTTTATGGATTAGAGGAAAAATCAGCCAAGGCACAGTTCTTATCAAAATCCAACAGCATTCACTCATGTGCCTCAGCGCCGGCATTAGCTGGTGCAGTTATAAAGACCCAAAGGACAGGATCAGACACAGCAGGACTCAGGAAGGGTACCAATGGTCCCCAGTGGGCATGTGAGCTGACAGTGGAATGCCGCCAATATATGTCTAGAGGCAGAAATTGCCCTCTAACTCCTGTCCTTGCACGTTTTATGAAGAGAGCGAATACTCAGATGAATGTTAAAGAGGTAGTTCAGCCAAAATGGTCATTATTACTCACCCTCATGTCATTGCAAACCCTCATGTCATATGAATTTCTTTCTTCTGTGGAATACAAAAGAAAAGGTTTTAAAAAATTGACAAATATTTTTGTCCATACATTGTAAAAATGATTGTAATTTTATATATTTTTTGTATCCATATCTTTGTCAATAAATGTAAAAACGTTTAGACAAAAGTTACAAAAGATGCATTTATCTACTGATGTATGATTATAGATCTACAACTTCTCTAAGAAAAGGACCCTTCAATTCTGTCCATACACTGAAAAAAAAAATCATAATTTTAACGGTAAAAGACTAAAAATGCTGCAGTAAATACCTATTAATTGGTAAATGGTAAATTCTTAATTTTTCAGGGCTTTAAGCTATATCTTATGTTGTTAAATTAATGTCTATTGCATTATTTTAGTGTGTAACAAAGAAAATGTTTTGTATTTGTCTTTATGACACTGTGCATCCTTTACACATTAGTTATTTTTTTGTTTTTTTACTTTAAATTTAAGTTTAAAATGTAAAACCAAAAATGTTGCTAGCATATTTTTTAGGGTAAAATTCCGGTAACCATAGCTTCTGTCATTTTACAGTAAATTTCACTGTTTTTTTCATGGTGTACTGTGAAGGTCATTTGGGGATCAATGCTGTTTTGGACCTTATTGACCTGCATGGACAAAAACAGTTTTGGAATGAAGGGTGAGTAAATGATGACAGAATTTCATGTTTTGGTGAACTGTCCCTTTAAGAGGACAGAGAGCTTTCTACTGGTTCAAGATGAATAACTGATGATCAATGAATAAGAATGCAAGCCTTCATTAATACCGAAACAAAATTCCCATTCATGATAATTCAAAATAATAGAAGCGACAGTCATGCTTTGCTTTGCGTCGATCCATAAGCTGTGTTCCGTGTCTTCAGTGCACAGAGCAGAAGAGATAAACCGTCCCAGGAGGCATGACGCCTCGGTCCTATTGACATGCATAGCTCTGCCCCACCGCTTGCATCCGAAGCTCCATCCATGTGCCAGTCCGCTTCAGACTCTCTGCAGACAGACAGACGTGTCACAAATTTCGGTTACTGAGATAACAAAGAGATTTGATCAAAAACAGACATCACTGAGATATAAAAAAAAACAATTGATGATCAAATCAGAAACGGCCAATACTTCTTTTCATTTTTCATTCTCAATTCTTCAAGTCAATGAAAAACAGTCTCTGCCACCTGAAGAATATGATCAAATGTGACATCTGACTGGCATACACTCTTCCTTTAGATACTTTTTTATTGTTTCCAGACATTAAGAAGAAAAATAAATTATATACTGTAACAGAAACCACTGACATACACTCTTAAAACCTAAAAAGCTCTATAACATTCTATGGTGCCCTTCCATTCCACAAAAGATTCTTTATAGTGGAAAAAAAGGTTCTTTTGATTTTTAAATGCTCTTCACACTAAGAAAAATGGTTCTTTTAAAAACTATTCATGCAAAGGTTTTTTGGAGACCAAAAATGTTTCTTCTACACTCTTAACGTTTTTTCCCAAAACACCTTTCAGTGAACAATTCTTAAAAAACATATTTATTTTAGTGTGACGAACATTTTAAACTAAGATAATGGAACCTTTTTAAACCTTTATTTGTATAAACAAGATTATGCCAGACTAAATTGAATAAAAATCCTCACGCTTCATTTACAAAGAAAAATAGTCCTTTTGTACAATATATGAGCCCAGCAATAGGCCTCATTGAGAGTTCATTACATCTGAGAGTGACGCCACAAAGACGGCTACATGAGAGGCCTTTCGGCTCATGATGTTGATGAGAGCGGTGATTAGTTCTGTCAGATATGAATGACTGAGCGCGGTACCATGCGAGAATACAAGACAGACCCTGCCTGGGCGAAGCCTGTCATAGAGTCTGAGCTGCTGAGCTGACTAATATCACTAAGATAATCAAATCCCAATTACAGCAATTAAAGCAAGAACGATGGTATCATCTTTTATGAGTTATGCGAGACATCATTTTTGCCTATAATTGAAACATAAATCAGCTGCTAAAGAAACCGAGAAGACGTCAATGAGATGAGAGGGGGAATGAAAAAGGGAGAGGGATGATAGGAATGAAACGGAGAGGGAGGGGGAATTCAGAGTACAACAGCTGGACAGTCGATATCCAGCCCACTGTTGAGATTCAGCTCGAACGCATTCAGATACACTGCTTCCTCTTTTGCTCTCAGTACAAACACATCTATTTCAGCGTGCGCTATAGCTTAAGGAATCCCATGAGGAATTCACTCTGGGAGCACGAGATGAGCACGACGGATAGCTGTGTGATTTAGTGCAGACGACTCTTTTTTTGCATCAGAAAGGTCAGTGATTCTACTGTATTTATCAGAATTTACTCATCAAAAAAGATCAAAGTTGATATTATTTTCAATTTGAATGTTAAAACTTAAAACTGACTTTAATGTGTCATTCAATGTGCTTAATTGAAATGATCATATGGTAAGTGATAAAAAAGATGTATTTCCTTCTAGTAAGTGATATTGGACACTCATCAGGTATTCCAGTCAGTCTCAAATCTCTTTTTCTCTAACCCTCTGTATTTCGTCATCCCCCGCTCCTCTCGTTCATTGACATCCTCTGTGGTGCTTTATGTTTGAGTCATTTTCTTAATAGCCACATTCTCCTTCCACAAGCTGCTCTAAACGAAATCCATAAACACAGATTAGAGCCGCACACCGTAATGACCCGCTGAACTTCTCCTGGAATTGCAGGCAAACCACAAGAGGCATCAAATGATTTATATTGCCGCAGGGATTCTAATCTCACTCATAAATTGAAAAGCTGGTGGGGGAACGTTAAAGTTGACTGAGGAAACGTCCAGGAAAATAAGTGTGATTTCCCGTCTGTTGCTGTCTCCTAGCGTGTCTCTGCAGACAAATGCATCTCAGAAAAAAAAGGAAGTGCTCATAAATCACGACCCTTTATGAGACTCTAACCACAGGCTCTCAAGGCCCGCTGTGGCTCAGACAACTGTAGTCACACACAATGAAGCTTAGGGGACTGAAATATGCAAGTTTAGTGTTGTGTGGTGAACCCCAGACAAAAAAAATACTTCACTTGTTTTGTCCGCACATCTGTGGACAATTTTCAGGGTTCTCGAAAACAAATTTTCAGAACATCGTGAGAAACGTTACACAGATCTGCAATATTGCAGCTCGTAAAATTTACTTGGTTTACTATTAGTGTACTCATCATTTACTCACCCTCAAGTAGTTCCAAACTTGTATGAGTTTCTTTGTTCTGTTGAATATAAAAGAAGATACTTTGAAGATTATGGGAAACTAAACAGTTGTTGGTCCCCATTGCCCTCTATAGTAATGGAAATAATACTATGGAATCAGTGGGGACCAGAAAGTGTTCGGCTACTCACATTCTTCAAAATATACAACAACTTGAGCGTGAGTGAATGATGACAGAATTTTTATTTTTGGGTGAACAATCCCTTTAACTGCATAAGTTAACTTGAACAAACACTTTTTGCTTTTTTCAATGTAAATAGTTCATAATTTACTAAAGCATTTTTTAAATCAAAGTTGCATCTGTTGTGAACTAACATGAACTAACAATGAACAATGCATTTTTATTCAGTGTTGGAGAGTAACTAGTTACTATATACAGCGTTATGTTATTTATGTAACTAAAAATGTGTAATTAATGTGTAATTAAATTAGTTACTTATGAAAATGTTAATGATTACAAAGGTTTGCATCTGAATACTTCTTGTATTAATATTTACTATTTCTTGTTATGTTTTTAACCTCGAAACGAAATCTCAAAGTAAAATGAGGTGCTAAAGTTTTATTTTGTGCTTTAAAATTAAATGAAGGATTTTGAAACTCTGACTGTAATCAGTGTTGAGTACTACTGTAAGGTTAACCCTGAAACTGATTAACAGTTAAAAACATTTGTATTCAAAGTATTCAAAATGTAATCAGTTACATTACTTTAACAAAGTGGTTGAAATATTATATTTTAAATAGGGTAATTTATAATCTGTAACCTATTTCATTTCCAAAGTAACCTTCCCAACGCTAACATAGATTAATAAGAAAAAAAACATTGCATTCATTGCATTAGCTGATGTTAATTATGTAAACAATGAGACCTTATACTGGAAAATGTTGCCATTATTTTTAATCATTCAAATTTAAACTACTAAATGTATGTGAAAGAACACATAATAAAAAGCCAGATATTGACCTGTAACCAGATGCTGAAGATGCAGCTCATTTCCACACTAATGCACCCACAGCACAAGCACACATGCTCTCTTATGAATTGCTGAGGTGACCTCCGTTAAATTGTTCTCATCTCAGGGGAGCTAAATGTGAATCATGTACCACTGCCTGTCATATGAGCTTGTAAATATGAAAAACTTTTCTGCACAAAGCTGAATGCATGTTGGTCTTGTATATGCTCAGATTTTGAACGGCCACAAACAAAGCAGCTTTGTAAAAACCCCATTTTTGATACACCGACAGCCTGTCAAACAAATCATTTGGCATGTTGTTCTCTTTAAATTGGGAAACTCTGTGACATTTTCCTGCTCGGGTACCTCTCAGTCTATTATTCATGAGGTGTGAGTATGCATGCTGTGTAAACAACAGACTGACCTTCTGTGTGCACCACTGAGCCAATGTGACCACCCCAAAAGTCCTAATGGACCGGCGGTGGCCTATCAACAACCCGCACCAGCTTACGAGCCCACCGATACGCAGGTTGCCTGGATACAAAAAGCATAATTAAATGTGATTATCATCCTCTTCACATTCAATCTGAAGTATTTAAGTGTTCTGGTTGTTGTTGTGTTTTTCTGAACCATAAAAATCCAACATTCATCTAAGACAGTGGTCAGTTAAGGAAATAGTCAGCTGTGTGTCAGTGAACTCTGGGGGATTGACATAAAATATGACTGGCCTGTTAGATGAATACAGTATTCTTATTATTGGCTTCTTGCTTTGTGTGTGTATGTGTTCATGTATTTGTCTGATATTTGTCTGATTGTTGGTCTGTTGTGGTTCTATTGGGAAGTTGTGGCCTAATGGTTAGAGAGTCGGACTCGTAATCCAAAGGTTGCGGGTTTGAGTCTCGGGCCGGCAGGATTGTAGGTGGGGGGAGTGAATGTCCAGCGCTCTCTCCACCCTCAATACCACGACTGAGGTGCCCTTGAGCAAGGCACCGAACCCCCAACTCCTCCCCGGGCGCCGCAGCATAAATGGCTGCCCACTGCTCCGGGTGTGTGTGTGTTCACGGTGTGTGTGTGTTCACTGCTGTGTGTGTGCACGTTGGATGGGTTAAATGCAGAGCACAAATTCCGAGTATGGGTCACCATACTTGGCAGTATGTCACTTCACTTCACTATTGTACATCTTAGCTTTATAGGATTTTTTACTAAATGTATTGTAATTGTTATATTGTTATACAAATATGAAATTTTACCCTCTTTTAGGGTGACTTTTACCATCTATCTAGGGACTGCAGGTGAAAAACAGCCTTCTGGCTAACTCTGGCATATTGACAGAAATGTTTATTAATATGCCTGTAATAAATAAAAAAATAAATTATGATGAAGCATTGGTCAAGATGTAGAAGGCAACAAATTGTGCACTGGTTGCACTTTGGAAAATGTCTTGGAAAAAAGTTTATTTATTTATTTTAAAGTAAGTATTGAGTATTGTATTTTATAATTTAAAGATTAAATAAATATTTAAAGAGGAAATAATATTAATAATATTGAATATTTTATTATATTTAATACATTTAATAAGTGATTTGGTTAAATAATTTGGATTGTTACTATTTAAAATTCATTAAATATTCCATAAATTAAATCAGCATACAAACAAATGCTCCAGTAGGCCAAATGGAATAACATTAATGTGTCCAATAATATTTTAAAATATCCTCTGTATGATGCTTAATGTTTATATTATACATCATAATAGAATAAAACAGAAATTCCTAGTATTATTAAATGCAAGTATTATTAAATACTAGTATTAATCAATACTTTATAAATGAAACAGTACACCATTTGTGGGATCAGCGTAACATCGTTATTGTATCCAATGATATTTTTTAATCAATAGTTCACATGAATTTAATCCCAGAGGTTTACATGGATAGTAATAATAATAATACTTTAATTTACAAAACAGCAAACTAATTGAAAAAAATGTGTCTGTAAATAATAATTGATCTATCCTATCTTCGCAACAGATTCCCAAATCCAGTAGATATGTCTGGGATGGATGGGACTGTGGAGGAGATAAATGGTACGGAAGTGGACAGCGAGAGTTTCCTGAGGTTCAGCCCTACATCTGTTTCTACCGGGGCGGCCGCTGCCTCATACGGACAGACTGCGAATGTTTACGTCTACGTCTCCATCTTCCTCAGCTTGCTGCTCTTCCTGCTTACCCTGCTGATCATCGCTCTCCACAGGCTGAAGAACATCATATCCTCCAGTTCTTCATACCCAGAATGCGGCAGTGAGGCCGGGAGCTCCTTCACTAACATGGAGATCTGCAGCATCTCCTCACAGAGATCAACAGTGTCATCGCTGTCCTGACAGCAGAGAAAAACAGATCGATTACACATGTCTGAATGTACTGATATTCTAGAAGTTTAGAAATATTTTAGCAAGTACTTTGGTATGTATAATTAAATATTTATCATTATTATCAGCGTCATTTTCGTTAACATTATTTAGAGTAAATAATTCCACCAACCGTGTATTCCTTCAAATAAATAAACCACAGCAGATCCTGTATTGAAATAGAACGTATTGAAGCATGATCATGAAGGTTTTGTGTGATTTTGGAAAAATATTAATGACTTAATGAGCTGTAAATAGAAAAACTGTCAAGATGACTCTGTCATACTGAAAATTATATTTAACAATATGACTACATTTTCATACATGACTTTAATACATTGAAAACGTATAGAATATAACATGCCATCCCTTGGAAGCCTTGAATAAAATATGATTTGCTCTTTTAAAAAATGCATAATAATCATGACTTTAATTCACCAAGCAAAAACGTTGGAGAACAGGAATCATCAGTAAACAATTCAGTAACAAGGAACAGCATAGAGTGGCCCACACAACTATTTGAATACTTCAGGCACACTTATAAATGCATGAATTCATTTGGAATATAAATAAAATATAGCAAACAGATCATAATAGATTTATTGTTTAAAACTCACTTTTGCATGTACTTAAAAGTGTTAACAGTTTCACTTAGGTTCACACAGCTCACAGGTCTGTTAACTATAGACAGGATCCAATAATGTTTGTGTCACAAGTTCAGCAGCCTGTCACCACTCATCAAGCACACTATATCCTTGCACTCCTCCTGCACTGTCATTGTCTGGTCTGGTCATTGTCATTACCTGAATTGTCTACCTGTTAGTTGCTCCTGTGTTCCACTCCTAGTTCTCTACCGTTCCTCCACTCTCCGTCGCTCCATTTAGATTCCCTGGAAAAGGGCAGATCACTCTTAGATAAGACTCAAGAAACCTTACTATTCCTTGATTACTCACCTGGACTCACTTCCGCTTGCTTTCCCCTGCCTGTGTTTAATAAACTGCTGTTGTGTTCACTTACCTCTGTGTCCCCGTATATATCTGCTGACAAGAACAACAAGATTTGCCTGACACCATGGACATTCTCCTCACCCCTAAAGACCTAACAAACCTAATTCTCACACGCTTCTCCAGCCAGCCAGGGGACCCGGAGTCTCCCCAAAGAATTTGGGGGGGCTATATGTCTCAGAATGCGGCAGTCTGAGACAGAACAGTCTGCTCCGCCATGGCTCCCTGGACTGCCTGTTTCACCCTGGAGGCCTTCCCCATGTCTCAGTCCTGCACCACCCTCCAGAGACATGCCCCCCCCCCCCCACCCCCCAGAGATATTAAAACAAATACTTTTATAACAGAATACGTTTTAGAACAGAATAAAAAAAAATATGGAAGCCCACTTCTGCCACAAAAAAGGGGGGAAAAATACATGCATGCATAAATTATGATTTTGAAAACTATAATTATGAGAAAAAGTCACAAGTCATAAAATTGAGATACAGTAAAATAATTATGAGAGAAGCTGAAATTATTACATTTTATGTCATGATGTAAAAGAAATTGTCAAAATTAAAAAAAATAGATAAGTCAGGGAAAAAGTTGAAATTATAAAACATGACAAAAATTTGACTTTATTTTATCTCATAATTTTGATTTATCTCATAATTATGTCAATTATGATTTGCCAAAGCATTTTGTCCTTGTGGGCTTCCATATACAGTCTGCAGTAAACAGATACAGCAATCTGAGATCCAACACAGATAATTTATAAATAATGAGAAGTCAGGGGGCCATAAAGTGAGCCTGAGGAGTGATATGGTTAGAATGTTTATTGAGATGTAGGGAAGAAACTAGAGCTGAAAGGTTTTGTGATCTCAGCAGTTATGTGCTGGGTGAGATGGATCATTGGTTCTTAGGCACGTATGTTGGATGTAACACTAACTTACCTATATATGAAAGATCTGATTTTAGCGGCGCTGTATTCTGGTCGTTGTGTTTGTTAGCGGGTCAGCATACGATGTCATGCTCTGCACACTGTGCCATAAACGGAGTGGAAGGTGTTGACTGTTTTTTTGTACCCTCATTTGTCATTTAATCTGATTTTCAGTTATCTAATTCATATATTTCTGAGTCGCCGTGCAAGTGTGGTTTTAGTCCAGTGTATTGAAGCATCTACACCGCTGCGTGGTGCCGCTAGAGGGCACTAGGTCCATTTTATCACACGGGCGAGTCTCTCTTTCTGCAGCGGCCATCGCTGTTTTGTTTTTGTCGTGACAGGAGTCCTTCACGGCTCATATTTTTCAGTTTTTATATATTTATAGGGTTACTTTTATTTAAAAATGCGGAATTTTTAATGACAGTCATATAAAATCATCTTAACACTAATTTAGTCTGGTCATAAAGGTCGGATGACAGGTGAGAATTTGGGTTTTACTCGAAAAAGACAAAATGAGCGATAACGTTCATCTTAGTTTAGAAAACACGGGTAAAGACGGCCAAACGTTGGCAGCCGCGGACAGTAACGACCAGGACCTGGAGAGCTTCCCGTACGACGCGGAAGACCCGGGCGAAGAGAGCGACGCGAGGGACGGCGCGGTCAGTCCGGAGGAGCTCAACGACGACGAAACATCCGGAGAGAACGAGAACGTGTCCAAGACCTGCATCTATGACGGCTGCACCGAGACCACGACGCAGGTGGCCAAAGCCAGGAAACCCTGGATGTGCAAAAAACACCGGAATAAAATGTACAAGGACAAGTACAAGAAAAAGAAAAGCGACCAGGCCATGTCGTCGGGAAAACTAGACGTAAGAAATGCTCATTTGGGAGAAATAACAGCTTGAATAAATGCATTAATAAACTAGTTTTAATCACAACTTTATCGGCTTATTTGTCATTGTTTTATTTGTTCGTGATGTGAAGGAGACTTCGGAGGAGAGGCCTGTATCTGTTACTAAGCAACGGCTGGGTACCATGGGAGACAGACCCGCCAGACCGTCCCTCATTGAGCAGGTGCTGAACCAGAAGAGACTGGTAAGAGCATTAAACACTTTTTTTGTAATATAGCATACTAGTTTTAATCATATACTCCCTTTTAACAAAATGCCATTGGTGCAGAGCAGTGTTATTTTAGTGTTATCCATACACTGTTATTATAATTTACTATAGTTTTATCACTATTCTGAATTGTTTTTATATTTATATATTTTTGGATTTCATTTTAATTGTGTTTTAGTCGTTTCTTATATTTTTTTATTATGTATGTTTAATTTTTATTTACTGTTTCAATTTTAGTTTTATTTGGTAACAATTTACAATAAGGTCTTATTTATTAACATTTAATTTATTAACAGTTTATAAATTAAGCATTTATTAATCTTTGTTAATGTAATTCATGTAGTCATGTGAAGATGGAATTTGAGTTTTTTCTTTGTCATACATATATTGTGCAAGAAATTATATTATATGCAATGCAAACTAAAATCTATACAAATAATAAATAAAAACCTAAAACCTAATTCATTTTTTTTTCTTTTTGAAAGTTTTAGTTTTTCAGATTTTAAATATGCATCCCCAAGCTGATGTGTATATATATATATATATATATATATATATATATATATATATATTAGGGGTGGCACGGTACACAGATGTCACGGTTCGGTACGTACCTCGGTTCGGGGGTCACGGTTCGATAAGATTTCGGTACGGTTCGGCATGTTTAGGGAAACACTATACTGTCAAATAACAATAAAGAACATAAGAATAATCTATCTAACTACAAGCAACAGCACAAATAAAAATACAATAGTGTAAAGATACAAATAAAATAATCAGTGATTTTCAGTTTTTTTTTTTTATAAATTGAATAAAGTAATCAAAGGTAAAAGAACATTGCATATTTGACTGTATAAATTAAAGATTACTCTTTATTAAAGTTACAAAAGCGATTCAATCAAGAGCAGTGAGTGATTTATTTGTTGTTGCTGTTTATTTAATATTAAGAAAGTGCTGTCACTTTAAGAGAAAGCACTGATACTGTACGCTCAGCCGGCTATATCTGCTATAGGATACTTACCAAGACGGGCATTTTGACAGAATTTTGTGTGAATTTATCCATTCAAACACAATTTCAGAGAGAGCTTCATATTTGCCCGCGTTCTGAAGCGCGCAGGTTTGCACGCTTCTGATGAGCGCACGCACAAATCTTCTCACTGCGCGCGCGAGCTCGCGTCCTCTGGCTCTTAAATGTTTGAACTGGCAGAGCTTACATGACTTTAATTTAAACGCCGATATCAACGTGTGCTGTTCAGGTCTCACCTGTGTGCGCGCGCTATCAGCACCCGGGTGATGACGGAATAAATGCTCATATTCCAGCATACGGCACTCGCATTGAACGAGTGAATGATTTGTCCACTTATTTTTTTTTTTCTTTCTCATCGCTGTTGTTGTAATGTACTGGGAGGCCAGAATGCGCATCCATTAATAGAAACATACATTAGCCGAACCCTATTTGTTTTACTTGTTATTTATAACAAACCACATGCGTTGTCAGAATTAAGTTGAACCGCGGTCCTAGCGCGTGCCGAACCGTGTGTGGAGAACCGTGCGGTTCGGTTTTTTTCCGCGAACCGTGCCACCCCTAATATATATGTATATGTGTGTGTGTGTGTGTGTGTGTGTGCGAGTGTATATAGATTGACTGTTTTACAGCTTTTATTTGTTGTATTGGGTTAGTGAATTTTATGTAATTTTAAAAATGTCATATGTGTATTTTATTCGTAATATAAATGCTATTAATATTTATTTTAATCCATTTAATAGCAAAATGATTTACCATCAGCTGATGTTGTGTTGTTTTTGGGTTTCAGTCTCTGCTGAGGAGTCCAGAAGTCATCAGTTTCCTTCAGCAGCAGCAGCGTTTACTGACTACACAGAATCAAGCTCAAACACAGCACAACTACTGAAGACTGAAGATGTTTTACTCATCCTGTCGATGATTTAATGCAGACACATTCAATGACATTTTTACAACAGCTGTATTCTATACTCATGTAAGAACCATGAGCATCTTTGACCTACAGCCATCCTTGATGGTGTGGACAACACTGCATTCTGAAAACTGGGATATTTGACAAGGATCTGATCGATTCGAAGTACTGCTGTCGTCATTAAGCTCTGAGATCATGAAATGAAACAGCAGTTAAATCTGCTATATATAAACAATCCAGTTGAATAACCACCCTGTTCGGTCACATGTAGTGTGTTTTAGGATTTTTCAATTATTGATAGAAAATATGAAATGGCAGCTGTTCTCAAAAAATATTTTTTGTGATCTTCATCTAATCTGTAATAATGTCACCAGTAAAAGTTACAATTTAGTGCCACCTTTTTTAGCCACATCTTTACAGTGTAGCTGAAATTACAAACATCGTACAAACAGAATTGTTCATCAACTTTATTATTATTTTAAACATGGTGTAAACTGTAAGTTGCTGAGGGCGCTCCAATTAAGTTTTATTGATCTTGTGCAGTTTTCAGCATTAATACTTATGGATTTTTCAGGTCAGAAAATAAACTTACGCAAATGCAAAACAACATGAAATGTTATAGAAGACACATATTAGCCAAAATATGACACAAATAAAATATTTCCAGAACAAGTACCTGCCTAACATTTCTTTGGCTTTCTATTAGAGAGAGAGTGTCTGTCTGAATTGATCTCATCTACTACATACTGTGAAGTAGTAGTGTTTTTTTCTTTATTAAAATCATTGCAACACTTATCTAACCACTGCTTACTTAACAGGATGATATTGTACATATTTCCTGGCAGATCCTATAGCAGTACCATAAACATCCACTGAAAAGAGATATTTTTAAAAGAGAAAGAGCATTGTGTGTCTTGGGGCGCTATAAAAGTCTATTGGAGAACTATATTCCCCTTGTTCTGTAATGCATTAGGACACAGAGGAAATAGGATTGTGTGGGGAGCCCATCTGGGTCAGAACTTTGTCTAGCCACTGCAGCGGCCCATGCAGGTGGATCTCTATCCAGCAGGGGGTGCTGGTGACATCCTGACGGTGGTACTCGGCTCCCCAGCCCTGGGAAGAGGACAGATTTCATTCTCAGTACTTGGGCGTGTTTATAAAACATCTAAAGCAGCAAGCAGATCAAATCAACAACAATGATAGAAATATTAAAAATATTTAATTTCCAATTGACCAGCAGCACCTAAAGGAATTGCGAAAATAAGTGCAAACTTGTTTCCCCAAACCTTGCATTTAATTCTATTTTAGCTCAGAAATTATCACAATAATTTATTTTTTTGTTGTTG
Source organism: Barbus barbus (assembly GCF_936440315.1). Taxonomy (NCBI): domain Eukaryota; kingdom Metazoa; phylum Chordata; class Actinopteri; order Cypriniformes; family Cyprinidae; genus Barbus; species Barbus barbus. The sequence continues at coordinate 16,106,429 of NC_136725.1, forward strand.
TATGGATGCATATAAATCAAGCAGAGAAAATTGTATGTGTCATATCAGTCAGTAACCAGAGAACTCTAGAGCTATGGGATCTGCAGTGTGTTTTGGCAGAGCAACATCCATAAAACAGCAAGCCAGAGATTAGAATAACTACATATTAAGTTTGCTTAGCAACACAGAAGATTTTCTATTTGGAAGCTCCTCAAAAGCTGTTAGCTTGTTAATGATGTTGATGACCTTTCTGAATTTACAATGGTGCTAAACAGCACCTTTCACCCATATTATTGATTAATTAACTTGGCGACAGAGTCTTACATAAAATACTTTATATTATTATATTCATATTTAAATTTTTGCCTTTTTCTTTTTTTTGAAGAAAAGGAAACTTGTGTTTTTTATGGTTGGGTATCGAGATTCAGTTCTTATTCAGAACTGGTTCTATTTATATTAAAGAAAATACTGGTACCAAATGGTTCTTGCACATTTGTTCTGAATATTCACACGTTACCTTACAAAAATACTTATTAAAATACTGTGACAGAGTTTCATTCACTACTTAATCAGTGACATTGCCACTGAATCTACAAGCATGAAAAAAGTGCAGCCAATGTAGTCCGATGTCCGAATGAATGACTCTTATTAACCAGATCTTTTTAGTGAATCAAAAGCATACAGTGCGACCAGTAGTCCAATTCCCAAATGAATGACTCTTAGGAACCAGATCTACTTAGTAAATCAAAAGCAAAAGACTGTTTCCCAAAGAAAATGCTTCAAAGATTCGGTTCTTTTTAGTGAATCAAAAGCAAACTGTGCAACCAAAGTAGTCTGAGCCGGTTCTTCTAAGTGAATCAAACGCAGACAGTGCAACCAATGAAGGCTGATTTCTTAGTTACTGACTCTAATGAATCTGTCCTTTTTAGTGAATCTGTATAGAATCTAGTAGTCTGATTTCCGCACACGACTCTTATGAGCCGGTTCTTCTAAGTGAATCAAATGCATCTAGGACTGATTCCCCAAAGGATCAAATGATTCGGTTCTTTCAAGTGAATCAGAAGCATACCTTACAACCAGTGTAATTTTATTCCCAGTGCAGATTTGACTAGTGACTCTAATGAGTTGGTTCTTCTGCTGCTGGTAGGCAGGGTGCTACTATGCTGTTCTAGGTGGCTGCAAGGTGGTTAACATGACCTTTCTTAGTCGCTCATAATGCACCACATATTCTATATAAACCTCTTTACCTTGACAAAGCTCATCCTGATGGTGCACATCTTGGTAAGTTCATACACCACCTCGAAGCCGTGATTGACAGACTGTGACAGCAGCTGGGCAAACAGCTGGTTGTTGAAGATCTTCAGGCTGCATCCACTCGGGATCTTGCAGACGGTGGTGGGATGGAAACCGTGCTGGTAGTTACAGTTCCGACTCTGGATGAAAATACTGCTGTCACTCAGACACTCTGCGTACACCTCCCCTCCGACGTAATACAAGTGCACACCTAAAACAAAAGAGGAAGACTTTAAAAATGAGTTCATAATTGCACATTTATAATTTAAAGTCATGAAAATTAAATCAAAATGACTTTAAAATATACTATTAACTCACTTATTAATTTTATTCCAAAAACTGATAAAATTGTTCCAAATGTTCTTTTTCTAAAAGAGCTTTCTGGATCCACCGGCAAGAAAATGCAAGTTATGTTTTAGTTTTTTTATAAGTCATTATTGTAGTAAACTTGTGTTCAGTCTCATTCAATTCTAGTATGTAACCAGTAACTTTTATGAATTTATAAATTATACAACAGTGCATTTTGTTTATTCTTATACATTTCATTTCCATAATAATGCCATTTTCTTGAAGACAAAGTCAGATTTAGGTTTACAATCGCCAACCTGGAATTATGAATTAAATATAGCCAGATACCATTAGCATTTAAGACATATTTAGCAGGTTATTATTGTTAACTATAATGAAAATGAATGAATTTGTGTTGTGCTGGTGAGCCAAAGACAATTTTCCACTTAGGTGGTCAATAAAGTTATACAAATACAAATATAAATCTATTAAAAACATGATTGTTATTTTAAATAAAGATTCAATAAAACACAAAAAAAAAAAAAAAAAAAAAAAAGTAAAATTAGAAATAGAATGGTCTTGGCAACTAACTGAAATACAATTAAGCTGAAGCACAAAATTTACTAAGTGGAAATAAATTTAAATCTCAGATAGAAGTAAAAATAAATTAAATTTATAAAAAAATCTAAATACATTAAACTTAAATAGTAATATTAAAAAAAGCCCAAAACCAAAAGCACATTAAAATGATTAAAAATTAAAGTAAAATTAAAACAAACTGGAAATATAAAAATAAAAGCTCATTTTAAATATTTATAAAGAAGTATAACAGTATATAAAGAATGCTAAAATAACTCTGCTTTACAGATCAGCAAAAAGAATAAAAATAACATCTAACAATCTCTACAAAGCACAAAGTTGACACATAAAACAGTATATCCACCTTTGAACTTGGTAAATCCCAGAAATCACTATCCCCAAACCCAGCATTCATCACGTTTTATCACATGCCAAACGGAAACCTTAATAATCTCCATTCTCCTGATCTGGATTATGTCGTTGTTCTTGGCGCTCTTCCCACCAGGATCTCTCACACAAGTAGATGGAACTCAAACTTGGCCTCTGTCCATCTGAGCCCAGCCTGTGTATGTGTGCATACTCTTCCCTGTCACTGCTGTAACCTATGGCAACGCTTAATGTCTTTCCAACATTGGCACAGTGACGCTCATCTAGCACCCTGAGAAAAGCCAACATTTGGATAATGTGGACTCTATCTGTCTCGCTGGCTTTCTGAAGTGCAGCGTTGACTGGCCAGCACTATCTGGTGCCATAAAACAGTGTCTAGCAAGTTGTCATTTCAGTTTTTTAATTACCTTCTCTTGGAATTGAATCAACTGATGGAAGATTATCAGCAGCTTGATCTTCTCAGTGTTTTCTGTCTATTTCTGATCCCCAAAACCTCATCAAAGACAAAAATAGAAAAAACAGAAAAGTAAAACTTTCAACAAACCTTTGCCTATGTGTCTGCGAGTGTGTTCAATGGTGGAGTTTCGGTTGACGTTGGATAGTAAACCGAGGCAGAAGCGGTTCTTGTTGTTGGAGGGGTCTGTGAAGCCGTCCACGAGGATGCTTCTGGAAGAGGCATGGAACGTCTCGCCCACCCTGTTGTTTAGTTCATAATACGCCACTGAACACCAGTATTCTGGTTCCTCGTAACACACCGGCCTCAAGTCTGAAAAAAAAGCATAATACCTCATAGTATTCAGATTCATTCATATTCATGATGCATTTTAATCAGAAATAAGTGTATCATGATTACACTTTCATTATTAGAGCACACCAGATAAATTTGCTTCATGATTTTAAAAACATTTTCATCTGGTTTATGCTTAAAAGATTGAAATGAGAAATTTAGATATGATATATGCAAATATAAATACAGATTTCTTCAATAAATTCAAATTTGACTTTCATTTGTTTTAAATGGACATGTTAAGGCCGTTAACACCAAGAACAATAACTATAAAGATAACCAATGCATAATAACGTTCTGTTTATTATAAGTGCTTGCTGCTGTTTTATCATTTGCAGATTTAAAGACTCAGGCTGTTTAAAGTTGGGTGGATTCTGATTCGCTCTGTGTCAGTGTTATAGAAAATTGCTTAACATTTTTGTCACTACATATTTCATTTCCATAGTGCTATTTCATAGTTTTGATGAATTTTAGTCTAAAATTAAATGTTTTAGTATTACTTCTATACTATTTTATTATTTATTAATATTTTGAATTAGCTTTTATTTTTATATGTTCAGTTTTTCATTTAAATTTTAGTCTTTTTGTTAAGTTTTAGTCATTTTTTTCTTCAAATATTTTCATTTTATTTCATAATTCAATGTATTGTTTTTAATTTCAGTTAGTTGTTAGTCCAGTGAATATATCTAATTTCTGTTTTCAGTTTTTAATTTTAAGTTTATTTTCATCTAATTATTAACATTTTATTTTTATTTCAGCTTTATTTCAATTAACAAAAACTATTTTGAACAGTTTTAGTTAATAACAGCACTGTAACTGAGTAGGTGTGTTCAGAACTTTTTCACATTTCAATGTACACAATGCACAGTAAGTATATTTAGCCTAGTGTCTCACCTATATGTGGGGCTGACAGAATGAGTTTATTGGCGTTGGAGGACTCCTCTGGTTTCACATCCTCAGATGGAGTGGTCTCCATCATACTGTAGGGTGGTGGAGGCGTCTCTGCTGTGGAAGGAGAACACGTTTTTGAATGACCAAGATGATTGTCATCAAATAAAATGCTTGAGAAATCATTGCTAACGAGTGTCCCTTTGTTGTACCTGTAATTTGGTAGGGGCTCCCAGGGCCGGTCCCACTGCTGGGGGAGTTGGGGTAGCTGTGCGCAGTCGGGGACTGGTTTAAAGAGCTGGAGGGGGATGAAGAGAATGAGCTACAGGGCATCGCAGGGAAGGAGTCTGGGTAAGTGGCATTTTGGGGCATGAGAGGCTCGTTGTGTAGGGAAGCATTTCGGAACTTTGCCAATAAGCTGTGCTGGGGATTGAACTCACTGTGACGTGGCACAAGAACTGGGGGCAGAACTGTTTTAAAAAAGCAAGAAAAGTTACTTACAGATGTATAAAGAGATAATCGATATAGGAAAAAACAAGATAAGTGGTTTATGTATTGATTTCTACCTGGCGTCTCCACACGGCGGTAATGATATGGATTGATGCAGATCTCCTTTTGCTTAGAGCCAAAAGGAAACTCGCAGCAGTCCAGCGCTTTGAGCTCGTGGTGGGACTGAAGATCCGGCCAGCGCCACACTCTGCAGTAGATAACGTGTGGCAGACCTTTACGATGGGAAACCTGGAGCCTTCCATCCAGGGACCGAGGAATGGTAACGCATTTACTGGGCTGGCCAGGACAGCTCAGAGCCTTTTCCAGTTCTTCCATGGCCCCTTTTTTCTTCTTGAGCTTCTTTACGAGGGAATCCACAGCCTTTTCCGCCCACTTTTCCTCCTCGTCTCCTTGTTTCCAGCCCAGCAGCCTTTTCACAGCTGGACTGGTGAAGGAGAAGAGGGACGTGATGGATGTAGTGGAGTGCATCATGTGATAGATTTTTCTCAAACCTTGGGGAAAATCTGTTTTAAATCACTTCAACCCAGGAGCCTCAGTTTATTTCTTTACAGCCAAGATACAGGCGGGTAAAGAATAAACCCCCTGACAGTGATTTTTTTTTTTTTTGTCGGGTGGCCAGCCGTTTAATCTGGTGGGAGGAAAAAACAAAGCAGCATGTCAGATTTGCATCAATAAAATGACAATTGAATAAAATTAATTGAATAATTGATCAAATTAAAATTAATGGACAATTGATTCATTTTGTGAATTGTGAATTGGCGACAAAAATGTGCTTAATTGTCATGAAACATAATGCTAATTAATATTAAACAAAATGTAATTTTTTGTTTCTTTCTTATGATTTTGGGGTCAAATGTGACATTGACATATTATTTTGTCAGAATCATTCTATTTATTGGAGTAAAAACATCTTCCTATGCAGATCTCAAGATCTTATACTGGAACCCAACATCAGGCATCTGTGCATGCTGGGATTTCTGAATTATTGCTGAGTTATTGTTGCTGACAACAGGTCCTACTGTGTTTGTCACTGGACCTCACCTATTCGTCCTCCCTTTCCTGCCGAAGCTTTCTGATGCATAAACCGATCTGCTAAAAATCAATGCCGTTTGAGCATTTGAAACCAGAGATGCTTGCTTCCATCTTTGGCCAGACTAAGCAAATAATAGCTTCTGAAAATATTATTGCATGCTATACTAGAGGTGCTAACACTCCCCTAACTAAATCAAATAACCATAGGAGAAAAATGAGACCATACAGGTCTAACAGCGGTGCATGAAATCATGCTTTGGTTTCATATAGGCACAGGCAGGCAGATCAATTGAGGGTGAATTCATCTGCTCTTTTTCTCAAAGGCAGTGTGTCCTTATGAAGCTGGCGTCTAGCAGTCTGAGTGCTGAGATAGGCTTAATCACCTAACTCCCCCGCAAACGCACATACACATCCTTTCCATCAACTTCACTTTCTTTGTTTTTTTGCTTTAAGAAATGCTGTAATGTGACATTTAGCACTTTTTTAAATAAAACTATTCCAGGTGTAACTGTGACGAGACCTCTCGGCATCTTTAAACAGCAAGTGGCATAACAAACAACATCTATGTTTACGCAGTCTACCGTGTTATATGGGCTTACATGCAAGAAGCAACAAGTTTTAACGTAAGGCAGAAACAATAAAAGTTCATAAAAGTTCACTTGTCATGACTTATTTTTATAATTCATAAAACGTTTAATTTTAAAATACTGAAATAAAGTAAGTAATATCATAAGCGTGTCTGTAATAATCCGTGTTTTATTTCTTACCTTAATGTGACGAGTCGAATAACAATCCGCGTAGTCGGGCGAATCTCGCGCCGATTGGAGGTGTACAGCGCGTGTGTTTGGATGGAGCGAGCGCCTCGGCGTCAGTCTGACTGGAGCCTAGCGCCTTTGTGCGGAATTCATCCGCAGCTCCTGGAACTCTCCCAGGACGTCAGACACACACAGGGATCATCCCATTCAAAAAGAGCAGCCTGAGGCTCGAGAGAAAACAGGTCATTGTGGGCAGCGGCGTTTCACTTTTAATTTGTTTTCAGGGTCAGATGACAAGTGCGGACAGTTGTTTGCCCGTTCACAGGAAGTTTGTAAAATGAAAGTGATTTGTTTAAGTTCTAGAATGTGACGTTCAAACGGTAAACGTTCCAAAAATAATTCCTTAGAAATTTGAAAGAAACAAAAGATCGGTGGAGGTTCAGGAAGCGCAACCCAAATTGTAGTTTGATGACTGTTAGTTTATCTTTTTACCTTCTTATCTGTTTTATCTTTTGTCCTCATTTGTAAGTTGCTTTGGATAAAAGCGTCTGCTAAATGACTAAATGTAAATCGTAAAAACACATATTAAATAATGCAATATCAATATATATAACGTTTTATATATTACGTATAAATATATAACAATAGTAGTAAACAGTCGCAGAAGTAATTCGATCGAAGAAAACTGCTATGGTTACCCCAAAGAACTCAACTTTTGATCAAGAGCGCCTTATCACTAAATTACTGGAAGGATCATCTCAATTTTACAGCTACTGAAACATTGCTTGGGAACTCTGTTGAGCTATATCCTATATGTTATATAAACTTATATATTTTTAAAAAATATACGTTTAAGACATCGCCCAACCTTTTGTTTTGCCGTGTGTGTGTGTGTGGGGGGGGGGGGGATTAAAGTGTCCTAACATGGGACACTTTAATTCCAGTGTCCCATGTTAGGACACTTTTTAATTCCAGTGTCCTAACATGGGACACTGGAATTAAAAATACTAATTATTTAGATCAAGGTAAAAAAAAAAACAAAAAAAAACAGGTGCTCATTACAAAAAAATGCATGTTGTATTCTTTGTGAAGACATACCTGATATATTTTAGCACTTGAAAAGTAGCTTGTTGACGTTCAAATATAAATTCTCATAATAAAAATGAAAACAGATTCATTACCAGATTGGCGGAGTGCCAACGCGACAGCCCTACTTTTCGTGCGCTCCTCGGCGCGGAAGGATACACTTCGTTTGTGTGCGTACAGTGACTTGTCCAGTTAATGACGCAAGCCAGGATGGCGACAGAGAGTCTAGAAGTTTGACATTTTCACAGTTTACAACAACTGCAGGGGAACGTAACAATACTCCCAATAATGACAGCTCGCATGTTTAGTGTTCTCTGTGATCAAATGAGTTTGGGAGGGGGAGTTCGCTTCCAATAAAAGGGCACCGCTAAAGGATCCTCTTCAATCAAGGTGCACAGGATCATACTTTACTGACGAGGCTCTATTTAGGACTTAGCAGACGGGGAAAATACAATACATCAATAGCTGCTTAAATCACTGATTTGAAAAATCATTTATCAATGTAAAATATTGAAATACACCCTCTAAGAACAAATGCCTTCCTGGTGAAGGACAAACCGGATACTCTCTCCAAGGTGCAGAGCAGCCCATTGAGTAAACCACATTAAAAAGCCTTGAGCACATGCCAGACCATGGACCATTTCTGTCGGTCAACTGCGTTTTTAAACCTTATATGCGTAGGAAGAGTGAGTTAAAAATGGATTTGGGTGGCGCTGATTTTAAACATACAAGTGCACACCACTTTTATTTCTTTTAAAATTGCAAATCAGGACCAGAAATTATCCTTTGATGCCCTGCATTAAACAAAATCTGAAGAAAAAACTAAACTAAACAAAAAAGCCAGCATCATTTATCGGTTTCCAAGCAAACTTTTCAAATTACTTGTAAATGCTGAGACCCTGATTATATATATTTTTATTTGGCCAAGAACCATCTGCCCTTTTTCAAACCAAAACCTAATACAGTATGTAAAAGAAAATATGGAAAACAGCAATATTACATAAAAAAAAAAAAATACAAGGACCATCCCCTTATGTGGTCACGGCACGGTCAGTGATAGTAAAATGCTAATGCTGTTCACCGACTGCATTCACAGTGCACTCATTGGTGGCAACCGTTGGCCCCCGTTCGCTCATGAACAGCACACTAGCAGTAACAACAGCTACTGAGTTTTTCTCTCAGACTCCAGCCTCCAGGCACCAGTGAGGTAACGCAGTCTGATAAAGACTAGATCCTGGCCCATCTGTAGCCAACTCCAGAACGGCACCAACTTTGACCCTAAAATGTGCAATAAAACAAGCCTTCATTACCTCATAGAGGAAATAACCTTCATTTTTTGTGACATATACTGCTAGAATTTTTGTTTTTTAATTGCCTGCGCTTTAAGTGCAATTATATTTCAGAACTGACAGCACAAACCTTCAATCTCTGTCCATTTAACAGCCACTTCTACTACAGGGATATCAAAACACTGAGCAATGAAGAGAAGTTCCACATCAAATGCCCTGCAAGGACAAAAACATTTATTTCAATTAAATGTTAAATTTTAAATAAAAAAAATCTTTTAATCTAAAATGTGCTTTTTGGAATTTGATGCTGCATGTGAAAAATTCGCAGAGATGGTCTTCAACTTTTAAGCCTCCTTACCAGCGTTCCACATGCAGGCTGGAGAAGGTTTTCAAGGCAGCTTCACGGGTGAAGAGCTTAAAACCACATTGTGTGTCTTTAATCCCTCTCACACAGAAGAACCACACCAGAAAGTGGAATCCATACATCAGGAACGTTCGGAACAGAGACCGCTGTCACAAGAAGAAACAGAAGAATGAAAATGCAAAAGTATTGGCAATTTTCTCATGACCAGTTACTGTCATGCTCCAGTATTTTGAGAAACAGTGTTACCTGAGCCACTGATTCTTTTTCCAGGTGAGCTCTGGATCCACAGCAGATCGCCATATTATCCTGCATGGACACATGAGAAAAATATTTTCAGTTGCACTGAGCTCTTTGGCAAGGAAAGGTCTGTTGGTAATCTGATAACCGTATCTCCTGGCTAAACTTCAAACAGATATTTAATCCACATACCAACAAGAGATTGGCAATACGCTGCCTGTCTATTTTTATTTACAAAAAGTGGAGTCTCACAGGCTTCTCACTGACGCTCTCAAGACCTTCTTCAACATTTTCAATGTCAGCAAATTTAGTTGCTCCGTCTGCATCAGCCATAAGAATGAGGCGTCCGCGACTGCTTAGAGTTCCCTGAGTAGAGATAAACACAATAAGAAACAATGTTCAACAATTTATTAGCTAAGCTGGTGCAAAATAAGGCTTTTAAATGAGATTGAGAACATCCTTAAACTGCTTCAGGCATCAAGCCATGTAACTGATTAATTACTGAGTTTGTTCACATTCCCAGCTGAGTGCAAACAGCATCTTTGTTATGTCTTTCATCAGATTTCATCAGAAATGTGGATAATGCACAAGGAGAACGGGGTGTTTTTGTATTGTTACCATTCTTACTGCACCACCTTTTCCACGGTTCTTCACCAACGTCAAAACTCTCACTTTCTGTGCTCCATACTTCTTTGTGTATTTCATGGCAACCTGAAGATACAAGCATTCAGTTTGAAAACATGCACATTAACTATTTTATTCATTATTATTATTGATTATAACATATTATATAAGAAGTAAACTTACCTCTGTAGTTTTGTCTTTGCTGCCGTCATCTACCACAATAACTTCATAGGTGAATGATGGATTCTCCTTCTGTAAAATCAACAAGAGGACACATTAGGTTAAACAGAGTCACTTATGTTACAGCACTGCCATCTAGTGGTGAAACAGACTTAAGTGCAGAAGTGTCCAAAAGAATTCATTTCTGGATTCACAGGTGAACTCAGATATTATATTTACTTACATTTTTATTTATATTATCCTTTTATATTTTATACATATGTTATAAAACATTCATAATCACAAATATTTTACTCTTAATTAAATACTGGACCTGTCTTTTCTCCAGGTATTCCATAGCTTCATCCATCATAACAGGTACTGTGATGGGACAGAGATATGCATTAACAATATAAATCCTCTTATTGCCAAGAGCAGATTATTTTTTTTTTTTGCCTTATCCTCTGACATTTTCTGTGCAAATCCTTGTTTTGTACTTCTAATTCATGACCAGTTTTGTTTTGCTTTTTCCTCTGCGCTTCCACATTCATCCCTTCTCACCAGAGCTTACGCTACGTCCTACCAACATCATCCCTCTCTCATGAATGCCCATACGACAGTTAGCTGAAGCTAGAGATTACAGTTTAGAAAGTTTTTATTTTGGATATTTTTCTCAGACAAACACATCACTTCAGAAGGCCTTTATTAATATTTATTGGAGCAGTTTTTATGATGGATAGATGCCCTTTTTTGGGCTTCAAAATCTTAACCACCATTCACTGCCATTATAAAGCTTGGAAAAGCCAGGACATTTTTTTTTATGTGACTCTGATTATATTCGTCTGTAAGAAGAAAGTCATATACAACTAGAATGGCTAGTAAACCATGGGATAATTTTAAATTTTGGGTGAACTATCCCTTTTATCATTCCAAACTTTTGACCATCAGTGGATACATATTTCTACATATCCAATCAAAACAACTCACATCTGAGTTCCTCGTTGTATGAGGGGACAACCACTGACAGCTCCAGTGATGGAGGGTCCATCAGACTGGGAAAAGACTCCTTCTTGCCATCTGCAGTCAAGAAGTGTTTCTCCTTTTCATGGCGGGTCTGATCTACCATGTTAGCACTGACATGAGCAAAGACAACAACCTAAAGACAAGAACAGGTGTGACGCAAGGGAGTAACTAACTTGTTCAACTGGATGAATCGGTAAAGCTCAACAAAAGTGCGACTATATATACATGCACAAGTATTTCAACACTTTTCATTCATTAAAATGCATTACATTTTATTTTACAAAATAAAATAAAAAATCAACAAGAGCAAACAAGCTAGCCTCATAAAATTGCCACATTATAATATAAAGATTTAAAATGATAATAATAAAAAATGATATAACTATACCAATAGTAAGACGATCACCGCCAGGATCATCGAAAACTGCAATAACTCATATAAAGGGAAATCCATCATCCATATAGTGAACATTGCACTGCAGGGAAGCTGTCACCCGTGTATAGCTAAACTACCCCACTGAAGCATACAGAGCAGCCTTAAAACGAGTCTTCGTGAGGCGGGACATATATGAATGGGTGTCGGAATAAATCGTTACATCTCCATTGTTGAACTTTACTTCCAGTTACAGAGGAACACCTACGCGGAAGTCGTCCTCACAAACCACATCATCACAGCGAGCGAAGAACACGCAGCGCCGCAACAACACTAGCGCCTCCAACTGGAGCGGAGGACCCGCGAGCCGCTTCTTTACAAGTCTTCACGTGGTGCTTCTAAACATCATGGCGGCTGGTTTCAAGTGAGTGAGCTACTATACAGCATGCATTACATGTGTAGCTTGTTTCTGAATTATGAGATAACGACTTCGCGGCATTATTTAATGTAAATAACGACACATTCATTGTTTTTAATTTTTTAGAACCGCGGAGCCTCTAGAATATCACAGGAGCTTTTTGGTGAGATGATCAGGTTTTGATTTCTGTTAACGTTATAACACTAATAATGGAGTTATTCATTATGTTAATCTAATATTCAACAGAAAGAAAACTGTCGTCCAGATGGAAGGGAATTGGGAGAGTTCAGACCCACCACCTTAAATATTAGTACGTTATGGGATGCATATTAATTAAAGTGATTATAATATTCAAATATAGAGATGTTATTAGGCATAACTGGATGAATGTGCCCTTCTAGGCTCTATATCTACAGCTGATGGATCAGCATTGGTGAAAATTGGAAACACAACATTGATATGTGGGATCAAAGCGGTGAGAATCATTTTTATTTTTCCTAAAAATTAGGATATGGCTGTTTATTATTAAGTTATGAAGCATTTTTTTTCTTGCAGGAGTTGACTATGCCACCATGTGATGCTCCAAATAAAGGATATATAGGTAAATGTAAATTATAATTGGAGATTTGAGAAATATTATACTTTGAGGTGTTGAATGAATTGTAACTCAAGTTCCTCTTTGCTCTCCAAGTCCCAAATGTAGATCTGCCTCCACTGTGCTCTTCTAAATTCAGACCCGGTCCACCAGGAGAACAGGCTCAGGCGGCCAGCCAGTTTATCGCAGATGTCATTGAAAGGTACGCCTGCATTTTTCTGTTGAAGCAGTGTGCTTTTTTTTTTTTTCTGTCAAAAATAAAATAAAAATGCAAATAATGTTTGCATGAAATTCCATATTTAATACTTATTTATTTTTTTCTGCTTTTTAGTTCAGATTTAATAAATATGGAAGAATTGTGTATTGAAAAATCTAAGGTAAGAGCTAGTAAATAAATATTAGTGCTGTGAAACGATTAATCGCATCCTAAATAAAAGTTTTTGTTTACATAATATATGTGTGTGTGCTGTTTATATTTATTATATATACACTCTATAAATACACATACAGTAGATATTTTGAAAATATTTACATGTATTAATTTATATTATATATATTTAATATATAAACATAACATTTTTCTGAAACGTATACATGTGTGTGTATTTATATATACATAAATATACACAGCACACACATATATTATGTAAACAAAAATTTATTTTGGATGCCATTAATCGTTTGACAGCACTAATAAATATATATTTATAAATGATCAAATATTTCTCATCAAATTGTGCTTTTCAAATCCTTTGCATTTCTTTTATCACTCATTTTTCTAGCTTTGTTGGGTGCTGTACTGTGATATAATGTGTTTGGATTACGATGGGAACTTACTTGACGCCTGCATCATAGTTCTGCTGGCAGCTTTAAAGAACGGTGAGCGCTTCTCCTGAATGTAACATTTCCTCCTGCTGTTATGAGGACTAATTAACACGCTTCATATTTCTCAGCACAACTCCCTGAAGTCACAATAAACAAAGAGACAGATTTAGCAGAAGTTGACATCCAGAAGAAGAAGGCCTTGAAGATCAACCGGCATCCAGTTGGCTCATCGTTTGCAGTATTTGATGAGTAATTAACAACTTATTTCTCTATTACACAACTGCAGTGTAGGTTGGCGTTAAAACACGATTTAGTTTAGCCCAAATCAACTTCATGATTATTAAGAAAGAAAACACTGGTCTCAAGGTCAATATAAAGTTCTGTAGAAATGACAATGAGTTCACAGATAATCTTTTGTATTTCTGCATTGAACAGCTCTATAATCATAGTCGACCCCACAGCGGAAGAAGAAAGCTTGTCAACGGCATTACTGACTGTGGTAACGGACGAGGAGGATCGACTCTGTGCCGTCCACAAACCAGGTGAACATTAAGACGTGTGACAAATTGCAGGTTATTTACAGCATCAAAATTGTGATTTTTTTGTTTTGTTTTTTATATTCGCTTTAAAATATGGATTTACAGTCGTCAGTACATTTTAGCATGAGGATATAAACATGGACGTGGTTTTGTTTTTTTTCAGTTTTTATTTAAATGTAAGAATTAAATGAACCAATAGTTGGCAGCGACAAGTAGTAATAGTAGTATAATATTAACAGTAGTATTTAATAATTTATTTTACATAACAGTAAAATTACAATACTAATATGCTTCTCTGCAGATTTCTTTGCTTTAAATCATTAAACTTTAAGGTTTATTTGGTGAAAATTTACAGGGAGACCTTAAAGCTTCTTTTCTGTTGACAAGAGTCATAAACGCTCTTTACAAATTTACCTATTAGATCTACACAAATCCTACAAACTAGTTGTTTTGGATCCAAAAATTGTGATTATTATGCATCTGCAGATTGTAGATTTGCAGATTTGATTGAGTATTTTTTTTTGTAGATCTAAAAACAAATGTTCCATTGTGTTTTAGGTGGGACGTCGTTATCCGGTGAGAAACTGCAACACTGCATAAATCGAGCCATAACGAGAAACAAAGAAATTAGCAAACTGGTGGGCAAAGTCATTGAGAGCACGAAGACGGCGAAATAAACACACACAGTCATGACATTTTTATCTAAAAGATGTATTTTTCACTGTCAATATATACTTTTCTTTTTTATCACAATAAAACTGCCGACAAAGACCATTTACAAAAATTCTGCCTCAGTTTTCAGAAATGTCATCCATTCACATGGTTTAGATTTTTTTTCTCCATAAGAATATACATCAGCTCCCCCTCAGTATAACAAAATGCCATTTTAAAATGTGCCGTATAAAAACCGCACATGTAATTGCATGCTGGGACAAGGCGGCCTATCACTCTGACATCCAGCAGTAGAGAGAAGTTTTCTCATAACGGTAAAGTTGAGCAACAGGTGATTGAGGCACATCTGTACGGCCCTTATTAGTGTGCGTAGGGTCCACCCTCTCAAGCCAAACAGGCTCTCGTTGAAAGGGCCATTTGGAAGGAGAATAAAGACAGCATGCCGTAGAGAACCCTACAAGAATTGTCTCATTTAATATCTTGTATTTCTTTAAAAAATACGGTAATACTCTAAGGTCCCCTGCTCTAAAAGTCCTTGCAGTATCTATCCATCTGTCCTGAGGTCAGGAGGGCAATTCCTGCACCCCTATGAACATAAAAAAACAACTTTAGTCCGGTCAAGCCACAGTCAAGTCCGTAAAATGCTGCCGATCGAGCACAGTGCCGTTTTCTGCCATCCGGCTGGAGGTCATGATTTGGGGAGGGGCTGTGGCGTGCTGCGTTTCCTCTTACTTTTTGGCTGGTTGGCGGAATGTTGCCGTGGCAGCACCGGTTGTGCTGCCGCCCCCACTGCCATACCCATTTGCTGCTGTTGCATTTGGTGCTGCAAGAATTGTAACTGTGAAAGGGAAAAGTAACAGATAATGAATGTGTGCAGTTTAAAGTGTCCCCAGAGTCTCCTCTCACAGCAGCTGTGCCTCAGAAGCATCTCTTCCGCTTAGTCATGGAGATACGTGTTATGAATGTAAGCAAACTGACACTTTTAGCTCTGATCGCTAGATTAGTTGGTTTAGCATATCCTGTCCTCCACTGGTTCTTGTAATCGATTTATACAAATGTAGCAAAGTGGGAAAACCAGTCAACCTTTTTTCCCCACTTTAGGCTGTATTTGTTTCTCATGATTTAAAAAAATTAAAATAGAATGTTCAATGTGGAATAATACTTAATAATTAAATATTGTTTTAAAAGATATACACACTACTGAACACAAATTAAAAAATAAAAGTATATGTACTGATAATTGTTTATATATATATATAAAAAACTACAATTACACATATGTGTGTGTGTATATGTATAGTTTTTTTTTGTTTTAATTTTGATGATTAGAGCTTACAGCTCCTGAAAGTGAAAATACTGTATCTCAAAATATTAGAATATTTCCTAAGGTCAATCACAAAAAGCATTTGAAAAGCAGAAAAGTTCAAGTATGTTCATTTATGCACTCAATACATTGTCGGGGCTCCTTTAGCGCAAACTCCACAAACTTTCTGTTTCAGAAGTGGCTTGGTAGCCTGAAGACGTCTGAGCGTGGTGACTCTTGATGCACTGACTCCAGCTTCAGTCCACTCCTTGTGAAACTCTCCCAAGTGTTTGAATCAGCTTTGCTTGACAGTATTCTCAAGCTTGAAGTCATCCCTGTTGCTTGTGCACCTTTTCCTACTCAATTTCTTCCTTCCAGTCAACTTTACATTTAATATGCTTTAATACAGCACTCTGTAAACAGCCACACCTTTCAGTAATGACCCTATTATATATTCTAATATATTGAGATACTGGATTTTGACTTTCATGAGCTATAAGCTCTAATCATCAAAATGAAAACAAACATTTTTTTAAATGTCTTACGTTATGAATGTAAATTATATATGAAAGTTTCACTTTTTGAAATAAGTTAAAAAAAAGAAGTTTTTCACGATATTCAAATTTTTGGAGATGCACCTGTATATAAAATCAGATAATAATCAGAATGATTAGAATGATCAGCATATTAGAATGATTTCTGAAGGATCATGTGACACTGAAGACTGATGTAATGATGCTGAAGTGTGTGTGTATCTATATCTATCTATCTATATATATATACATACACACACAATATTGCCAAAAGTATTAGGTCACCCCCTTCTAATGAGCACGTTTGACTACTTTAGTCATTTCTGATGAGTTTTTAGCTCAAGGTCATTTAAAGTCACACCAGAGGTGTTCAGCTGGGATCAGGACTTGGCTTTCTGCAGACCAGTCAAGTTCTTCCACACTGACTGAATCAATCATGTCTTTTTGAACCGTGCCTTATACACAGAGGCACTCTCATGTTAAAATAGAAAAGGGTCCTGTCCAAATTGTTGCTATAAAATTAGAAGCACACAATTCCCTAGAAAATCATTATATGCTTAAACATTAAGATTTGTACTCATAGAAATTACTAAAGTAGTCAAACATGTTCATTAGAAGGGGGTGACCCAATACCTTTGGCAATATATTGTGTGTGTGTGTGTATATATATATAAATTATTATTATTATAAATGTAAATAATTTCAAATGCTACAAGTAATTTAGGCTTCATAACTTTATAAGGTGCAGAATGAAAAATGGATATTCATTCATTTATTCATTACATTAACCAGTGCTGGTAAATTATTAGTGTTTTTAAAGAGGAACTTTGAGTGTTACATGACGGCAAAGGTAATCTAAATATAGAAATAGGGGGAACAAGTTGCTAAATTACCAACCTGAACTGTAAACTACAATTTATCAGTATCTACAATTTTCCAGCCAATTTGGTAATAGGTAAAAAGTACCTTTAACTGGTATTGAACATTGTACAAGATGCATATTTCATGTATGTATTACATGTTTTTGTCGCCTCTCCCACTGGCTCTGATAATGGAAGAGTTTTGACTGAAGCAGAGCTGCTGAAAGGAAACCACCTTTCATTAACACTGCAGTGAAAATGGACAAATATCAACAGTGTTTGCAGAAGCTGTGTGAGCCTGAAAGAGGGAGGAATGGAAGACTCGAGGGTAATTGATGGGAACAACATACTGTGAGGAACAGAAGAGGATCAAGCAGGAGCGGTGGATAGAAGGTGGTCAAATTAAAATTGCAATGTAGCTGATGCTTGTCAGTTATCTTCTATTACACACACACACGCACACACACTGCCATGCTCTCGTTTGGTGTCAGTAAGACAGCAACTTCAACTCGCATCTCAGCTGGGGCTAATGCAAGAGTTGGGCTGTTACTGGGGTCAGATGCAGGACAGGAGAGTGGGCCGATCAATGTGAGCTGTGCGTGATGGAGAAAAAAGCACAAATGTGTCATGCTCGTAAATGAAATCTGATGAACCTCCTTATAAGACATTCCTTAAGTTTTGGAGATTTGGTCTCAATTGCTATAAAAACATGCTTCTCAAGCGGCTGTTAGGAGAGAAGCTGATGCCACAAGCTTATTTGAAAAAATGTTAGTAAAGGCTTAGACAGAAAAATGGTAACTCAAAACATGGCAAGAGAAGAATCCATGTGAAGCTTTACATGTGGGTCAGAAGTAGCCAGAAAAGAAGCTATTGATGTGATTCTTGTGAACAACAGTGTTTAGTGCTATGCAGTTGTGTAGTGTGGAACATTTATTCTAAAGAGTGAATGCATAGACGTCATATAACAGACTGATCACTGACTTTTCAGCAGACCTTTGAATTTGAAATGTAAAACTTCATACAAAAATAGGTATGATTTAGGACTATCAATCTGTTTAAAAGTTTGGGTTCAGTAAATTAACTTTAACATTGTTTTTTTTTTTGATTAATACTTTTTAGCAAGAATGATCAAAAGTGACAGTAAAGACATTTGTAATGTTATCACTTATAAAAATGTCCTTCCACAAAAATATTAAGCAGCATAAACTTTTTTGCCATCGGAAAAGTTTCTCGAGCATCAAGTCAGCACATTAGGATGTTTTCTGAAGGATTGTGTGACACTGAAGACTGGAGTGATGGTGCTGAAAATTCAGCTTTGATCACAGGATTAAATTAATTTTTTAACATATACATTTCAAAATATATTCAAACAGAAAACAGTTATTTTAAATTGTAATAATATTTCACATTTACAGGGTTTCTAGACATTTTCCAGAATCAAATTTCCAAACCTCTCGGTAGATTTTCGGACCCCATTTAATATAAATGGTTCAAACAGCATTATTTTCAGCTTTATATTTGGTATAAAGTACAGTCATTTGTAAATATTTTTATTTTCTCAGGGGGGTTTTTTTCATTGATTTTCTTGAAATAACACAGAGTCCCTAAAATTAAAAATACAGACTTTTACATGCACACAAGAAACTAAAGAAACTATTCACATGTGCATGGGAATGTTTTGCATGCTAACGCATTACAATTTCTAGTTTTATATAACTTATTTCCTTTGTGCATCACTGCCATCTTACTATCAATAAAACGATAGCATGGATGCACATGAATTAACATTGTTAATTACTCAGGTTAACAGAATTAACCTGCTCAAAATGTTGTTTTTCTTACGGTAGTACCCCTAATATCAAGGCCTAATGTCTAATTTAACACATCATCTGTGGTAGTGTAGAAACTGACACAAAATGGGCTGATGGCATAAAATTTGCCAAGTTCAAGGGTCTATAAAAAAGACTGATACTGTAAAAAAAAAAAGTGTTTAAGATTTGGCTTTCATTGGGGTAATATGCCATATTTCAAGGCCTTAGGTCTCTTTAATGCATAGTCTGTGGCAGCCTATATGCTAAGGTTTTTTTTATTTTTGCAAAGGCCCTATTTTTTGTAATATGGTGCTAAACCCAAAATGCTTATAACCAGCATTTTGCATAACGAAAAAGTGCACAATTAATTAATTCATTCATTTGACGATCACTAAAGAATCACTAAACAGCTACCATGAAACCTCACTTCTTGTACTATAAATGTATTTTCATTAAATTCTTAATTTTCTATTATTAAAAAACTAAATAGGGGCAAAAATCTGGAAACAAATATTTTTCCATACTCTGCTTTCTTTTTTTTCCATACTTTTCCAGACCTGGAAAATACTTAAATAAAATTCCATACTTTTCCAAACCCGTAGGAACCCTGACATTATTACATTTTGCTGTTTTTCTTTTTTTTTTTTTATCAAATAAGTGCAGCCTTTGTAAACAGACATCTTTAAAAAGCTTTAAAAAATTCAGAGCCCAATTTTTTTTTTAACATTTTTCCTTTTTGGGATGAAATAACCCTTCAAGAAGGTCGATTTTGAATTCACGTGGTCTTCAAAGGTCAGTGGAAAGGGGAGTCAGTGTCTGAGAGGTCAAAGGTCAGTCTGATATACACATGTCTATGGGTGGATGAGGTCAAAGTTGCTGCATTACTTGGATCTGTGGCTGGTGCTGTTGCTGGAGCCTCGGGGACGGTAGGCTGGGCCCGGACCCCTCCAGACCACAACCCAGCTGGGACAGCACTACCACAGACAGAGGGGTGGGGTGGAGGAGGAAGAAGAGGGGAGGGGAGAGAGAAAGAACAGGGTGGGGAGGGAGGTAACAGGAAATAAAAGGTAGGATGTAGCAGAAAGAGGAAAAGTGGCATCCACCATCATGTTAATCAAATGACAAACCCACATAATCAAAAAATAGGTCTGATTAACTTCGGTTGATCTATGTTGAGATTAGTATGAGACACTACAATATCTAAATCCATTAGTATGTCTACACGTTGTGTTAGTGTCTGTTAGAGATATCTGGACTAGAGATGTACTTGAATAACAGTGAAAGAAGTGGCAGAGAAATGAAATGCATGTGTCCAGTGCATGAGTCTGTACCTGCTGCCTGAGGAGACATGAACCCCCCCCCCACTCCAGTGAGATTGATGACCGCCGTCTGTTGTGCGGACAGACCCTGTTCTGCCGTCAGACCTGGATCAGCCTGATTTAAAGAGAACAACTGAATTAACTTCAGAACATACATAAAAAAAAATTTCTTTGGTGTAGCATGAAACTAAAGAGGGTTTGTGAGATGCCAATGTCAAATTGCATTAAATAAAAAAAATTGTATCATCCTTTACTCACCCTCATGCACGAGTTTCTTTCTTATGTTGAACATAGAAGATATTTTGAAGAATGCTGGTAATCAAACAGTTGATGGTGCCCATTGACTTCTATAGTATTTCTTTAAATGTCAACAGGGACTAACAACTGTTTAGGTCTTCAAAATATCTTCTTTTATGTTCAACAAGAAAGAAACTCATACAGGTTTGGAACAACATGAGGGTGAGTAAAGGATGACAAAATGTTCATTTTAGGTTGAACTATTCCTTTAAGTCAACATATATATGTAATTTAGAAAGAAAATATTTGTATGTAAATTACAAAAAATAAAAACTGTCATATTTTAAATGTAATACAGTATAATAATATAATAATTATAATGTTATAAACCTGTAATAGATTCTATTTTCTTTGAGCACAAAAGAAGATATTTCGATGAATGTTGGTAACCAAATAGTTAATTGTAGCCATTGACTTCAATGGAATAGAATTTTCAGTTTTAGGTGAATTACCCTTTTAACACTATTGGAGTTGATTCTCAGCCTCTGGAAATTGCTAGAATCTTGATAGCAGTGTAAAACAATAGCTACAGTGTGTCTGACTCACTGCGTCCCCCTGCTGCTGGGGGCTGGATGTGGCGGAGTGACTGCTTTGCTGTTGAGGGGAGAACTGAGACAACTGCTGCTGCTGTAGAGAGTTAAAAATCAGTGGTCCTGTAGGGAGCTAAAAGAAAGGGAAAACAAATTTAAATGGGAGAGAAAGAGAGAATCACCTCCACAAAAGCCAATACTTCAACTACAAAAGCTCTCTCACCTGAAGAAGGTTCAGCGGTCGCAGTCCCGGGCTGTTGTTCAGCCCAAAAGGCCCACCTGCTGGAACAACATGAACATTTTTCTATCTACAGTAGTGACTGACAACTTATAAAAGTCACTGATGAACATCAGGCCATGCAGGGAGAGATTCACTAAGGGGTTTACCTGCTGGAGCTGCAGGCTGCATGGCAGGAAGAGCTCCAGACATGAGACCACCAGAGGGCAGAAGTCCACTCAGGGGTATACCAGACGCCAGAGTACCAGGACTACAGCCTAGCATTGGGTTAGAACCGCTCATCAGAGACTGCGGACTGCTGTAAAGAAAAACACAGCAGGGGTGGTTAGTCGCTGTTTTTTCCTTTTCATATCCCTGAAAAAAAAGAAGTCACAAACGTGGGTGGGTTCTTACCAAACCGGGCCCACCACATTGATGAAGTTGAGCCCTGCGGGGTTTGTCATGACCTGTGAGGATGTGGTGCTGGATGTGGGCAGGGGAATAGTCATGACAGGCAGGGTCATCTGCTGTTGGGCGAAGGGAGTCAGCAGGGTGGGCTGCTGTGGAAGGGCGGGGTCCTGAGGGGTGGGCGTTACTGAAGGTGTGGCACTCTGAACGTCGGCGGGGTGGGGCGTCGAACACGGCGTGTTGGTGGGTGTGGGTGTGGAGGGCTTGGGAGTACCTGATCCTGTGGAGGACGATCAGAGAAGAAAGACGAAATAAACATCTGGCTAGCAAGCACTGATAGCTTTCTAGTTGTGAATGGAGGGATACTCACTCTGCATGGGCGAGAGAGCAGCAGGGGACAGCAGGCCAAGCTCCATGGAGTGTTTCCGGGAGAGCGACTGATTCTTTGTGGGTGGAGGGGTCGGGCACTTGAGATGGCCGCTTGAGGCCTGTGTACTGTACGGGTTACCTAGACAAAGGGAAGGAGTGTTTGTACACTTTTTAAAGTCATATTGAGATAGAAGAGAGGGAATGAGATTGAGACATGATGGAGGTCGGACTTGAACTACACTATATTGCCAAAAGTATTGGGTCACCCCCTTCTAATGAACATGTTTGACTACTTCAGTAATTTCTATGAGTACAAATCTTAATGTTTAAGCATATAATGATTTTCTAGGGAATTGTATGCTTCTAATTTTATAGCAACAGTTTAAACAGGACCCTTTTTCTATTCTAACATGACAGTGCCTCTGTGTATAAGTCACGGTTCAAAAAGACATGATTGATTCAGTCAGTGTGGAAGAACTTGACTGGTCTGCAGAAAGCCAAGTCCTGATCCCAGCTGAACACCTCTGGTGTGACTTTATATGCAGACCTTGAGCCAAAAACCCAATACTTTTGGCAACATAGTGTACATTGTATACATGTCAAACAAAAATCAGCATATTAGAATGATTTCTGAAGGATCATGTGACACTGAAGACTGGAGTTATGATGGTGAAAATTCAGCTTCGCCATCACAGCAATAAATTACATTTTAAATTATTTAAAATATAAAACAGTCATTTTAAATTTCACAGTATTACGATATTTATATTCATGTGCGTATTCTGCTCTTCTCTTGTTGATACATATACATATTGTTATATTATAAGTTTGTCTCACCTGAGGAGGCGCAGGCTGAGCCGGCTGGCAGTTTGATAGGAGGAGGTCTGTGTTTGATGCCCTTTCCTAAAACCGAAGACTGGACCAGAGCTGAGAATCCATCAGCCTGGATCAACAGCAAACATCCATCAAAATAGACCAATCTTGTCATGACATTCACGTGAATGTTAGGCAAAAGCAATTTTTTGGTGTCTAATTTCTAAATCTGACACATAAATATCTAATCAAGCATTTAGGATTTGTTTAGACTGACAGAAAATGAGTAAATCTGCCTCATTTCAATTTTTTTGTAGCCTGAAGTACAAAATCAGCACATCTTATGTTTACAAACCTGAACACATAAAATCAGTTTTTTTGCAACATGTCTTAGTCGGAATGGTCAGATGTAACATCAAAGTGTCTCACCTCATTTTCCCTGGAGGGAGAGAGCTGGCCTTGGGACCCTGCACTGCCTGAGTTGTGCAACATCTTCACCTGACACTTCACGTCTCGTTCATACACCTCCTTATACTGCGTCAGAAACCTGCGACACAGGAATATTTTCATGGCAGCTGAGCGCAACAGAGACCCGAAACTCAATAACGCCAAACAACAAAGCATGGCTCCTGTACTTACCGATCAGCATCTGTTTTTGAACCTATGAGGAATCTACAAACCACAGAAAAAATACAAGATCAGGTAAGTGCAACAACAGTTAGGCGAGTGTAACTTAACACTTTACTCTCATCTTAGAATAGAATGTAATATATAATATAAATGTAAAATAAGTACTTCTAAAATGAAATGGTAAAATGTCATCAGTTATTTCTTACGGTGGGTGAATGAGGTGCAGGTCTGTGACATCCTCCTCTGATTTGGAGTCTTTGGCGCTGTAGATTTTCCCATATACCAGTGGGTCCCCCATGGACTGGAAGATAGTGACTTTTGTTCTTTGAGGCTGACCTCCTACTTCACACTCGAAAATGTAGTTGTCCCTCACGTCCTATTACGAAATAAAGACCGCACATAACAAAAACTTGTTTTTTTCCCCTTATTAGCATATTACAGGGTCCATGTGCAGTCTAGTTAGTAAGATTTGCACATTTGTGTTACCTGTGCAGGCCAAACAGTGGGCTGAGTTTCATCTAGTTTGACAGAGTTCTCTGCCACTGCATATTTCTCCACCTGGAAGCAGAAAAAAAACTTACTTTCACAGACTTGGGTACAGGAAAATAAAATGTCAAAACACACCATCTCAGAACACTGAAGGATACAAGAACATGAAATTTATCTGAGCAATACTTTTAAACTCATTTCATTTAAAAAAATATATATATATATTTGTTATAAATGGCTTAGGACCTACAGAAAAAAGAGAAATGCTACTTTTACATTCATTTAACTGCATTACAGCAACTCACATCAATTTCAGATGGGACAGTCAGCTGACAACTGCTCTGTTTCCACATGTCCACACACTGAAGAAAAAACACAGAAAACACCCACACTAGTCATAAAGAACAAAAAGATATAATAAACACTTTAAATGGGACATTTGATTAATACAGTACTGTTCAAAACTTTAATTGGTAAGATTTTCTCTTATTGTTAAGGCTGCATTTATCTGTTACAATTTAAAATTCAAATAAATTTTAAATACACATTAAATTAAGAAACATTTCTTATTATCAACGCTGAAAACAGTGCTGTTTAATATTTTTGTGGAAGCCGTGATACTTTTGGCGCTTTGCCACTGCATGGTACGGCACAGTACGGTTCCGTACGGCACACTTTTGCGGGGGTTTCCACTGGGTACAGTACCTGGTGTTACGTCAAGATGTATGTGGTGTCTATGCATCTCTCTCTTTCTCTGTCATGCTCACAGATGGCCCTGCCCTAATTGAACGTGGCGGTACGTGCCCCGTGGTTGGTAGAGGCTGGAACTGCGCATCTTTCAAAAAAAGATACTTTTATGTTTCTCCTAGACCTGGGACGTAACACTGGTACCTAGTACTTTTTTAGTACCACCTCAGGCCGAGGTTCCAAGCGAGCCGTACCGTTACCAAAACGTGACGTGTAAACTCTGCTGATCACTGATTGGCCGAAGAAAATCGTCACTGCCTGCATCATTGAACTTGCGGCATGAGACTCAACAGACCCACTAGATTTAAATCAGCACAGCCAGCGAAGGACCGAACGCAACTGTTTTGAATGAGCGCACCTTTCTTTTAACAACCAAAAATGGCTGTTTCGTTGTCTGTTGAGGAAGTACAGACGTTCTTCTCGTTGACAGCCGAGGAGCAGATCCAGCGAGAGCTTGATGGAACGACGCAGAATTAAAAAGTTTTTCAGGAGTCACGGCAGTAGAGATGGCGCAACTATAACGACACGTGAATAATCCCGCCCACTCTAAAGCGGTACTAAACTGCAGTCGAAATGCAAACCGAGCCGTGCCTTGCCGTTCTGAACTGTGCCGAGCCGAGTCGTACCACACCATTCTTTTCAGGATTCTTTGATGAATAGTAAGTTCAAAAGAACAGCATTTTTTTAAACAGAATTGTAACATTATCACAAATGTATTTACTGTTTTTTAATCAATTTAATGCACAGAATAAAAGTAAATTCTTCCAAAAACGTATCTTCCTGACCCCAAACTTCTGAACAATGATGTACGTTTCACATATTTTACTATGTTTATATCCATTTACCCAAAATCATCAGAGAGAGTAAAACAGGTCTGCAAACAGTGTCTGTGTCTTAGACTCACATTTCCAGCTTTGGAGATCTTAAGGTCTATGGATGGAGCAGGTTTCCTCTCTTTCCTCCTCTGCAGGTAGTCCAGGAGTCGGAGCTGTGGCAGTGCAGGGCAGTGGCTCATCATCTCCTGCTGTCGGTTCAGAGCTGCTTGAGAATGCCTCCTAAAACACCTGCAGAGAGGAGAAACATGACAACCATCAGCACAGAATGATGGATAGCTGATATATGATTGGATCTGCATTTGAATTTCAGGATATCTTTGTATTAAACAAAACATTTTGAAGCCTTCAACTTTGATAAACCACATGAAATGATCAGATTCTTGCACTCACCTTAAACAGGCAAAAGATCTTCTACTTAACTATTTTTGTTAGCTGCATAGAGTAAAAGCCACTCACAACAATACAATGAGAGATCAGAACAGCAGCGGCTTCTCGGTTCACACATGGTGACTAACCACAGATAAAAGATCTACTCTGTGCACATCTACATAAGCTCTGTGGGTTTAAGCAATTTCTTGGATGCAAAATGTTTGCAGTCACAAACAATCACACTGAGCAGCAGACAACAGGAAATTATCACAGACAGTCTGATAATGCACTTTGGTTTAAAGACAACTGATGATCAAGCGTATGAAGCCAAACATATATTTAATGAAGCTAAAAAGCTAAGCGCATTACCGCTTCATGGATCGTGTGTTCATCTTCTGTTTGTTGTAGAGCAGACGGTTGGTGGTGCAGCTGACAGAGATGGAGGGGTCCAGACACAGAGGCTCTGCTGTGGCCAGAATCAACTGACTCTCCAGCTGAAGTTTATCGTCCTATAAACACATTCAAACCACATGAGAATCAATGCATCCTCCATACTTCACTGTGCTGTGAATCTGTCACTTTAATGTTCTTTATTAATCTACAATACTTGTCAAAAATTTAAGGTCAGTAAGATTTTTTTAATGAAATTAATATTTAATTCAGCAAAGATGAAGTCAGTTGATCAAAAGTGACAGTAAAGACATTTATATGCGGTAAAAAATATATATATTTCAAATAAATGCTGTTTTTTTAACTTCCTGAAATGTATCACAGTATCCACAAAAATAACCGTTTTCAACATTGATAATAAGTTATCAAGTTTTGCTATGTGCTTTTTAAATTTGTATTCTTTTCTTTTTATTATTTATATCTTTTGAGCTTTCATTTATTTTATTTCAGTTTTAGTAATTTTAATATTTCAAATTCAACTTAGTTAGCTGCCAAGGCAACATTTCTTTCTTTTACAGTTTCATCTAATATTTTAATTAAGTTTTATTTCAATAATAATAGTAGTTTTAGTAAACAATAACTGAATTTGATATAGGGCAGGTAACATTTTCAACACTGATAATAATAATAAATATTTCTTAAGCAGCAAATCAGCATATTAGAATGATTTCTGAAGGATCATGTGACACTGATGACTGGAGTAATGATGCTGAAAATTCAGCTTTAACATCACTGGAAAAATTTACATTTTAAAATATATTAAAATAGAAAAGATATTTTAAATTGTAATGATATTTCACAATTTTACTGTTTTTACTGTATTTTTGATCTACTTGCAGCCTTGATGTACATAAGACACTTCTGTCGAAAATATTTAAATAATCTTACTAACCTCAAAGTTTTGAACATTAACAGATAGAGTTCCCTCACCTGTGTCCACTTGTGGTGATCACTTGTCATAGCATGAACGTCACAGATCAGGGTCTGGTGTGGAGAAGATGGATGATTTAATAACGATACAATAGGGAAAAAAAGTTTCTCAAAATACAAAACAGGGACTGCTGGTCATGGATCAGGCCTGTTACTGACCTGCATAGTGGGTCTCAGCAGGATGTGCCGGCTCTGGTAGGTGGGCATCTTTGCATTTCCAGACTGTCGGTAGTCCCTGACCTCAGCTATGACACAGCCACAGTGGAATATGTTCACCTGACAGAAGAGAAGTAGGAAAACATATCTAAGCTGGTGGTTTATGCATCAGTAAAGAAACATGTAGGTTAAT
Organism: Barbus barbus; assembly: GCF_936440315.1. Taxonomy (NCBI): domain Eukaryota; kingdom Metazoa; phylum Chordata; class Actinopteri; order Cypriniformes; family Cyprinidae; genus Barbus; species Barbus barbus. Next base: position 16,134,391 of record NC_136725.1, read on the forward strand.
TAAATTAAAATCACATCTAGAGTCAGTTCTGAACCAGTATTTTTCATTTTAGTATTATTTATATACTGTAATAGTTTATTAATATTTTGAATTAGCTTTTAATATTTAATAATTAAATTTTTAATGGTTTTGTCATTATTTTTTATATTCCTAAGTAGCTTTATTTTATTTAATACATATTTATTTTTGGTTTAAATTTTTTTTTATTTCAGTCACTTGTCAAGGCAACATTTCTCATTTTCAGTTAATTATAGACCATATATTTTATTTCAGCTTTAAAAAATGATTTAATAACAGTTTTAGTTACCAATTTTACCAAGTTTTCTGAACATAATCTAGGGCAGGCTGTTTATATATAATAAAATTTTAATATTTGAAAATGTTAACGTAAAAAAAAACAATTATACAATTTCATTGATAGCAGAAATTAGAAAGAATGAAATTTAAAAAAAAAAAAACTACAAATATTAAGAGACTATACATAAAAATATTTACATGCCACTAACCTGTGATTTTTCTAGAAGGTCTACAAGGATGGGCGGCAGCTCCTCGGCATCCAGGTACTCCAGTAACTCCGTTTCTTCGTAGCGAAGTCGGATTGTTTCTGAATCTTATAGGTTGGGATGAGTTTATTAACATGCAACATGAAAAGCTCAGCTGATTTAACCATAAAACAAATAAAAAGCAGACAGTACCAGATCCATTTTTTCCTCTAAGCATAAGTGAGTATCCTTCATTTCCAGGGTACAGGTTGACCACCAGACATGAGACTGACTCCTGTGAGACCAGCTTCTCTAGTAGATTCACATTTCTCCTCAGTTTCTACAGAACAGAGAATGAATACACACAATACAATATTAATAAAAAAATTATTTGATAGAGTTATAAAATCCCACCCTACTTAATGTCCAGTTTCATTAAGAAATATATAAAATAAAGGCAGTAAAAATGGTTGTGAATGCTACTTTTTTTTAAAGTTACAGCAGCTGAAAATTACCTTCAACTCTGGTTCTTTTTCACACTCTTCAATGTACAATTCATAAAGTTTCTGATATAAGGATTTCCTTCCACTCGAGGATACTCGTCTCTTCGCCGGTCGCTGGCGAGCACTTTCAACAATGTACTAAACAAGAAATAACAATGTTATTGAACAGTAATAGAATATACACAGCTATTCTTCTCCACAGTGATTTCTCAGTTTGCATTTATAAAAGCAGTAAAATAATTATAATAGACACAAATAAACACCACTGTGTACGATAAATAAAAAGCACAGCAGAAAATAATAAGTTTGAACAAGTACCTCAGCCCGATCCAATGCATATTCTAAGACCTGTTGCTGTGGAAGAAAGATGTGAAATGAAAATACTGTCCATTGGAAATGTTAAACATTATCAAATCAATCGCATAACGTTATGTAAAATCCAATCCAGTTAAAAATGCATCATTAATCCAAACCTGCGGTTCTTACCATTGTGGTTGCTGCGTGACAGGAGGCGATGTTGTGTTACACCAGCACTGTCACCTCCACAAACACACCATTCAAGCCCTGAGATCAGAGAGAGAGACAGTTCAGAGACACACTACCACGTGCATTTACCTGTCAGCTGACAGTTTCCATTCAAGACTCAAACCCAGACACCCAACGAGAACTGTATGAATGCGAATACACAAAGTATGAGGCATGAACTCAGCTCATTAAGACTGTTATGCATCTGTGTGTATATGCAGTCACAACATCTGGCAAACAAATGTGGCGAACTTCCACAGGATGATGACAAAGTATGTGTTAAAGGATGCAATAGCAAGAAACAGCATGCATTCATGAAATGCAAAGGAATATGATTCCAGCAGAAAATGGCAAACTTCAGCACTGCAGCTCCAGCAAACGACAGGCTGGCTAACCACAGCTAACAGCTCACTTCAAATGCACAAATCCACAAAACACGACCAACTGACAGAGCGGGGCAGAACGTGACAATGGCGACAAACATCAAAACCGACTTGCCAATCGAGTTGCATCACCACAGGCAGGAAATCCAAAGCAAGAAGCGGAATAAATGTTCCAGTGCCTTCAATGAAAAAAACTCACAGCAGCCATTTTGTTCCAGTGTAACAACAAAATCCAAACTTCCGGTGTGCGCGCGTGCTGGAGGCGGAACCAAAGATGTGTAGCGCGGCGCCGCTCAAAAACAACATTTCTCTTCATGCTATAATACAAAACTATAAAAAAAATCACTAAGCTAGCCATAATTACCGTAGTTACTTCAGATATTATTACGACATTTAATCTGTGGCAACATGGTTTTAGCACCAATGTTATTAGAAAACAAAATGACACAAACCTTCTGGAGGATCAGTTATAAATGTTTTACAGTAAAAATATGGAAAACTGCAGTGTCTATCATATAAATAAATCAGCAAATCAACAAACATTTAAACAAAATATAATACATTATAATATCAATAATTGTATTCGTATAGGGTTAGTTCACCCTCATTGCTCACCCTCAACAAATTAAGATATTTTTGATGAAATCTGAGAGCTCTCGACCCTCCATAGACAGTAAGGATATGACCACGATCAAGGCACAGAAATGCAGTAAGTACATGGTAAAATAGTCACAATTCGCCTACTTATACTATGCCCTAAAAGTATGTTCTCTTTTTGTGAAGAAAAAGTACATACTTTTGAGTGTAGCATACTACTTCATCATAGCAGCTTCTTTAATGGACGCTGTGTTGCTTAATTACGTGCATCCTGTAACTGTTTAAACTGCCCTGTCAATCATCTTGTCACAGTTAACATCATCCACATTTCGTTTAGTTTGATTTCCTACCATATTGGAGAGAAATAAAGAAGCACATCACGGGTCTTTCATGCCAAGAACTCTGCTCATGTGTTTGCATAATGATGCATTTAAAAGTTAATGTCCAAACGTATCATTATAAAAGTTCACAGTGTTGCTGCAGATGAAATATAAAGTGTATATTTTTTCATCAGGTTAGACATTGGTTATTTATCACTCAAATCCTTTTCTCTACCATGTCCTCGGTCGCGCATATCCGCCATGTTTGTAGTTTTTTAACACTTATTGTTTGTAGTTCTAATCGGATAATACTTTTTGTGCGCAAAGAAAACAGTAATAACAATTTATTCAACAATTCTTCTTCCCGACTGTCTTCTGACATTTTGGAGAGTAGCCTACTCCAGAACATAATCAACGTAATCAGCGTTGTTTCAATTAATTCTGGGGTACTCTTCAAAATGGCGGAAGACGGTAACTTGGGAAGAAGAGTTGTTGAATAAATTGTTATTACTTTACACTAAGTGCAAATAGCCCGCTTTGTTGGCAAAGGCTATTTACATTAACTCCGCCCACTAATATGCCATTGAGTTAGTCAACACTAAAAAAAGACTCTGCTTTAGCATTTGTTTCAGTGGCATAGATGGTAAAGTATGCTTTTCGACGCGATCGACCCGAGTTCGAACCTTTTCAAATCTCATATCTCATCGGAAAGGCATTTTTCTGGAAAAATGAAGGAAATAATCAAAAAGTTGAAAATAAATGTATCGGGTAGGGTTAGGGTATGTGTTTACTGTCCCAGTAAGGTGGCATAAATTTGAATTAAAACTTTAATTTACACTCAATACGTTATTATTGCATACTGTTTTATAATGTACTACAATACTGAGGTGCAGATAATTGGCACTATTTGCAATAAGTAATATAAACAGCAGAAAATCTTGCCATTTTAACAGTGTAAATAGCATCGTTAAAAATATTATTTTCACTTGGTGTAAATAGAATCTATCGCTAAGAAAATATGCTATTTGCACAGGCTAAATACCATCTAATTGTTTTCTTTGTGCACAAAAAGTATTCTAGTAGCTTTGTAAAATTACGGTTGAACCCCTGATGTCACATGGACTATTTTACCATGTACTTACTGCATTTCTGTGCCTTGATCGTGGTAATATCCTTACGGTCTATGGAGGGTCAGAGAGCTCTCAGATTTCATCAAAAATATCTTAATTTGTGTTCCGAAGATGAAAGACATGAGGGCGAGTAATTCATGACATAATTTTCATTTTTGGGTGAACTAAGCTTTTAATAGTTTTGAATTTTTACAGGTGGGTATAATCTTGACAATATTGTCTTTGTATTATTTACTGGAAATGACCAAATACGTAAAAAAGAAGAGAGAGAGAGAAAAAAGAAAAAGTATTATCATCGGAGACTTAGAAGCAAGAGAAGATTTTTAGTGGAGAATGAATTTCCAAGCCAGAAAGGGCCTAGAAAAACAATAAAGGCAACCCTTTGGTTCTAGTTTAAAACTGATTTTGCAATGTATTCATGTATGTTTTGTCTTTCAAATAATGACCACTTGGTTACGACCAGCAAAGTATTTGTAATTGATTAAGCAGACTTGTATTGATACAGTTACATTTGGAAGTGACAGTTACACATTACTAGCACTTACTATAGTCATAACTGTAAATTATGTAAATTACAATCAATCCTAACCAAACCCTAACACTAAATGTAACCTTATAGGAACTGCATAAATGTGTAATTACACTGTCACAATGTCACTTTAACCCTCAGCAAGTCATTTACAAGAGCACCTTTTTTTAAGATTAGATAATCAGTTCAAAACAGTTTTTACAAACCTATCAGCTGCTGGCGAACCAGTAAATTAAATGAAAAGAATCACAGAGTTTTAGAAAAAATATTTTTATTATTCCCTAAAAAGAAAATGTACACCTCACTCCAAGCAAAAGCCTCCAGAAATCTTCTAAACTGATGGGAAGATCCACTAACAAACAGTATTGCATAAACCACTTGAATGTCACAACACAATCTTAAAAAAAGGGAAAATAATAAGACAAGCAATGAATAAACATAAGAGAAATGAATAAGACATCAATGATACCAGCATAATCAAGTTAACATTTTAACACATGGCCTACATATGCAACACAGTCGAGACAAACATGGAACTCATCCAACTCATTTAGTTCATTCAGTATTTCCACAGCAAACAAACATTTGGGCAGTGCGCTTCATTATTTCAGTAACTCCAACCTCCTCCAAAATCACAGAATGAACCATAAATGAAAGATTAAAATATTGTACAAGAAAGCAAACAACACACAGACACATATTGCTTCTTTTACACAATTTAACCATTATTACTAGTTTGCTAACTTGACCTCTCAGAGCATAACCAGAATACACTCGACTCATACAAAATAAAATACTCTTAGAAACCCCAGAGGGGCAAGTCAAATATATTCAGTTAAAAATATTTGATATCTCTTATAAAGAGAACAGAATTCAAAATTCCTATCTGATTTCTTAAAACATTTTTTTTAAAGATTCTAGAGATAATAGACTTAGAACATAGACATAGAACCATAATAATAGACAGTTAACCATGCACATCAGGGCAGCGGATGGACAGGATTCTCTGAATGTCCACCAGATGGCAACACAGTCTGATCTGAAATCAAGGCAGCTGGGTAAAGGCTCACTTTGCCAAGACTATTCTTTCATTTTATGCACGGACCCTCAATACAAGAAACCATACTATAACAGCACAAGAAAACAACCTCTACACACTACAGAAAAGAAAACTCTAATTCAGTTTTAAATATTTGTAATAAGCAAATAATTGTCCTAACGAAATAAATACTGAAATACGGTAACAAAGGCTTTGGTTGAGCATTCCTATCTCTTCAATATTAATCCCAGCACTGAGTTAAGCCTAAATCAAAGTTAGGCCCTGTGTTTAACATTTGTGAAAGACTAAACTACACCAACTGAAATTTCACTTCCATTCCTAATCATAACCCGTGAAATGTTGTGATGGGGGGGGGGGGGGGGGGGGGGGCACCTATGAAATGTCAGAACACAGTTTTAAGAGTGCAATAACAAAAGAAATGTAAACTTCCGATAAAGCGCTTGTGCTGAACCTCAGCACAACAGGAGAAATATGCCTTAGAGTAATGGAACAACTATTGTCATTAACAAGTTCCACTGCAATGAGCAGAGGGAGGGAAAAACTGTTAACTAAGCAACAGTTACCACAGCAACACCACAACCAATCAGCAAGCCTGAATGCGCTGGAGGAACACTGTCAGACTCATCCAAGCCTGTTAACCACCCAACATGATCAAGTGTAGGGAGTAAACAGTGATATGAAGAATAAAAACCAACATATATGAATGAAACCACGAAAAAATTAAAACGAGTATTTGCAAGGTTTTAAACCTTACACCTCATTCTGCATAGAAACACTTTTGGACACTTTCAAAATTCAGATGTCACCTTTTAGAGCGAGGCGACATTAAACTCATTAGCACAGCGTTGTGCATTTCTGGTCCGTTTGAGCTTCCATGAGAGTCTGCCTTAAGCTGCGCTTTCTTTTTGGTCTTTGAGGGACTCTGCTGTCCCCAAAAAGCACTATTCCACTGGGTTGTTGCCAGCTTTGACCCCTGCTCGCCCGATCTGGAGCCACGGCAGCTTGGCACAGTTTTTAAAGAGCTGCTCGATGGCTATGTGCCGTACATGAAGCTCTGATGAAAGGGAGTCCTTCTCCTGCACAGCTACAGACAGCTCCTCAAACGCATCTGAGGGACAACAGAGTCTGTGCGTTAGTACACAAGAATAATGATAACCTACATGAGAAATGTGAAATATGCATGAGCGGGGCTCAACATAAGGATGGCCAGCTGGCCAAAGAGTAGATCTATTGCTTGCCCTATATCTTACATTTTGATAATGTACATGCACTTTCATGCCTCACAAACCTTTGGTTTTCTGTGACATTTGGTTGCAAAAAGTCTTTTTAATCTGGCTGATATGGATGGAGGTTTTATTGAAGTTACAAGACTTGTTGGCATCAGTAAGAATGGGGTGAAAATTACACACACACACACATGTAGGTCATTATTTTCCAGAAAATATGTTAATGAAAATATGGAATATCTTGTATAAAATTACTGAAAATTATCTTTGTGAGGAAAACGTTACATAACTTAAACAAAAAAAACAAACAAACAAAAACACCCAAGATGTAACATTTTATATTTTTATTAATTTATATTAAATAAAATTTTTTAATTCATAAAATAAGAAAACAACAAAAATTGAAACAAATAAAATTGTAAAAAAGCAAAACAATGGACATACAAATTCTGAAATAAATAAGGATGTTTATAAGTAAATAAAATGTATACATAAAATGTAAATGCTAAGAAATATTGAAAAGTAAATGTAAACGCTGAAAATTACATGTAAATAATGAAATGAAATGTTAAAATTAGTTCGCCCCATAATGTGTTTGGGTTCAAAGTAGTTTACTTAAAACGGAAAACTTAATTTTTCTTATTTTTGGGTGAAATATCCCTTGATGAGACTCACTTTGTATCTGTAGCAGTAGCTGCTCATTCAGCTGGTGAAGCTCCTCCACACTCATCCTCACCACTGAAAGAGAAAGACAAACAAACACTGTCATAAAGTGGTTATGAAAATCATTCTCTCGCTATCTTTTCAATAAAGTGAAAACTGACAAACACATCTCCTTTCACAGCTGAAAGCAGATGCCTTCATAACAGTCCTTGAGACGTTTTCTGCTCAGAACAGCACATGGTGTGATCCTGATGACATGTCTGATTTAACAGAACCCATTTAATTGGGTGAGAAGGAGACAGACATTGAAGAATGATGAGAGAAATCAAAGTCTAGATTGTGACCTCAACCTTTTATTGGTGCTTTGTGGACTATATTGATGGGAAAGATGCAGAGATACAAAGCGCCAGATAAAACCCTAATGGTGAGGATATCGATTTCCGTCCTTCACTTTGTCTAAGATGCTACTGTGGGAATTCAACTGAGCCCAAAAACCATATACAGTGTTGCTTCACTTATAATACCAACATAATCAAAGCAAATAATACCATTCAAGGTTTGGGGTCAGTAACCAAGGCTGCATTTATTTCATTAAATATAGTAAAAAAAGTAATATTGTGAAATATTATTACAATTTAAAGGGGTCATATTATGCTTTTTCACTTTTTGAATTTTAGTCCGAGTGTAGTGGTGTATGTTTAGGCATAAAAAAAAGATCTAAAAAGTTACAAATCTCAAAGTCCACTCCAAAGGGAGATATTTAGTTTTTTTGTTTTAAATCCCTTTTCAAAAACTACAACGAACGGCTCGTTTGGACTACAGTGTTGTTTTCCAGGGGTTTTGTGACATCACAAAGCGACCCATTATAATATCATTGAAATAAATACGGAAATGAAGACGACGACGATGAAGAAGTGCTGCTGTAGCGTCAAGTTTTTTTCACCCCTGTGCCCAAAACAACAATAACGTTACCACTCTAATATGTCTTGCAACATCCGTGCGTGCAAAGGTTCTGCGGAATGCTCTTGTTCAATATTCTCGGGGTCTGAATCCAGCTGAAATTGATATGGCAATATTGACGCCATCCTTAATACCGGAGCAGACATGATCATGCTGCTTTGGCAAGGGGCGTGGCAGTATTGAAACACCGTCTAAGCTGTTCGCCAATCACAACGCATTTCGTTTTTTGGAAGGCAGGCCTTCATCAAACCCGGAACTAATCGAGCCGTTTGTGCCAGGCACAAATGTCACATGATTAGTGGTCGACCGATATATTGCCAATGCCAATTTATTGGCTGATATCTGGCATTTTTCAAATATCGGCGCCGGCCGATAAGTTGACTAATGAACATTTAATTTCACAAAACTTGCAGACTAGTCGAATCCAGCTGTGAGATCTTATAAAGTGTGCGTATCCTGCATGATCGCGTGTTCTCTGTGTGACAGTCAGTCTGTGTGAATTGAAAGCAGACAGGAGGAGAATTCAGCTTCACTGGAGACGTGCGATCGACAAACTTTAAACTCGTGATTTCAAATTATGCTGTGCTTTATGCTTTTGCCATATTCATGTCATTTGCGTGTGCTATATGTAAAATGAGTGTTACCTTGGATTTATTTGAAAAAATATGATTCCCAATGCACACAAACTTCCCAGAATACTGAGTGGCCTGTTGGTTACATTGTTTACTTCCCTTTTAATTTTATTATTAAATATTTATTTATTTGTGAAAAATACTTTGTCATCTAAAGTATAATTATGGTTATTTTACACATTTATTTTTTTAATCCATTTTCAAATTATTTAAAATTTCTTATATTAATTAAAATAAAGAAAATTATATCGGCCACCCTGCTTTCTAAGATATCGGCAGTCAAAAAAAAAAAAAAAAAAAAACAATATCAGACGACCACTACACATGATCCTTCAGAAAACATTCTAATATAATATTTAGTGCTCAAGAAACATTTTGTTTTTTTTTGAGCATTCTCCAAGTTTTCTACACTGGCACAAAAAATTCCAATACAAATTGTGTGTGTGTGTGTGTGTGTGTGTGTGTGTGTGTGTGTGTGTATGTATGTATGTATGTATATATATGGGTTCAATTAGTGCTTTCATATTAAAATAATTAACAAAAGGATTTCATGCTGCATAAAAATGTTTTGTTTTCTTTTTTAGGGAAAATCTGATCTTTTCAAGTTGCAGGTAGGACATAACATTTTTAATCAATACGAGCAGTGGGGTAGATCTTTCTGTTTCCAGTTGAGCAAAATCAATCTATGTGCTAAGAGTGTAACAAATCCAAGCATTATGCACTGATTTTTAGATAGATCCATATTATCACTACTGACCCCAAAAACAGCCAAAATTGGGTCTGGGTCCAATTGTTTTCCTAACACCTCTGACAATAAGTGAAAAACGGGAAGTCGTGGCCTAATGGTTAGAGAGTTGGACTCGTAATCCAAAGGTTGCGGGTTCGAGCCTCGGGCCGGCAGGGATTGTAGGTGGGGGGAGTGAATGTCCAGCGCTCTCTCCACCCTCAATACTACGACTGAGGTGCCCTTGAGCAAGGCACCGAACCCCCAACTGCTCCCCGGGCGCATAAATGGCTGCCCACTGCTCCGGGTGTGTGTTCACGGTGTGTGTGTGTGTGTGTTCACTGCTGTGTGTGTGCACGTTGGATGGGTTAAATGCAGAGCACGAATTCCGAGTATGGGTCACCATACTTGGCCGTATGTCACTTCACAAAAACTGAAATCCAATAATTACTAATCTTGGGACAACTCCAAAACATATATCCTAGGGATGCTGGAGTTTGACCGCACCTATTACATAGTGGGTCTACCGAGGAAAACATCTTAGAGAGCTTTAGTTTTGACAGGTGAAGTCGATGCAGGATCTTGAATTGTATAACACCATGTCTAATACACAAGGAAGAAGAATGAACTTGTTCTTGTGCTTCATCCCATTGCCAGTCTTCGATGTCTATTCCAAGATCATCTTCCCATGCTGTTCAACAACATTCTAGCTGTGATAATTTGTTATGTATAATTGCAACTCCTCCTTTGGTAAATTAATTCTGTAAAAACAATGTCTCCATTTGAGAAGTTGGCGGTCCATTAGGAATATAAAAAAAAAAAAAGTGTACTAGGTAGATCAAATATCTGCTGTAACTGCTGAAATGTTGGAAAACACTTGTTAATAAACAAATTCTGAAAGGAGTGTATCCCTTTATTGGACCAGATCTGAAATATTGAGTCAATTTAGGAAGGGCAAAATGAATGGTTAGAGATTAAGGGTGCTTTCACACCTGCCTCATTTAGTTCGGTTGAATCGCACTAGAGTTCGTTTTCCCTCTTGGTGCGGTTCGTTTGGGCAGGTGAGAAAGCGGCAATCGCACTCGGGTGCGCACCAAAAGCGGACCAAACAAGCGTACCGAGACCTCCTTAAAGAGGTGGTCTCGGCACGCTGTCAAACGAACCCTGGAGCGGTTCGTTTGTGGTGAGAAAGCAATCCGACCCAACGGACCAAGCGGTATCATAATTCATAACGGGAAATACGTTATATAAAAAGCAGCAGAGTCTTTTGTGTCTAGCAGTCAAGCACTTTGAGTACCCAGAAAAGCGCTATATAAAATGTAACAAATTATTATTTTGTGAATGCAAATGAGAATTTGTGAGAAACTTTGATTTTGTTAGTGAGAGTATTTGTTATTGCAGTTGAAAACCAAAGAGCACCTCTTCATATTAAAATGTTGTGTAATTAATTACTCTTCCCCACGCATTACAAGAATGCTGTCCTGACTAAGCCTCGATTCCCTCTGGCTGTAACTGCATATGCATATATATGTGAAAATATAATTATATATAGATAGATATATTAGAGAGGAATGACAGCTACATTCGTCTTGCGTTTGCCAGGACAGCTATAAAGCCGCAATAAGCCCGCGGAGCAAACTTGTCAATCCATCTTGATGAATGACGCAAAGGAACGTAAACAACTGAACTCTGACCAATAAGAGGACAGCTTTACTCACATGTGACTTGCATAAACACAGTTTGGTACGCTTTGCAATGTTGCCGTGTGAAAGCGAACCGAACCAAGAAGAAAATGCAACAATGTAACAAATTAATCCGTTTCGGAACAAAGCAAATGATCTACAGGTCTGAAAGCACCCTAAAGGTTTTAAAACGGAGCATGTTTGCCATTTAAAGAAACATTTTAAAAATAATTAATGTTAAAAACAGTTGTGCTGCCTGATATTTTCGAAGAAACCGTGATTGATTTTCAGGATTCTTTCAGGAACAGAATTTATTTGAAATAAAAATCTTTTGTACACACACATTTGTGTCATTACTGTCACTTTTAATCATTTTAATGATTAAAACATTTCTTATAAAAAACAAAGGAAAAAACACTGACCCCACACATTTGAGTGTCAATGTATATCATGAATACTCACGCTCTTCTCGACTGTGTCCCGTGTGTCTCCTCTGTCTGGCTGTGTCTCTCTGCTCTCGGTTCTGCTGTTCTCGTGGGTGGTGTCTCTCTCCAGTCCACAGTCCCTGGCATGATCCTTGCAGCAGGCCGAGACCGAGCTCCTCGGCAGAATGACAGTCCAGCATGGTTTTCCCATACTCTGACTCTGCCATCGACGTCTCTTCCACCCATCGTGGGGCATAACGGGGAACCTGGGCATCGGACTGGGGCAGGAGTTTCCTGCCGCCCTGCTGAGTGTGACACAGAATCTGTTTGGTCTCCCAGCGCCCGGGTGTCTCAGCGGTTACGGAGTCTCTGTTCTGGGCGTACTGTATAATGCGGTTGATTCGCTGGCTCAGAGCCCGCTTCACGCCCTCGTACGCGCTGTGGGAGGCCTTGGCACGGGAGAGCTTCTGGTTGGCGATTAGATGGTACTTTTCAAAGCAGTCTCTATGCCCACGTAGAGATTTGGAGTGCAGCAGGGTGGTGCTGGATACACCTGGTATAAAACACAAAAGAGGATATTTGCAATTCACTGTTATGAGTCAAACATGGTAAAAATGCAATAAAAGGGTCAAAGGTTAAGCTGCAAGTGAAAAGTAAAATGGTTTGTATCATTTATTTGTGTTAGCAGGTGTGTGTGTGTGTGTGTGTGTGTGTGTGTGTGTGTGACAAAAAACATAAATAACTGCTCAGTACAACCACAAAACTATGCAGATTTGACTGAGCGGCCTAAAAAAAAAAATATCATCTAAAAGACAACAAAATATCCAAATCTTAAATTTATTTAGGAATTAAGTGAAATCTCTTAACAGCTTCCAGAATATGAAAAAAGCTCATAAACTGCTCATATTTAAATAATCGAGAGAAACAAAATGAAAGCCAAAGAAATATGTGAAAGACTATTTATACTGTCGTTAGGGGAGAGCGAGTGTGAGAAATGAGGCAGGTTAAATTAATATGCCTAAATATATTTCAGGATGTCTGCTATTAAGTTAAATGAGAAGAGGTAGAAAAAAATCCACTGACACATCTTGGGCCTAATATTGGGCATGTTGAGGGGTAAGCTGAATTATAGTGTTATGTGTGAAAGATTTACATCTCTAATAAAAATGTGAACATAAATGAGAAGTAAAATTGAATAATGCAGAATCCCATTATTACTTTGCTGTGCATTAGTCACATTGTCATAATCTAGCTGATCTAGCCAGTAAAAGGTTTAAAATTCAGAATATTTTAAAATAGTGAAATAATTTAACATTTTATAAAATGTAATTTGTAAGAACGCATATCTTTTGAACATTCTCTCTATTACTGGAACCACTGACACAGCTTACCCTGACAAATCTGTCATTTTATTTCACAGCTACAATTTCGGAAAAAAAAAATGCCATTGTAATAACTGAAGACTAATATGCTACCAATTAATTAGTTTTACATAATCTGTTTGGGCTTGAGGTCTAAAAGATTTTTTTAATTTGAGAAGAACACAGTTAAAACAGTAATATTATTACAAATTAAAACGACTGTTATCTATTTTAATATTTTAAAATCTCCTTTATTTTTGTGATGGCAAAGCAAAATTTTCCACAATCATTACTCCAGTGTTATACGATCCTTTAGAAATCATTCTAATATGCTGATTTAGTGTTGTTATTATTATTATCAATGTCACAGTTGTGCTGCTTAATATTTTTGTGAAAACCACTTTTTTGTCAGGATTATTTGATGAGTAAAAAGTTTAAACAGCATTTATTTGAAATAATATTTTGTAACATTACCATTCAGAAGTTTGGGGCCAGTAAGGTAGTGTACGCACTGGCACCAGTGTTTTTTGATTTGGATAAATTTGCTTTGATAAAATACTTTTTACCTGCAATAAGTGTTTAAATGTATAAAATGTACTTTTAAATGCTAAAAATGATCAAAAGTGGTCTTCTTCAGTAGTATATAATGGGCCACATGACATAAGTGACCCATCTTAACTCACTCTCCCCTACAAATTTAATCTGATCCAAGATCAGCTTTCCATCCTTAATTAGTCCTTCAACCCCTAACAACAGTGTAAAACTGAACTCTGACAAGCTTTGAAAAGCTGCAACTATAAATCACTCCATCTCTGAGCGAATCAGCACATGAAAACATCACTTCCTGTTTTGGGTCCTTGTTGAGCAGATTAAAAACACATATTTGCCTGTAACTCAAACTAGGCCAAGAACAAATAAAACACACAGGCACAGAACGAGTGCTGCTGGGTGCGCCTTTGTGTGTTGTTTTTGCATTAGGATGTGCCATTTATGTCGGAGCTCAGTTGTGTTCAAACATGTTTTGAGTTCTAATCATGCCGCACAGAGACCAGCATCAGAGACTGTTGTGGGACACAGAGAGAGAGAGAGAAGAGAAGAGAAAAGAGAGAGAGAGAAAAAGAGAAAGAGAAAGAGAAAGAGAGACAGACACTCATTTGCTCTTAAAAGGAAAAACTGAAAATTCTGCCATTATTTACTCTCTCTCATGTTGTTCCAAACTTTATAAGTAACTTCCTTCAGTGGGACACAAATCAGGGTTCGGCATTAAGGACTGTATAATGGCCCAGGGCCAAAAACTTAAAGCCCTATTTATTTCATTTGCATCTTTATTTTAGTATTTACTTGTACTGCTACTGCTTGTAACTTGTTTGTACATACACTGCCATTCAAAAGTTTGGAATTTTTAAATAAGATTTTTTTTTTTTACTTTTATGTTCATCAAGGCTGCATTTTGATCAAAAATACAGAAGAAAAATTGAAATAATAATAATATTTTATTGCAATTTAAAATAACAGTTTTCTATTTTAATACAATTTAAAATATAACTTATTTCTGTGATGCAAAGCTGAAATTTTCATGAGCCTTTACTCCAGTCTTCAGAGTCACATTCTGCAGAAACCATTCTAATATGCTGATTTATTATCAATGATGGAATCAGTTGTGTTCCTTAATATTTTTTGGAACCTGTGATACTTTTTTTTCAGGATTCTTTGAATAAAAGGTTAAACTGAATAAATTTCTTCCAAAAAAAAAAACGAAATAAAAAAAATTACTGACCCCAAACATTTAAACGGTAGTGCAGCAGTAATATCCAATTCATGAATAAATGATTCTGTTGAGTCGGCTCTTTTCAGTGAATCATTTAAACCATTTCAAAGACAAATTAGCCGATTTAATTGATCACTTCATCCAGTACAGAGCCACTCTGAATGATCTCTTCACAAATCACTCGGGTCTGGTTCCAGAGTTCACCTCACTGACTTGATCCAGTCCAGGAAGACAATAAAAAAGAAAAAAAAGAAAAAAAAACCCATTTAAAAAAAAAAAAAAAAAAAAAAAAGTATTTGTATCCATTCCATGGAAGTCTAGGGGCTCTAACATACAAGTGTTTTTTGCTAGTTTCAGCCTGACGCAGTTATCATTTTCACATCTTGCACCACGTTTAAATAGCAAACGCATTTGCGCTCATTTGTGCGCTCATGAGCGTTCAGGCGCATTGTATTACTCATTAAGAGAATAGGGACAACCATTTTAGCATGTGCAGTGTGCGCCAACAGTTTTTTCCGTCGTTAAACTAGCAAAAGTGGATTTGGACATGTCCTAAGTTCACATGCACCTTGAGCTTGGGCCCAATCAGGTCATGTGACTTCTACTGTATAGTGTTTTACTGTATTGTGTTCCAAAGAAAGTCATACACGTTTGAAACGACATGAGGGTGAGTAAATGACAGATTTTCATTTTCAACTAAACTTTCCCGTTAAGAACACACCTCTATGATGCAGCGGATTAGTCAGCACTGGCGGCTTAATTTTCCTTACATTGCTTCAAGGTTATTGTGAACCGAGAAGCCCTCACCACATACACCGTTTGTTTCCAGTAATGTCTGTACGCAATGAACCACTAAACTCAAGTCTTCGGGTATCTGCTTAGGCTTGACTCGCTGTGCTTTTTCTTAACCAAAGCAGCTCACAGCTGAGAGAAAAATTCATTCACCGTCTTACGATAAACCAATTTCCTGCACTTCACAGTAAAGTCTGAATAACAGGAAAGCACACTGTAGAGTGCAATTATAAATAGAGGTACTGAAGGTTAGAACAGCACACACACACACACACACACAAAACTGTCTCTGACAGTGAATGTGCGCACAAGGAGTTCGGGAGCATTTTAACTACATTTTTCTAAATGCAATGTCTCACAGGATTACCATAAACCAACACAACCCAGAAATCAAATCACCACTGTGGGATACCATGAGCCAAGCAAACACAAAACCCTGAAAAAGTGTGTGACTGATACATGGAGAGATTTTAAATGCAACCTTCTCTGATTTCATTTTCTCTATAGTCAATCACTGGACTGTTTCAAGTTTCCACAAAAAGGATTTTGAGCTAGATCAAGCTTTAGATCAAGCAGAGAGAGAAATTTT
Source organism: Barbus barbus (assembly GCF_936440315.1). Taxonomy (NCBI): domain Eukaryota; kingdom Metazoa; phylum Chordata; class Actinopteri; order Cypriniformes; family Cyprinidae; genus Barbus; species Barbus barbus. The sequence continues at coordinate 16,150,742 of NC_136725.1, forward strand.
ATATTTATATTTATATATAGTGCCCTCCATAAGTATTGCAACAGTAAAGACAAAATTGCTCTGTTGGCTGTGGAGTTCAAGACATTTACAAATATGATTAAAAGATGAATATGAGACAAAACTACAGAATGTCACATTTTATCATTAGCCGTTTCAACACATATGTTTTACCAAATAAAAAGAACAGCACTTTTAGAGTTCATCCCACTCATTGATGTGAGCATAAGTATTGGGACAGTTGAACATAAGGCAGATATAAAAGATTAAAATCTATTATTTAGTTGCAGATCCCTTTGCGCACAATCACAGCAGTGAGTCTGTGACCCATAGACATCACCAGACTCTTGGTCTCATCCTTTGAAATACTTTACATCCTTTTGAATACCTTTAATGCAGCCAATTCCAATTGTTGCTTGTTTTGGGGAGTTTCTGCCTTTACTCTCCTCTTCATCTGGTGAAATTCATGTTCAATCGGATTTAAATCTGGAGATTGATTTGGGCAAAGATGTTCCATTTCTTTGCCCTTATAAATTCCTTGACTGAACTGGCAGGGTGTTTTGAGTCATTATTCTGATGCGATATGCGATATGAAGCACTTCCCAGTGAATCTGGTGGCATTTTCTTGTATATTGGTAGGCAAGATGCTTTTGTACCCTTCCAAATTCATTCTGCTAATGTCATCATAAATTAAGTCATCAGTAAAGTTGAGAGGGCCTGTTCCAGAGACAGCCATGCATGCCCATGCCATGACACCACCTCCACCATGCTTTACAGATGAGACTGTATGCTTGGGATCATTTGCAGTTCTGTTTTTTTTCTCCACATTTTTGCTTTCCCATCACTTAGATAAAGGTTCATCTTTGTCTCATTGGTCCATAAACACAGTTCCAAAACTCTTCTGGCTCACCTTTGTGCTTTTTTGCAAACTCTGATCTTGCCTTTCTATTTTTCAAGATTCAAGATTTTTTTATTTGTCACATACACAATTATACAGGGTATAACCAGCAGTGAAATGTAGGAAATGTATGTTTTGGTGCTGGTCAGAGGTTTGCATCTTGCTGTGTAGCATCTGTAATTCTGTGTCAAAGTCTCCTGAGGACAGTAGATTGTCAGAGCATCACCCCAGCTTTCTGGAAGTTGTTGGTGATTTAACTGACACCTAGGTTGCGAGTTCGAGTCTCAGGCCGGCAGGGAATGAATGTACAGCGCTCTCTCTCCACTCTCAATACCACAACTTAGGTGCCCTTGAGGAAGGCACCGAACCCCCAACTGCTCCGCGGGTGCTGCAGCATAAATGGCTAATAATGTTAGGTAAGATAATTTGAGGAAAAATATAAAAGCTATAAAAATTGAACTCCATGACTACCTTAAATTCATAAAATTTTACTGAAAAAAAAGAAAAAGATTTGCCTCAGACAGCACCTCAAAAAAAAAAAAAAAAAAACATGAAATCCGTGTCAACTTGCAAATAACTGATTTCCATATCTAGCTGATGTCTGAAAGCAGACAGAGGAAGAACTGTTCTGAATCAAACCCTGTAGTGATGAAATACTCAATGACGCTTGTGTAACACACTGGCCTCAACAACAAGCAAGTGGCTCTCAGTACGAACGACAAGAACAGATTGAGACAAGAGAAAAGAAAAGAAGCCTTGTAATCCATGTTACTACTACTGTGGCAAAAACAGCACCACAGAGATTAGCCGATTTGCCAAGGGTGAAAGTGGGGGTCGCTGTCATGGAAACAGTAATCTTATCAAGTGCAATCTATGTCATTTGCCATTTCATTGTCCATTAAATCATCATTCCACTCACTGTTATTTCCAACATCAGATAAACAGAAAATTAAATTATATCATAAACAGCCTTCAAACTAATCGAGAGCATTTTATTGAGATGTACAACATGTACATTGCAATTCAATGTACACTTTGTTCAGCGGTTCCTATAATAATGTGTTCTTAGTTTGATGGTCATTTATTGAGAAACATTTCAATTATTCAAATGAAATAATTCAGCCACTGATTCAGTCTGTTCTTCCCGTCTCATGCAGGTTGATTTATAACCATGTAGGCTGCTTCTGCTTTTTGCGTCCTTATATGAAGTAAGGACACTGGATCCTTGACACACTTCAGCATGTGTGTGTTTGTGTATGCTGGGAATGGGGACGTGGGGTAATAGTAGGACCGCTGTGCCCAAAACAGCACCTCATGGTTAAAACCGGAGCACGGTCAACAGCTGCACTGATTGACATGGTGGCTTCACGTGCACCCACAGCAAAATAAATATAGCTGTCCATATATCAACTAGGGCTGCACAATATATCGCATGCGATTGTCATGTGCATCTCGTCAGTAAAGCTGGTTTTGTGATTATTAATAAATCTCCATCACCTGTTTTCAAATGGAGCAGCATTTAATACACAGAGCCTTAGTTCACTGACAAGCTACGCAATATCATGTTCAATTTCGCAGGTGATTCATCTGCGATTCTGAGAGCAAATTGCGTAGCTTGTCGATAAACTACGGCTGTGTATTAAATGCCGCTCCATTTGAAAAATGTAAATTTATCCATTAAAATGGAATCCAAGAAATTAAAACCGAAGACAGTGAATTTGGGAAAAACTAATTTATAGAGCTCTACATAAAGACCTGTCCAAGCATCCAAACACAATTACAATGCACAGTATTTGCTTGCATTAAAGAGAAAGAACAAAGTTTGAGTTCAACAGTGAACTTTACATTGATAAATTATTTTAAGAAAGTAGAAAAACCAGCATGCAAACAAGAGCTGTGCAAAACATCTCCCATGTGTGCATATCCTGGAATAAACCTGCTGTGAGGCAATTTATGAAGGTAATACAGCAGAATACTGAAACCCTACATTACCAATGGGGATGTGTTTTCCCTAATGCTTCCTATCCTATATTGCTGAAAGCCTCCGATTACTCTGGAGCACGGAGAAGCATTACTGAAATGGAAAGCTTGCTGGGTAAGGGAAGCGCAGTCAGCAAATTTGCTCTCATCCACCAGGCAGACTGCATTCACTGATTATCAGAGAGCTTTGCAAGTTCAGGGTCAAAAGGTCACATTAGCGTACTATATTACATCCATCAGTCAAAATAAACAAATGTGAGCACCGAAAAAATAAGGAACTCGAACACACCAGTACATATTGGTTCAGCATTGAATTCGTGCTTCACTCCAAGTGTCTGGAATATTCGGTTATCCAGCCATTCACTCGGCTGATGTACGCAAGCTCACATTCCACTGCTCTCACGTAAGAGGATGAGAGACGGCCTGTGTCTGCTGCGGGGAAACTGTTAGGCCTGCGTAAGTGTGCTCGGTGGAGCAAGAAACCAGCCAGCCATCAAGGTCTTTCAGGGCCAGTGGAAAAGAAGAGTAGGCAGAGACTAATACAACAGTGCGATAAAAATTAAACCAGTAAGATGAATGGCCTTAACAACACAAAAAACGAACATGATACCTTCCTAAGTCATACAGCTTGTTGAGGAGAGACAAGTTATTACTTGGCTACACAATCTGACACCAGACCTGGCGAGGAAAACAAATCCCATAGACTCTATAATTAACAGTTGGACCAGAGATATATCAAGGGACAAGAATATCAGAGACTTGGTTTGTTGGGTTTGTTTGACCAGAAATTATATTCTGTAATATTTGTATTGTCAGGTCTGCATCTGCTAGAGCCAAAGCTTCCTTTGTTAAACAAATAAGCCTAAATTTGGAGGCTATAAGAATTTTTGCTGTTTGTTTGTTTTTTTGAAAGAAATTTATATTTTTATTCAGCAAGGACAAATTCAACTGCTCAAAAAGAGACAATAGACCATTTAAAATATTAAAAATAAAATGAAACTTCACATAAATGTTCTTTCTGTTCTTTTGAACTTCCTATTCATCAAACAATCCTGAAATAACAAGACATGTTTAAGCACCTAAGCAGCATATCTGAATGATTTCTAAAGGATCATGTGACACGGAAAACCGGAGTAATGATCCGGATAATTCAGCACAGTTCATTTAAATTGTAATAATATTTCACAGTTAGGGCTGGGAGATATGACCTAAAATCAAAACCTTGATTTATTGAACACTTTACCTCGATTACGATTTTTGAATGATTTATTTATTTTGCCCTCATAGTTCATTGAAGGTTTGTACTGTAAATATACTCAAATATTAAAGGTGGGATATTTTGTTTCTAATGAAAGAGTGCATTTCTTATCTTTTATTTTTTGCAAACAAAATAAATGAATATTGCCATGTCAGAAGTAGAAAATAACAAGCATCTCTTGCAAACAAAATACATTTTATATATTGTCATGTGAATAGTTGAAAATAACCCGTCTCTCTTGTAAATAAATATTATTTTAAATAATGCAATGTGAAAAGTAGAAAATAATAACTTGCATCTCCTGTAAACAAATGTTTTAAACAGAGCACTGCTGATTAAGAGAAAAAGCAGGGCACTGTCTCAGTGATCTTGTCCTGTCATTCTATACGTTTAAAGTCCGCGTGAACCGGAAGTTACTGCCGACTTTCAGTATGGTGACGTATTTCCAACTGAAACGGAATATTGAGTAGAGGGCGGGGTTTTATTTTTGTGCTGCCACACAGATCTAAAATAAACATGCCATTTATTTCCCAGCTGTTTACCTTCACAGACATAACTGACTGTTTTCGTAACTCATGTGTTTTTAACGTAAACTTGTGTGTGAATAAGAACTCGTTACTCGCAGTGTGACAGCCACTTTCTGTACGTGTGCTTCAAATGTGTGTACACAGAAAACCGTATATTAGAAGTTTAAACTAATATGGTTTAAAAGGCAGGATTTCAGCAGAATAAACATGATAATCAGAACCAAAACATGTGTTTTTAGCAGGTACGAGCTATAATGGCACAGCTCTATTCTGGAAAAGGGAGCGGAGAGCAGCAGCTCATTTGCATTTAAAGAGACACGCACGAAAACTGCATGTTTCTGCTTCCACTCAAAATAGGCATTTTCAAAATTATATAATAAATGATCTGTGGTGTATTTTGAGCCGAAAGGTGCCCCCACCTTTCAGTCCCCAGAATGTATCTTCACAGAAACATTCTGGGGACACCGGAGACTTATATTACATATTGTAAAAAGGGGCATAATGTCTCCTTTAAATTCTTTCAACACGCCACTGACGTACGAGATCCCGCAAAATACACGAGCGCAACGGTCACATCCATATAGCGCCTACTATGGTAGTATGTTTTTAAGGGGAAAGTATTAATAGGGAAAAAATTAATAAATAAAATTGACATGGGAAAATTACATCAGTTAGAGGTTTTGATTTCTTTTCAAATAATTGTCTAGCCCTAATCACAATATTGCTTTATCAAATAAATGCAGCCTTGGTGAGAACAAGAGTAAAAAACTAAAGCAAACACATGGAACACCTCTATATCATGCAATAGACCACATAAACTGTCACCAGAATTCGAAGCAAGCAACTGATATTCAGAAGTCAAACCCCTATGAAACATTTCCCAAGATATTCCATCAGCTCTAGACAGCATGAATCAAAGTGTTGTTAAAATAAGTAACTGGCTGCTGCAGTTATTTCTTACATAAGAAAAAAATGGCAACAATACAGACATCAATTTTCAAACAACACAAGACCCTTGTATAACCACCCAAGAAGTAAAACTCAGGGTGTACATTGAGTACTGCAGTCTGCCCCATTCTTTTCTTTTGAGTGTGCATTTCTTTTAATATTTCACTCTGCTTCTTTGAGTGCTGGAGGACGTTTAACTCTGCAAGTGACTTCCTGTGTGTTCTCAACATGCATGCACAAACATTACAGCCTCTGTCGTCCTTTCTCTCTCTCTTTCTGTGCTTGGAGAAACTGCTTTGAGGAAACAGAAAAGCAGAACTGCCCAGCATGGGTGACATATGATAAAAATAGCCACAGCAAGTACATCTTCTGCAACCAACACAAAACATTTGGACCAACAAACCTCAAACATCATCAGTTGGGCCGTCCTAAGAAAACTAGATGTGGACAAATGGAACCAGTTTGACTAATGAAAAAAAAAAAACAATTACGCGAGTAACAAACTAACGAGTTTGGTTACTTTCAGTTACAATGTTTTTTGAGGGTATGCAGGTATGCGAGCAGGTGAGGGCAATTGAGCATTCAGGTCTAAACATGCACGGTCAGCTTGTTCTTGTTTACCCACGCCGAGAACATTGGAGTGTATTGTTAGTGGGAAGAGAGTGCAACTCAGTGGCCAACAGCCAATCAGCAGAGGAAGACCTATGAGCAAATGCTGAGCAACCACAGGCTTGTCAATGCCCCCTCACGGGGCCACAAGTGCTGTTGTGCAACACTCGGGCGTTCAGGCCCAGTGCTGTGGTGAATCACTTGTGACATACAGCTGCCTGGTGGCTGGGTGACTGTGGGCTGCCTGGCCAGATCTCTCATGCACCCTTCTGTTAAATATTCAAGAGCGGCAACCTTCTATCGCAGGCATGAATATTCAGTGTGTCTAATTTGTGAGCGGACCCAGCTCTTCGCCGGAGTCACGGATGCTTTCTTCTCCAGCTCAAATCCAGACACTTCATAAACTGAGATTATGCGTGTCACAGATAAGCAGATAAAAATGCATTTGCAAAAAAAGACAGTCTGGCTGAATGATTTCTAATTTCTGAAACCATCCAGATCATGTGGTTGAAAATTCAGCTTTGCTTTTTAAGGACAAGGTAGAGGAACGTAAAAATTAAACAGAATCAATAGAGGAAGGGAGGTAGAGTAAAAAAAAAAGAATGTTTGTTTTTAAAGTGGCATGTGACATTCTCAGGAGACAATGCTTGTACACCACGCTGTGTTACACAATTCAACAAGGCTTCCAGCAGACAAACACCTAACATTACAAATACAGAGGTTTTTATGCAGTTTCCCAGTATGTAATAGAATCCACTAGTCATGCTTTGGTAACCTGACCTAGACTGACCATTGACCCAATACAACCACAGAATGAACGGACAGGCCTTTACTGGCAGGATGTAACACAATCAATGCTAGAAAATAAAGCCACAAATACAGATCCACTGATATTAAAATTTTGGCGATACCTATGAGACGATAATTATTTTCATGTTACATTAGAAAATATGACACTTATTAGTTATCAAAACAAACTTTAAATGCATTTGTAAAAATTCAAAAAGGAAATTTAGGAATCATGACATAATAGTGTACAGTATGAAAAAAAATGGAATCAATACTTTCATGCTTTATTTAATTACATTTAATAATGTTATTATTCTAAATTATTCTAAGGGCCCCCTAAAGGGTCATGGTAATGGGAAACAAAAAATATGAGAAGAGCAAAAATTTTATTACAAGGCTTTTGTATTTACCTGTGAAACTTTGAATTGGTTTACAAAACTGGGGATGGAAATAATAATAGGTGGGTGGAAAGAATATATTTCAATGCTTTTGTGAGTGAATGCAAAGTTTCTCAGGGAAATGCAATACTTTTGTAAGAGAACGTAAAAGTTTTGCAAATTAATGCAATGTTTCTAAGGGGAAAGATAAAGGTTTTGCGAAAGAAAAAAACATTGAAATATAACTTTTCCTCCCATGTAATATTTTTTCCACTGCCATATCCATTTCCTGTTTACCATTTTATTCACAATATTAAAACCTGAGAATCATATAACTGAATTTGACACTGCATAAAAAAGCCACATAGATGCAAAAGTAGAAATGCACAGCAATGCAAAAAAGCATGATTTTGGCATATATAAGCAACATATTGTATATATTCTAAACAAATAAAAAAAATAAACAACTTTACAATGAAGAGTATGAAAAATAGACATTCATTTTAAGATTTGTTAAAGATTGTTTACAATGCTTCTCAATTTTCAGTGTTCAATTATCAGTGTTTTTTTAATTAACTAAGTGAGTGTTACATAATGGTGAGCATAATATATTTTATATATATCCATGTATATGTATATGTGTGTGTGTGTGTGTGTGTGTGTGTGTGTGTGTGTGTGTGTGTGTAATATATCACTAAACAAAATTACGTTTTACATTCTAATTAATGATCAATTGTGTTCCCAAACCTCAGAATCTTCATCTATAGGTGAAAACTTCCTATTTAGCCAGACCTTCCAAACTCTGAAACCTGAAAATCATTTAACCGAAAAAAAACACCACAGAAAATTCCAGACAAAGGCATGTGATTCCAGCGAAAATTCTTTACACCCAAGATGCCTACTTTCTGCCATGACGATATAAAACTGTTTGAAATACTAAGTGCTCTTTTGGGGAAGGTTCAGTGCAAAAAATTACAGCTGCACAGAACAAAAGAGCTTCTCCAACGAGGCCCCTCAGGAAAACTCTAGTCAACCCTTAATAAGCTGAACGTTAATTAGATGCCAAAGTGGCACTTCAAACGCTCCAGTTCATTTTTTGAGCGGAGGAACAGAGTGCTTGCTAATACATGAATGAGGGGGGATATGGATGGGAGGATGGAGAAAGAGGTTTTACTCATTTATAATTAGCATAATCTGACCCAGAACTGGCAAGATGAGGACACTGAAATGCTTTTACCTGATAAAAAAAAAAAAAAAAAAAAATTCTTACCCTCTATGCTCAGTTCAAAGCACACATGACAGAAGGAAAGCGTTCCTGTGTCCGTCTCTAGTTTACAGATGCTGCAGATGTTGTCATCGTTCAGGTCTATGTTCACAAAGTGCTCCTCTTCCTCCATGGTGTTTCTGCAAAGCAAACAGAAAAAAAACAGCAATTCAATCAATTTTAATCTCACTAAAGCTTCTAGTGATATTGAAACATATGCAACGGACAATCAATAGCTACCAACCAGATCCCTTAATCATGTTTCAACCATCATATTTTTACTTCTGTATAAATGGGTGATTCAAAGTTCCCAGTAAAAGATTACACCATAAGCAGGAATGCAGAGAAGGTTTTTGCCCCATATAAACAATGCAATATCAAGATAAAGAGGAAAAACATGCTAAAACACAATCAGATTAACAAGACAAATGAGAAAACATTCAGAACACAACGGGTGTTAGAAGCCGCTGTGCTTCTGCAATTTATTATGCCCAGTTTTACAACAGTCTCTTTCATGGGACCCGCTTGGATTCTTATGAAGCCAAAGGACTCTAGTGTCCAGTGTTTACACAACTAAATTACCTTTGCTCAAGTCTGCGGGAAGTCGTGGCCTAATGGTTAGAGATTCGGACTCGTAATCCAAAGGTTGTGGGTTCGAGTCTCGGGCCGGCAGGGATTGTAGGTGGGGGGAGTGAATGTCCAGCGCTCTCTCCACCCTCAATACCACGACTGAGGTGCCCTTGAGCAAGGCACCGAACCCCCAACTGCTCCCCGGGCGCCGCAGCATAAATGGCTGCCCACTGCTCCGGGTGTGTGTGTGTGTTCACTGCTGTGTGTGTGCACGTTGGATGGGTTAAATGCAGAGCATGAATTCCGAGTATGGGTCACCATACTTGGCCGTATGTCACTTCACTTTCACTTTCTTTCTTTCTTTATATAAAGCCTCTTCCAGAATGTCACAGCCTGTTGAGTGGCCAAATTCAGTTAAAATCTGGAGACAGTCAAAAGTCTGTATACTGCATAAAACTATTTCATACTGTAAACAAATCCAGAAAAAAATAAAACTAATATTAAAAATATATAGAACAATTTAAATGTGTGTTGTGTTTGTGTGTGTGTAAAGTATATATAAATATATTTTTTTAAGTTTATAAAAATAAAATTGCATTGCAACTTTTTCCTCTCAAAACTCTGAAAGAAATATAAAAATCACAATTGCAAGGAATCAAAGTCAAAATGTTGAAATGACCATGGTGGCGAAGAAGAAAGAAAACACAATTACAAGATGTAAACTCAGAATTCAGAGAAAAAAAAAAAATGTGAACTGCAAGATACAAACACAAAATTCTATTTTTCCTCGCTATTCCAAGTTGACCTCACAATTTGAGCATCTTCCACAGAATTGCAAGTTTATCATTTTTAAATTGCAAGTTTTTTTTTCTCAGAATTGCAAGAAATGTCAGAATTGTGAGAAAGCCACAACTGGTTGTTTTAAATATATATATATATACATATATATATATATATACACACACACACACACACACACACACACACATACATACATATATTAATTCAGCAGCAGAAGCATAGTTATACATTTCAGTAATATTTATTCAATTAAGTGTGTTAGAGCAGAACATAATTAAGATCACTTCAGACACTTCCACAACTTTTAAGATTTAATCACCTCCCATTACTTCTCAAGCCTTTAAAATTCCCAGGTATTTTCCCATACTTTGGGATGCCTCTATAAACAAAACGCCAGCTTTTCAACAGGTCCAAACAAGCTAAAATAGACTGATGATCCCCTTTTAAATACTGTTTCCTTGAGATCAAAAACTTCTTTCTAGCTCTTTGTTTAGGCCTATACCACAAACAGATGAAACGGAACAGTTCGAAACTGTGTCAAGCGTGGGCTCATGTTGAACTCCATCTGATTATGAAGTCTTTAAACTGCATAACAACCTAAGAACAAGACAGTGTGGTTGTGTCTCAAAACTTAGTGTGCTGCCTAGTCAGCTCAAAGTGCTGCACGTGCAAATGATGACCACAAATGTTGTCTAGTTAGTCAGCATACTACGCTATGAGACACAGCCTGTGATTGTTTACTTAAGGTAATTATGTTGCCCTAAAATTACAAATCATTTTGTAAATGTGTTTGTATTTATGTTATTTGTTAATTGATACAAGTAAACGTTACATATCACTTAAACTAAAAATCAACATATTAGTAGAACCTTGATGTGTTGATTAAACATTTAAACAATCAGCAAAAAAAACTACCAACATATTTTAAGTGGCTTTCATACCAGTTTAAAGTATAAAAGTTAACTTTATTTGGTAAGAGAGAGCATCATAATCAGAATACAGTGGACAGAAGTTAACCTAACAACAACAACAAAGCTTGAGGATTTTCACTACTTAAACACACACATATTTTGATATACCTGTTGACCGAAAGCCTTATTAACACACTATTAGATGACAAAATACTTAAAATACAGTTTTCAAGACATTTCGTGTTATAACGACACCGCCAGCCGAAAGAACAGCGTAACGTTAGACCCGTTATCTAGCTGTGGACCTATTTCTCATAATAAAAAAATCCCCTGAAAACGTCGCCTTCTTGAAAAACAGACGACACCTACAGACGTTATCGACGTTTATTACCTTATTCGTTTCGTTGTCAGACGAAATTTCAGCACAATCCAGAGAGAAACACGGGGAAATTGGCTGACCTTAGAGGTAAGCCACGCTGGTAGAGCGGCGGGTGTTTGTTATTGAAGCGGACTGCAAGCAGCTACAAGTACAGCAACGACAAAGAACACGCTAACAGAAGCCACTCCTGCCACTCTAGTCATCCCGCCATGTTCGACCACGTGCTGTGGATTCGTGACTCTGATTGGTTCTGTGATTTTGCTTGCGCTCTGTCCACCAAGCAGAGTGGATAGGCTAGTCAATACCTTCATTCGTTCAGAGTGGGTGGGTGATGGTAAAATTTCATCATGATTCATTACTTTTATGAGGGGAGTTATATATTTTTTGTATATATTGATGACTTTAGATATTTGTTAATTACCTACTCCATTTTACTCAACATAGAATTAGGTTTACTAGACACTGAGTTACTGGAAAAAGAAAGGAACGAGCGCACATAATTTAAATTATATAACGATTATACAAAGTGCAGCATTCAGAGAGTGCTGCCATGCATTATTATTAAATATTAGAACAGACGATGCGAGAGATGCAAAGCGGAATCTCAGTGGCTACGCTCCACTTTACGTTGTTTTAGATCAGCTTTGTTCAGTTTCATGACAAGTTTAATGTTTTAGTTTCTTTTTAAAGTATTTTCGATGGTGAACAAAAATATACGAGCTAGTCACTTTTTGTCTGAAACACTTTCTCACTATTAATCAATTGTTTTAGAACTGTTGTATGAAGCGATATAAATTTGACTTTAATTTTATTTTATTTCTACACATTCCAAAATTTCCAAGACCGTTATTATTTTTTATTTTATTTTATTGTATGACATCATGTAGGCATTAATAAACAATATCGCCTCGAGCTTTTGCGCACGCGGGGAATTCCAGAGAGGAATCTCTCTCTCTCTCTCTCTCTCTCTCTCTCTCTCCACATCAAGTCAAAGCGTTTCTCCGTCCCTCTATCCTTCCGTCGAAGTCTGTGAAGTTAAATCCTTACATAACTGAAATCGCACTAGAAACAGCACTACACGTGCTTTGATGAATGTCTAATCAAGACAGCTATTCTGCTGAGGATCCCATTATTGTCACTCTATCCTGCTTTGATATAAAAAGAAATGGCTTGTGCTTTCATCCTGTGCCAGTTTCCATGGGCCCTCATTTGGCACTCTGCGTCTCTGTATCCCCATAGACAGTCTGTCTGTGAGTGAGTGCTCATGCCAAAATCCCCTGCTGCATTCAGTCTCTGTCCATGTGCAGAACTGTTTTAATGGAGTCATTCTGGCAAATCATTTGAACAATACAGCTATTAGGAGATTAGGAGAACAATACAACTTGTTTTTTTTTGATTGAGGTAGACTCACTTCTCAAATCCCTTGTTTAATTAGGAGCCTGATACAAATGTGACAGATTCATGAAGCAATATGAGCAATTTTTGGTAGGGTGAAGTCAGCTAAAATGGGCCAATATAGCATCATATCTCTTTAGATTTTTTTTTACAGAAAATCACAATAACTGATCTTGCATTGTTGCTTCAACACTTGTTGACATGTAACAATAATTGTTATTGGTCTGGGTTTTTTAGGGCAGACAGGGCCGAGTGTTACACGAAGCTCGTCAGAGAAAGTGTAAGGTAATTGAGCCTGACATAGAAAAATTAATTAATCATTAATAAGGGTACTAAAGCAATTATAAGTAAGCTTACCAACAAAGCAAAGTTTTTGACAATAGAACAATGTTTTGACATGCTCTTTCAAATAAAAAAGTTTAATTTATAAAAGAAACTTTGATTTTTGTGAAAAAGGTCATTTTAGGTAGAAATGGCTGGTTAAGCTAAAATGGGCCACAATTTTCAGCTAAAATGGGCTACACACACACACACACTTTTAGACAGAAATTGAGGGTGAAAATAGGTTTATAGGCCTACTGTAGATATGTATCCATACAAAATCTTAACAGTCTTTAAAAAATACAAGCATATGCACACAGCATCACCAATGCACACACACCTATACAACATGATCGGTTCATTTTTTAATTGCATTGTTTAATTAAATATTCATTCAACTTTTTATTTAATGAAATACATTTATGGTGTTGCTATGTCACACTAAAGACAATAGTGTCAATATACTGTTAAAAATAAAACGATTTAAGCTGAAATTACCTGTGTTGTTCTCCTTTATTGGCCCATTTTACCTGAATGTTGTGAAGGTACCTCATACCGGCTGATACTCTAACTCTCATAATTTTATTAAACTTTTTCAAATTGAAAAAATATAAATATATTTAAGAGACCCATGCTAATTTATAAGAATATCATTAGATCTCATGCATAGCTTATTTGATAGTATTATAAGTCATTTACCAAAACGGGGCCCATTTGAACTGATTTCACACTATTGATAAGGCTTAGTCTGTATTTCCTTTATTTGTCAGTGTTTGAAGTTTTTTTGCATATGCTATTTAATGTTCTACTGTTTGAAAAGCATCTTTTTTTTTTTTTTTAAATAAAAAAATGTAGCCACTTCCTGCAGCCATAAACAGAGCTTGAGCACCAACCCCTGGTCATATAAGATACTGCAACATTATTCACACAGTATGTTGTAATCTTGATTTAACACGTGACAGGAGCTATAACTACTATGATTGTATATCCTATTCAGTAATAGATATTTGGTAACATCCGTGCACGTAACAGTATGTCTTGCAGAATTACATGCGATATGTCTTAATTTCGTATTTAAAAAAATGTCTTCTCCTTGTGTAATTATTATGCATGCTATTTTTATGACCCTATATTCATTTAGAGATTATGTACTGTATTAGTATTTTTAACGCCACAGCACCGTGTACTGCAATAAAGCTAAAAGGGGATTATTAATGGTGAAAAGCTTCTGACTAGTTAGACACCATATAAGACTGTAAGGGAATGATTTAAAGTCTTTACAATGGCACGCACTGCCAAATTTTCACAACTCAACTTTAAAAACCGGATATTACGTCAGTATGTTTTTAAACAATAGTGCAATGCATTGAACGCACTTTTTTTTGTTAAAATTTAGATGTTCAAAAAGTTTATTTCTTTGCAGACATTTCGTTTACAAAGGCAAATAAAAAGCTTTTGAAGAAGAAAGATCTTGCAATTAAATTAGGCTAGTAATTAATTATTGCAACAAATAACATTTTGACAAACAGAAATTTATGTAATCCCACTGCACAGTTTTTCAAAATGCATAAACTACAAAGCTTAAAGAAAAACAGAATGTTCTTATGAAGTTGCACATTTACTTTTATTTTTCCAGAAGGTGGGGCATTGGAGAGGGAGAGGAGAGCATCGGGTTGATTCATTTGTGGATTCAAGGAAGAAGAATGCAGTTCAAGTCAGATCTTGCACACAAGACATCCTCAAGGAAACACCTGTATGTTCAAGGCGTCACAGTCTATTACTCACCCTGACATCACCCATTTCAGAAGCTTGTTTTAACTATTTGCTTTTCATACTTGAATTGGATTTAATCATTTCTGTTGTACTGAGAACAAAATCCCCGCATAACCAACCAGATGATGTTCAAAGAGGAATGAAGTCTTATTTGATACAATTTGAATCTTTTCTAATGCTTACATCTGATGATATTTCTTGACCTTAAAGGAAAAGAGAGTTTTATGCAACAAGTGCGACCTGGGCCACAAACGGTAGCAGATATAGATTAGGGGAACAGTAACTGTATTTAGCTCTTTCCTGTTTGCAGAGCTAGTCAATGAGTAACTTTCCATGAGATCAACCGAGTATAACTGTGAGTGTGTGCCGCTTATGTCTGACAGCAGCTCATAAATCAGTCAATTCATCAGCTTCTGCTATCTGCTGAGTGATGTTTGGACATGTCCGCGTGTTCAAACCCGTGGCTGCACTTTAAAACATCACCATCTCACAACCTGTCAGACGAGTCCTACCGGTTTTGAAGAAAAAAAGTGGAAGAGGCTCCATATCGTGTCTCCGCCGCTGTCTTTTTATAAGATAACGAGGTGGTGTCACACTTATGAACAGTAAACCATTGTTTTATGTCTATTGTTTTTCCTGTGATGGACGTTGCAGACTTCTTGACATTAAAAACAAGTCTATTTCGTCGGTTGCAAGTACATTTATGGAGCACATTCAGTTAATTCAAATAAAGGCCACAACTTTTGGGGAAAAGCATCTGATTTAAGTAAATAAAAAATGCAACAAGAAACAACAGATATTTCATATATGTGATGCACTTTAATTTTCCATCAAATATAAAAGTGTGCAAATATAAAACTGTGCAAACACTATACAAAAGGGAAATGACAAGGCAGCTTTATCAACTTAATACAAAATTAAAGGTAAAACCTGAAAAAGGTGTTGGCGTTGGATTGCTACGGAAGATTTCGTTTTTATACAGATGCATTGATGCTAACAACAACAACAATACAGAATCACATTCAAAAGACCCAGAGTTCAACAGCAGTTTAAAGACATCGCGATTAAGAGGCTGTCTGTTCCAGACAGTGATGAAAAGATAAAGTGGTCTCAGGAATGAGCCAGTGGCTTGAACATGAGGGTACATGGGATATAGCCCTCCCCCCATACATCTACCTACACCTGTGATCCTCCTGAGGGCACGTTCCCATGGAACAAGCCATATGGGTCTATAAATGCACATCTCTATTTGAGTGAACCATTTTAATTATATAATTGTCCTCAAAGCATTGCCATTTCTGTTTAAATTATAGCTTTGAAGTGCAATATTAAGCTGACAGGGTAAGCTTATTTTAAAAATAATATGCTACAATATAAATGTCTAAACAATTATGGGGTTGCTTGCACGACATCAATCACCACCGCACTCTGATAACAAGAAAAAGAAAACGATGAAATCAAAGACATACATCAAAAACAAGTGAAGTACAATATCCAGGCTCTATCTACAGTACCTATATATACACATAAATGCATTTCCAATCACAAAATAACTCTGTTATTAAGGAGGAAAGCCAATGAGATCCCAACCCTTGGAGGAAATATACTGTATGTCAATATTCCAATAAATGAGTACTTACAATATGTACATAAAATCCCAATGGATAACAAGTCCAGCATCTGTCAGTTTTTGAATGAAAAAAAGAGGGATAAGGTGTCTATGAGCATATTTACAAGGGTTCCTGAAGTCCATGAGGTCAAACCCCACTAGGACCCTCAACAAAGAGCTGATTCACACAGAGAGTCTACAGGGATCAGTGTGTCATCAGTGTTTCTGTGGGTGGTGAGTTTCAGAACGACTACTTTCCTCTGGAGTGTTGTTGGAGTGAGAGGATTCGGACTCTCTGGCTCCGATTCCGATGTGTAGTCTAGTGAATGTTCTCCGATGGGCTGTGGAGACAGCGGTGCTGCATCGGCTCCGCTTTCGAGCAAGACGCAGATGGCGTCTTTGTAGCCACCGCGTACAGCCAGGTGAAGTGGAGTGAATCCATTCCGGTCTTGAGTGTTGGCGACATCGGGGCAGCTCTGCAGAAGCTCTTTGAGGACCTCGTAGTAGCCGCTCTCGGCAGCCAGATGACATGCCGTGCGAAGGCCGTGGTTGGCGATCTCAGGGTCAGCACCCTCCACCAGAAGCATTTTTACCGTCGGTAGGTGGCCTTTCTGCGCAGCCAGGTGCAAAGCGGTGCTGCCGTTGGCCGTCCGGCTGTGGATATCGGTGCCGTGTTTCACAAGCAACCTTGAAGTGCTGGTGTGGCCAGTTTCTGCAGCCACGTGAAGCGGAGTGTGGAGGCCGTCAGAGGTGAGATGCACGTTAGCGCCGAGCTCCACCAAGATCCGTGCCACCCGGTACTGGCCCCTTTGAGACGCCAGATGGAGCGGAGTGCGCCCATCCAATGTCTGGCCATCGACATTGGCACCTGCCTGCTTAACCAGGAGCTTCACAATTCCCAAATGGCCTTTCCAGGCAGCCAGATGTAGCGCCGTCCAGTCATCTTTACCTTTCACATGGACGTCAGCTCCACGACTTAGCAAGACCCTCACCACGTTCTCCTGTCCATGGTGGCAGGCGATATGGGTTGGCGTACGTCCCTGAGCATCTATTTCATTAATGGAAGCACAGCGGTCTAGGAGTAAACGGGTCAGGGCCTCGTCGCCGTTCTGGGCTGCGAAGTGTAGAGGTGTGTACTGGTCCTCGTCCTTGGCGTTGACATTTGTTGTTTTGCGGCTCAGGAGAATCTCAGACACTCCCTTCATTCGCTTTTCGGCGGCCAGGTGGAGGGGTGTGGCTCCATGAATATTGGGCAAATTAGGGTTGCAGTTACTAAGTAGCAGAAACTTAACCGCTTCTTCATTGGCCAGACTCACTGCGAAGTGGAGTAGGTTGCTGCCACCCTCCAAGAGCAAATCAACATCTTGTGGTTGGAGGATCTTCATTAGCTTGGCAATGTCCTCAGTGCGAATGGCTTCACAAAGCTTCTTCTTCTGTATCTCACTGGAGTCTAAGTAGTACGTAAACACAATGAAGGATAATAAAAATGAGTCTAAAGAATTTTATGGCACACTGATTAGACTTTCACCATTATCAGATTCATCAAGTTTTTGCTCAGCATATCTCTGACGATCAATAATGTTTGCAAAATCACAAAATGAAAACCAAAACCAAAACCAAATCAAAAACAAATAACAAAAACAAACAAAACTGAAACAAAAAAAACAAAGCAAAGCAAAAACAAAAATAACAAAATAAAACAAAACCAAACATCTAAAAAGAAAAAGAAAATAACAAAAACACAAAAAAAGAAAAACAAACAGCAACACAAAACAAAACAAAAATAAAATAAAATAAAATACGCTTATGTATATTATTCGAAAAAATGCAAGATGCTACTACAGCTTTTCTCTTACCATTCACAGCATTTTCTTTTTCAAAGGACAATGTAATTGAGCCTTGGGATGAGAAAGCCGAGTCCACGGAGGAGATGCCTGACAGTCTCTTGCTGGTGTTGTCTTCGCTCTCAAGGGACTCTTCTTTGACATTGCTAAAACTGCGAGACAAGCCAGAGTCAATCTGACACAGCAGCTCAGACAGGCTGTAGTCTTTCTCAGGTAACATGGCTGACTTTGGCCTAACCGGCTTTTGGTTGTTAGTCTGTATGTGAAGAAAAGTAGAACAGATTCTTTGTAAAAGAACATTTCATCAACAATGAAGATTAGCAACAGTGTTTTCATATTAAACAATAGAGGGAGCCACATGAATTATGCATGAATAAATCACTGACTGTGGATGCAAAAAGTTAATTCAAATATGTAACATTTTGACAAATGAAGAACAGTATATTCTTCCTAAAATAAACAGTTTTATATGCTCACACAGAAAATAACAAAGGGGTTCTGTTAAAGCAATGCAGTTTGGTGGCATTCTCTGTCTCTGATGAAAGACTGTCATCTTTGTAAAACATTTACACTATGTACTTAAAACTAACAAATACCAAAGAGTTGCCTAATAACTGAGGGACAGGAAGTCTAAACCTTATTGGAGGTCAATCTAAATGACTCATATGAACATAACTTGCTGGAAACTTTACTGGAAAGCTGCTTTACGTAGTACACAGCATGACAATGGAAAAAAATTGTTTAAATTTATGCACAGCGATATTACCTGTTCACTGGAGGCTGGGGCAGGGCAAGGGGAACTGTCTGGTTCTGAAGAAACAGAAGCTCTGGACTCGTCATGAGGTTTGGTGCACAACTCCTCAGCCTCTGAAGTGATCTCTGTAGGAGAAAGCAAACAATGTTTCAATGAACATTGATAGTGAACTTTTTTTTTTTTATGGAAAGTCTGGTATACCTCTTTATAGAAATACTTCCTGAAATTACAAAACCTATTCAGTATTTTAAAAAATGTACCGCAGAACAGGAATGGCACATTGTGTCATGGCAATTTATTGGTCTGGTTGCCTGGGACATTCTGTCACATCACTGTTGCAATGCAACTCTGGTTCCTGTGACTCAGCAGGTTCATTACTGGTGTGATTGAAGTGAGAGACACTCACCTTGAAAACTGGGTCTGGCTTCAGGGGAATGTGCCCAGCATTTCTGCATAAGGGACAGGAATCCTGAGCAGGCCTGAGGACGACTGCGAGGAATAATGCTGAGATCTGGACGAACGCCCTTCACCACCTTCACCATTACGTGCAGGATGTTATTCTCTCCTATGAAACAGACAGAGCAAGTAAATAACATTAGTACATTTGCCACACAACAGAAAATAAGATTGAGTTTCCAAATTAAACCGAGTGAAACACACAAGTCATATTTCACTCAAAACATGTCTGTTTAGCTGTGCATTTACGGAATGGGCACCGTTACATCCGAACTGGTAGCACTGTATTTTATGTATCACCCCGTTTTATTCTTTACTGTTTTAATTCATTCAAATGTAAAATTGAATTCTTTGCTTTTATTGTTCTGATTATTATAATTATTTTTATGTAGAGCACTTTAAATTACCATTTTGTGTGAAATGTGCTATATAAATAAACTTCCCTTGCCTTCACCACAAAAATAAACAGGGGGGAAAAACTGATTTTGTATTACTAAAAAATAAAACTCTAAAGTGTTTCTAGTACATTTCCCTTAAATTCTCATTTTTAGTAGATCTGAAATGTTTACTTCTTTTATCATTTTATATTATTGTAATGTTTGACACAATGTGTTTTTTGTAAGTAAAACGATCATAAATTAAGAGAAATACAACTAATTCTACAGTGATGTGTAAGTACTACCATTTAAATAATATGTTGTTATTTTTATACTAATATACCATACTAATAAACCTGGAGTGAGGGATTAATTAGTTTTTTTTAATTTAAAAATAGACTTTATTTTCTCTAGCAATTTTTAAATAATTTGTTTGTTATGCGACATGGAAAAAATATCAACAAGATCCTGAATATACTGTTTTCATTAGACTAGTAAAAAGAAATCAACACTTCTCTCAGATGCCGCTAATTTCATATCCTGTGATTTCAACCTTCATTGTAAATCAGGATATTTTTTATGTTCCTTTTGGAAAGGGTTGTTTGGCAGCCAAATGATTTCATTCACTGGTACCAAACACAACAATTCTGCCTTTATTGGCAAAACTTTTTTTGTTTCATTCTTTCACGCTGAATTCTTTTAACTGCTGGTTACTTTATAAACAAACAAAAACAAAACAAAAAAATCATTTTCTCTTCCCTTCTAGATTTACCTGGAAATCACAACCAGATAAACACACAGACACTCCCTCACGGAGAGCCAGTCAGATTGAAATGAATGCCAAAAATCCATATTTACGGGATCTGATGCCGTAAAGATAAACAATAGGAAGCATTCCACACACTCTCAATACCAAGAAAACCTTTGAGAGACTGATTTTACTATGTCTTACCTTGATATGGCTTCTTCTGACTGAGGATTCCCCAGATAACAATCGAAAAACTGTTGACAACATTGACTTAATCATTAATAGTTGGTTTAGACAAACAGAAGCTCGTATTTCAGTTACAGTTTACACAATGACAGCAATCCAAAATGGCTGACCTGTACACGTCGTGTTTAGTGTCAGAGATTCTGTCTTTTTCTATGATTCTCTCTGGAGGAAGGTAGGCGATGGTGCCACAAAACCCATCACGGCTAATATCGTCGTTCCTGGCAAAGCCGTTCCACCTCGCCAGGCCGAAGTCAGAAATCTAAAACGAAGAACACAAAGAATTCGGCTTAGTCTTTAGACTTCACATTTTAAATCAAATTAGATCCGATTAGGTTTTATGTAAGTGTTATTTACTGTGATTTTTCCAGAAAGTCGCCTACAGGTGCTCTGTTAGGCGGGGAAGCCGTGATTTTTCTGTAAATGTGTGCACGAATATGTAGGCGTGTGTGTGCCAGCCCTTCATTAACACTGCCTAGCTTTAGCTTGTTCAGACTGGTCCAGGATGCGTGTTTACATCTAGTCTTTTCAATCCGACACGACGATTCCCACCCATCCCTCGTGACACCTGCTCACTCATCTATGGGAAGGCTGGATATAAATGGGATAAAGCATGGGAAAGCTTTTCAACCCTCAGGGAATTTTCTGGAAAGGTATGTGGGGACCGTGAAAAGAAAATGATAGGTGTGCCCTCCCCCCCGTCACTTTTGAAATCCTTACGAATTTTCCCGCACAGATGATCTGACACGACCAAGATTAAAACTGTTGTTCAGTCATCAACGCAGGATTAGGATTAAAATCCTTCATGCTGACAGGATGTTTTGATGAAAATGAAACTGAAAATGTAGCTGTTTATTCTTTCAGGGAAATTTGATCCAAACATCATAATCGTTTCCTTTAAGATAATTTATAACCTTTTAAAACAGTGTTTCCCAAATTGGAGTTTGTAAAAATGTAAGGGGTTCATAGATGAAAATCTACTAACAAAATGTAAAATTAAAATAAAACATTTTAAAAAACATTAAAAAGAGTAAATATTTAATTTGTTTACCTGCATGTGAGCATTAATCAACATTCGTGAAATGTGATCATGCATATGTGTTGTAAAAAGGTGTTCATCTTAACCCTTAATAAATAAATAAATAAATAAAGTCCAAATAAATAAATTAATATTGATGCATTTAATGAATTAACTGTATTAATTTGAACTGTTTTGGGGTGTTTAGACGTTTTTCTTTTTTTATGTGTGTTTCACAGAAGAGAGAAAGTCATACAGGTTTGGAAAAATATAAAGGTTTGTATTTGTGTCTGCTTTTGCATTATGCATCCTATGTAATTGACAGACGTAAAAATCCAGACAAGAAAACTTAAAGGTGTTTTTTTTTTTTTTGTAATCGCTGCATCAAAGTGTGTGATTCATTGCCTACTGTGATCGATGAGCATGAGCAATAAGGTCACCACCTTTACAGTAGAGGAGTCAAGGCCTTGTCATGACCAGACGTGGCTCGCTCCAGCTCACCTTGATGTGGTAGTGCGCGTCCAGCAGGATGTTGGCAGGTTTAAGGTCGAGATGAAGGAGGGGAGGGTTCATGCAGTGCAGGAAGTTCATCCCCACCGCCGTCTCGTGGATGATACGGAAACGCAGCTCCCAGGGCAGCGGCTCCGAGACCAGCAGAGTTTCTAGAGAGCCCGTCTCCATGTATTCCATCACCAGTCCCTGAGGATCGCTGCAGATGCCGTATACGGGGAGGATGTAGCGGAACTTAGCCGCCTCCATCTTTTTGGCCTCCTCTAAAAGTTCAGCACGCTCCCTAAATGACAAAAAACAAATCAGCTCTAAGTCACACCTGTCGTGGAATGTAAATGTCATTTATTTTGTAAGGAATGTCTTAACATGGGAGGGATCCAGCTGGATTTTAGCTGGATAACACACCCCATTAATTAAAAAGATCATGAAGAAATCACAGCAAGACACTTTAATACAAACAAGGGAAGGTGCTAAAACCCGTTGGACCTGAGCACAAGCTGACTCATTGATATTATCTGGAGGCATTTTATGAACAATAACACAATGTTTTTTAGCTATGGGCTAAATTTCCTTTATGAAATATAGACAGGGCATTTGAAACAAATAGGTTTTTCACAATATTATTTACCCGACATCATATTTTATCAGTCTTAAACACTGATAGATATGGGGTTGTATGAATGGCTCTTTTGTACTTTGTTATTACACAACTCTTTTTATTAGTAAGTCAGACAGAAGTCAGACATGATGGTCATATACTTTTAAAAAGAATTTACATAGGACATGAGTTTACAATCTGTTTGCTTAGTTAACAGCACCAGCCATGTAACTAAAAAAAAACAAGCACAGACATTACACAAAATCTTGCAATGTCAGTAAGTCTGTGAATTGCTTTATCACTTAATCAGTTTAGTGATTCTTTTATTACTCATATGACATCAATGCTTATGCAAAAGTGGCCATGTAGGCTATATCTCCGTTAATTTTAGCATGTGCTAAATAAATTAATCAATTAATTAAAATGTAATAAAGAACATAAATAAATACTAGCATTTGCAACGAAAACTAGTTTTAATAAAGCTGAGGGATATATATATATATATATATATATATATATATATATATATATATATACACACACACATAATTACAATAAAATGTAAATAAAATGCATTCAAAAACAAACAAAAAAACAATAAACAAGTAAATAATTTAATTTTAATATACTTACTGTTCGTATAGAAAATAAAAAAAATGCACAGGGAAACCAAAACTCTTAATAAATTAAAAATACCTTATTTTTAAAGCTGCAGTCCGTACGTTTTTTTGGTTAAAAATTATCCAAATTCAATCTTTGAGCAAGTAAATAACCAGCCAGTGTTCAAAACTATCGCCTTACTTTAGCCTGATTCACAACGGTTAGCTTATAATAATGTTTTCTAATTTGAGTGGTACGGGTAGGTTTTCGCGGGAAATTCGAGCATGGCACTGCGTCATTACGTCATGTCTGTTTTCCCGGCTAGTAGGCTATCGCATGTGCGGATCCTGCAGGTGGCGACTCATTTATAGCCTTTTCTCACAGCAGCTAGAATAATTAAATGTCAAAAAATCATTTTGATGGCGGATTGTAATCCAGAAAGGATTATATGAAACACATGTGAATGAAATTCAATTATATTCCAGTTTTAAATGTGCTTCTGATTACAGATAGCCTGGGATTACACAAGATTTGTTTTTTAAAGACAACCAGTTCGAAGGGAGCATAGATTGCTTTTTGGGTTAAAATAATTTCTTAACATGAAATTCGAATGGTATGACAATTAGATTAGACTGTGCAGAAGTTGAAATCTACACGTTAATACACACTATATACGCATAGTCAAGCAATGCTGATGTTGTTAACATTAATAATTTGAGAATAAAGTATAACAATAATAATAATTTGCACGGTTTGATGTGATATGAGCTAACCGATCTATAGATTTAATCACCATTGGTAGCGCAATTTATGGTAATACTTTTTTCCTCAGTTGGTCAGAACAAATGTGGCAGACTTGTTACTTACTTGTTCAGATGACAATATACGTGAAAATTCTTATTTGGGTCATATATTCCAAGACATAGGCTAGAATCTGTGATTACTAGGTACAGGATTCACACCGGTGTGGTGACTGACAGCTACACATACTCCTCAAAACATTAGAGTCATTCGCGCTGGAGCCGTGCCTGAGTACAACCCCACACAATGAAGATAATTCCGCAAGAAACTGCAATTCCAGGTTTTCAAACAGAGATGGCGACAAAGAGGCAAAACTTACGGACTGCAGCTTTAAATAAAATATATTAAAATATATATAAAAATAATTATTTTTAAACACATTTAAGGGTATTTTTAAATGTATTAAGAGTTTTGCTTTTCATGCGTATTTTTGTATTTATTTTTATATGAATACATTTCATATATATGCATATACATTTTCTTATACTTTGTTCACAATTTTTTTTTTTTTAATACACAGGGACAGCAAAACTCTTAATAAATTAAAAATACTCTCAAATGTATTTAAAAACAAACAATAAATTAACAATTAATTTCCTTTTCATAATGCTGACATTTTCTAGTTCAAATAGTTAAAGGAAAATTGAGGGAAAGCATACCTTTTAAAAAATAAATAAAATAAACAATCAATTGGAAAATGATTTCATATTAATATACCTAATGTTCACACAGAAAATCCATTTAGAAATACACTTAGAAACTAAAAAAGCATTTGCTTTAAAATGGCTGAGGGAAAGCATGACTAAAACAAAACAAATAAATATATTAAAAAAGTAGTGAATAATGTCATTTTAATGCACATAGTGTTGATATAAATTGGCTTTAAGCTAGGAAAACATAATTCCTAATAAAGTGTGGTAGGAAACAGTTGTGCAGTTCTAACAAGGATGGATAAGTAGTAGTGACATACTGCCAAGTATGGTGACCCATACTCGGAATTCGTGCTCTGCATTTAACCCATCCAACGTGCACACACACAGCAGTGAACACACACACACCGTGAACACACACCCGGAGCAGTGGGCAGCCATTTATGCTGCGGCGCCCGGGGAGCAGTTGGGGGTTCGGTGCCTTGCTCAAGGGCACCTCAGTCGTGGTATTGAGGGTGGAGAGAGCGCTGGACATTTGAGAGCGCCCCCCACCTACAATTCCTGCCAGCCCGAGACTCGAACCCGCAACCTTTGGATTACGAGTCCGACTCTCTAACCATTAGGCCACAACTTGTGGGAGGTAAGGAGTGAGAAGATTAATAGGAAGTGCGGAGGTAAACGTTTAAAACGATCCACTCTACTGCCTTACACTGTTCTGTTCTGCCACCCTTTTAAGCTCAACAAAAGCCGTTCTTTTCTTAAAAAATAAAAAAAGAACTGATCCAGTTCGACCGGTTCGGCAACTCTGCTAAAGCGGAGGCCTGATGGAGCACAGGAGGACAAAGCCTGCTTTTAAGTCTGTGCCCTGTTTAGATGGGGGAGGCAAATTAGAATTCTTGTACCCTCAGATCTCAGGTGCTGATAACCTGTTGTGGTGGTGAGGGTCACATGGAACATCTATCAGATTCTTTTGTTTTTTTTCCTCCCCGAGCTTAGTGACGCAAAGTGACATCCGCATGAAGATTTCAAAAGCAGGTTTTGCAGGAAGACATGCTAGATTACAGCTGATGCCACCTTGATAACCATGCCTGATCAAATCTTCCAGCATTAACAACCTGTTGATGCATCTCAAAATAATTCTCATATAACATATCAAAGTGCTACATCAACAGTGACTCAAGACCCCAGCGTCATCCACAGCAGACTTACGCAACTCTGGAACATAATAAGTCATTTAAAATAAATTTAAAAGACTTGATATGAAGTGCAATTAGGACAAATGGAAAATGTAATATACATTAATGTAGTTGTTCATAATTAAAATATTAGGGGAATGCATGTATCTGCATATACATACACACTCTGGCATTCAAAAGTGTGTGGTCAGTTAGATTTTTTATTTCTTTTTCAAAGAAATTAATACATTGATATATTAAATGATTTAAAAACTGACAGGGAAGACTTGAATATTTTTACAAAAAAACTGTTTCCAATAAATGCTGTTCTTTCTATTCATCAGAGAATCCTGAGATGGTTTACACATAAATATTACGCTGCACAAGTGTTTTCAACAATGTTTATAATAAGAAATATTTCTTGAGCAACAAATCAGCATATCAGAATGATTTCCGAACGTTCATGTGACACTGAAGAGTAATGGCTGCAGAAAATTCAGCTTTGCCATCCCAGGAATAAATTACATTTTAGAATAGATTCAAATGGAAAAAAGCTCTTTTTTTTAATTGTAGTATTTAAAAATAACTGATTTTACTGCATTTTCATTCAATAAATGCAGCCAAAAACATTTAAACACTTTTATAAATATACACATGATTGAGTGTTCAATTTTTAAATCACAGTATAAATAAGCGGCCCCATTTACCAAAATTCACTGTAAATAAATAAATGTATAAATTCTAATAATAATAATAAAATATGAATACTGTATATGTATTTTATCCTATATAAATATAACCAGACGTAAAATGTTATGCGTGTGACTGCAACATCTGTGTGCATACCAAAGCTCTGGGTAATTCTTATGTATGGAAGGTTACTGGGAAACAAAGCTCACATACAGCCACTCCTTATCATGTCAAGACAGTTAAAGTGGAAAATGTATGTAGTGTAAATTAAAGTCTTTAGACAGATGTTGAGCCATATTCATGGTGTCTTAATGTGTTTGTATGTATATTTGGTGAGGCGGGGGTCATAATCATAGCTCGAGGCAGTATATTATTGCAGTTTCCTGACACAACACGTTGAGGGGCAGCGTCTTTTTGCATGCCAGCATAACAAATGTTAATGTGAACAGAATAAACACTTAATGGCATGAACATTCACACTGCCTAAAATACATGCACATGGACAAAAATGGTTTTAGGAATACTGTATATAATTATTGATTTATATAATATAAATAAACAAACCAAAGGATATCAATTCATATCAAAATAAACTGATGTTAAAGCATATCTCCAGTTCGATATAATTAAACTACGGATTTCATATCACAAAAACACACTTCACTTGCCCTTCAGATGATTGTGGTTAACTCATTCACACACACCTACTTTAAACACGCTTCCAAGAAGTCTAAAATCGTAAAACACTCAAAAAATGAACTTACTTTTCATCTGAATGAAGGCTAGGAGGGCACTTGATCGCCAACCATGTTTTCCATTGCATATGTCGTACTTTGTACACCTGTCCGAAGCCGCCGGAGCCAATCTTTTCCCAACTCCCAAACTCTGAAGAGTCAAAAGTTTTCAGAAGTCCCATAATCCCTGGGGAATTTTCTGGGACGTCCATTTTTCAAGCTGTTTGATACGATCCGGTGCAATCTGGATTGTCTTTTTCACATAAAAAGGTTTTCCGTCAGACAAGCAGGTTGTGAATGGTTCCTTGTTTTTTTTTTCTGTCTGTACAGACGGCTTCAGTCTGTCCCTACCCCTCTGTTCAGGTGAGGGGTGGGAGGAGCCTAATGACATCATTTCCTGAGCCTGGAACACACAGAGTGGCAAAGAATCAATTGGCCAATCTAGTCCTATGACACATATATACCTGTTTATAAGCTAAAGGGCATTGGTAACACCCGTAAAGCACTGTTTCAACTTCACTGCATCTAATATAGTGCTAGAAGTTACAAACTTCTCAACTTTCTGCTCATGAAGCCTGGGAACTGTATTTGACATGGTTATCCAAGCTTAAGGAATGCTGGTTATCACCCAACACCTTTATAACCTGAGATCACAAGAATGTTAAAATCGTCTCTTAACCCCCTGGAGAAATATACAAGTTCACTAGGATTACTCAACAATGTCCTGGTTATGTGATACAGCTAAAATGAGTCGTGTGGAATGTAAAAAATCATTGAACCTATTCATAGATGAGTTTATATTAGCCAGAGGTTCAAGCATGCGTGAACTCAATTTACGTTAATCTACACATAATAGCTTCAAGGTAACATTAACTCGTTTTACACTGACCTGATTGAATTTACATCCACCAGACCTTCAAAAATCACCGTGCAAAGCAATTTTCTCATGCAGGGCTCACAAAAAAAGTGAGTCACTGCATACTTTTTTGATTCATTATAACTCAATGGATTATTTATAAGTAAGGTAATTAATCTTAAATAAATGGTAAATCTTTCCCTTCAGGTTTTTAAAAAGCCATGTAGGTGGTATTTCTGCCATTTTTAACCCGTGGGAATGTTTGCCTTATTATTTGCCTATTGTATCATATTTGATACATGAATTTGTAAAAGGCAAAATCTACTACATGCCTTCTGTCATCTGATTGATAGTCCATAGCCTACTTTTTAGTAAGAAAAATGCCTTTTAGTATAATTCTACACATATCCTCATTCTTTTTTCTATTAAATGATTTTCATACATCTATCAATCTCAATCATCATGGTATTGCATTTTAACAGAGCCTCGATCATAAAACTTACTATCTTATTATTGAGAGTGACAACTGTTGATATTTATATGAATGTTATATAAGTAGTATATAGTAAATCGCTTTGATTTTTGGGAATTTCCATTTTACTTTTTGGCATTTCTGCATCAAATAGCATATTTTTGGGCCTCTGACTAAAACTGAGGTAGCCTATATGAGCTCCATATCTCACTGTATCATAATATGTGAGCCGTAAAAACCTGATGTATTAAATATGATACAAAACACATACGCAAACTTGAAATGCATTATTTTTTTCTGACTGTTATTTCATATGGTAAGTTTAAAGTGAAACTCACTAGAGATGTCAATGGCTGTCTTCAAAAGGAATTAAAGTGGCTGCAAAGGCAGGATCATTCACACGTGACTGAGGACAATAGTTCACAGGATGCTCGATGGGTTTCATTGTCCTGGATGCATTAAAGAGTCTCAGTTTAGTAATTAGCAATTCGTATTTGTGAAAGAGAACACTTGGGTGGGGTTCAAATCTAAATAAAATAAAAAGGAAAGTCTGCATGGTTCATAATGGAGACAATTTTTTAGAATACCTTAACCTTTATATGTTAGCAAGCACTTTGATGAATCATCAGATTAGTTGTTAAATGTCTTTGCCTCGCCCTAGTGGACATTCATTAGCACTACAGTTATCGTAAGACGTTTCGTACTGTCGAAAAACGTTGCGAAAACTAACCAGGCAAATAAGAAAACGTGGGTAGTGTATCTGCTCCATAATAGTAAGAGAAATTAACTTGTTATCGCTACTAGATTTAGTTCTATGCACGTGTTTAAAGTTAAGTGTGTACTGTATAAAGCGCCAGTGTTATTTTAATCATGGCACTTTACATGAAAGCGGCAGAGATTCTTGAGAAAGTGGAGCAGAAAAAGGGTGCAGTGAAAACTCTCGTTTACGACAGTAAATTTCAAGTAAGTGCTGATATATGTGTACCTCAGGCTTCTATAATTACATAATAGAAGTGTTTACATAACAAATGTGGCTTAATTGAACAAAATTCCAGGTTAAGTGGCGTAAGTTACATTAAAATACTCTGTTTTACAAATGATATGTAACGTTACCTGTTTTTCTTCACACGTGTCTCATATTGCACCTCAAGCGAGCATTTTACTGAAACTGTTGTATTCTTGGTAAGCAAGTACACTTACGTTTGATAAAACTGTTGGGAGAGATAGTAGGTCGAGCGGAAATGACGTCACGACTGATGGGCAGTCGTAATTTTTGTAAAAAAAAATAATACAATAAATTGTAGATGTTTTTGATGGTTTCACTCTCTCTGTAGACTGTCATGTCTATGATTGACTTCTCGCTCATTTCATTCTTAAAGGGATAGTTCACCCAAAAATGAAAATTCTGTCATCATTCACTCACCCTCGAGTAGTTCCAAACCTGTATGAATGTCTTTCTGAACACAAAGGAAGATATTCTGAAGAATGTGGGAAACAGAGCAGTTCTGGGGCACCATTGACTTCCATAGTATATATATTTTTTCCTACTATGGAAGTCTATGGTGCCCCAAAACAGCCTGGTTACAGACTTTCTTCAAAATATCTTCCCTTGTGTTCGGCAGAACAAATAAATTCATACAGTTTTAGTACTACTTGAGGGTGAGTAAATGATGACAATTTTCATTTTTGTGTGAACTATCCCTTTAAGAAGACATTGTTTTTGTCTATTCATCAGAATATCAAGCAGCTCTTTGCCCTTGTGTGTGAGACACAGAAATACTCTTCAGTTCTGCAGGAGGTCATCAACAGCACCAATCTTCTGAAAGAAACAAAACTGAGGATCCATTTAGCTAAGGTAGACTGCTTAAAGTCGACTGTAATCCTCACCTATAAAACCCCATGTCTGTGTCTGCGGTGCATCATGGAGGTGTCGTGTGTGTAAAACAGGTGCTGGTGTATGACCTGCTCATTGGTCGCGGGGTGAAATGTGGAGGCGCCTGGAAGACGATGATGTTGAAGCATCGCTCCAGACTACAAGCTGCCCTGGCAAGAATCAAAGTCAAGAGAAAAGTCAGTCGAAATCAAGACCTGCTGCCCTCCAGTTTCCAGCAGACTCAGGGTAATGTAGACATCATCAATTATTTGTATGTTAACTTACATATTATAATGTAGTGGTCTTAATATCAATTCTATCATGACAACTCAGAGGATTTTAGCATGATATGTCAATGCTTATTAATTTGGTCTTTGCAGAATAGATCTGCTACGTTGCTGCTGCTGCTCTTGGTTATTGCTGTTGCTCGAGATTATTGCAGGAACTTGCTATTGCTAATGCATACGGTGATATGGGAGTATTTAAGACGTACTGCTGATGCACAAATGTGACCCTGATCCACAAAACCAGTCATAAGGGTCATGTTTTTTTAAATTGAGATTTATTTATCATCTGAAAACTGAATAAATAAGTTTCCATTGATGTATGGTTTGTTAGGATCGGACAATATTTGGCCGAGATACAACTATTTGAAAATCTGGAATCTGAATATTGAGAAAATCTAAATATTGAGAAAATCACTTTTAAAGTTGTCCAAATTAAGTTCTTAGCAATGCATATTACTAATCAAAAATTAAGTTTTGATATATATACAGTAGGAAATTTACAAAATATCTTCATTGAACATGATCTTTACTTAATATCCTAATGATTTTTGGCATAAAAGAAAATTCGACAATTTTGACTCGTACAATGTATTTTTGGCTATTGCTACAAATATACCCCAGCGACTTAAGACTGGTTTTGTGGTCCAGGGTCACAAATAGCATATAAAATAACCCGTAGCAGATCTATACAGGTGGAGCTGGGGAAGGTGAAGGGTTTCAGAGGAACTCTGAAAGCACGCTGCAAACTGCTGTAGTGAATGCTAACCAGCCATTTAAGTGTAAAGCAGCAAGCTTATTGGCTGAGTATGCAACATGAACCAATCGGCTTGTAGTTTAACGATGTGAATATCGTCAGTTTGTGTTAAGGACCTATCAGCCTGCGCCATCTAGAATTTCATGACAGAACTTGGCATTTTTTCTGTGGTAATGCTACATATTATAAGATATCAAATTTATATAGATGGATTGATAAATAGATATCAAGACCACTGCATAGTCTGCTATTTGTAGATTTTGGAAAAGTTTATTTTTATGTTGTGTCTCTTCAGATGTTGTGATTCCACGCTATGTGCGAGTGAACACTCTGAAAACCACTCTTCATGATGTCATTGACTACTTAAAAAGAGAGGGATTTTCATATCAAGGAACATTAAGTCGGTAAGTTATCCTCTGCACGTCATTTCATAAGTTCTCCAGCGTCGAGCTTTAGAATGACATGAAGGAAAGTAAATGATGACTGAATGTTGCCTGAACTAGTTCTTTAACAGCGCATTTCCAAAGATAGATTTTTTTTTTTAACCATTATTTCCCGTTTCATCGACCCAGGGTTGAGGATCTCGATCGTCTGTCTGGGAAGACATTTCTGTGTGATCTTCATCTCCAAGATCTTTTGGTTTTCAGTGCAAAAACTGACTTTCATGATCACTTCCTTTATAAAGCAGGACACATTATACTGCAGGACAAGGTAGAATGTTATACCACACCTACCTACAGTTTGCAAAATATGAAATTAATATCTCATGTTATTTCGCTCTCTGTTCATGTTGAAATGTTTCTGTAGGCCAGCTGTCTTCCTGCTTTCCTCCTAAACCCCCGAGCTGGCAGCCACGTCATCGATGCTTGTGCAGCTCCAGGGAACAAAACCAGCCATCTAGCCGCCTTAATGAAAAATAAAGGGTATTTGACATCATATTTAATACTGAAGAATAAGGGTCTGGACGTAATTATTAAAAGTATGTGTGTGTATGTATATATATGTACTATATATATATAATATACACACACTAATATATACATACTTATAATACATTTATTTATATTTTAATTATATCATATATTTTATATTTTAATTGATTATTTTTATTAAATGCACAACAGGAAGTTGTTTGCGTTTGATCTTGATGCAAAACGTCTGTCCACCATGAGCACTCTTCTCCTTCGTGCCGGGGTCACATGTCATCAGCTGGCCAATCAGGATTTCCTGAAAGTAGATCCACAGAGCTCAGAATACAAGGAAGTCGAGTCCATCCTTCTGGACCCCTCCTGCAGTGGATCAGGTAATTATTGCGTATAAAGGAATCTTTGCATCAGCAATCCTTTTAGATATGGCCATTTAGACGTGTGCTTGTCTGTCTCAGGGATGGTTTGTTTGCGGGATGAGGTCTCAGAGCCACAGGATGAGGGCCGTCTGCAGGCGCTGGCTACATTTCAGCTGCGCTGTCTCAACCACGCGCTGCAGTTCCCTCAGGTACAGCGCGTCGTCTATTCCACCTGCTCCATTCACTCACAGGAGAACGAGGAGGTTGTGTCGCCCTGCTTACAGCAGAACCCTGGATTCAGGTCAGAAACTGGTTTCAGATTTGTTTCACAGTATGAGGACATTATTACAATTTTTTTTTGGTCTGTCTTTGCTTGTAGACTAGTCCATCTTCTTCCAAACTGGCCTGAGAGGGGTCATGAGCCTTTCACCCAGTGCCTTCGTGCCAGCACAGCAAAAACACGCACTCATGGCTTCTTTGTGGCCGTGCTGGAGAGACGACCCCCGCAGACACATGAAGAAAACCTCCCAATCATGTAAGTCTGATGACTGCTACTATGTCTGAAGCAGCTAGTTATATATCTTGTTTATCTTGTTTGTTTGTTTTAAATCTGTCATATGCTACTAAAGTTTGAAAAACAGAAATGCATTTGCCTTTATGAGCATCCGAAACGTGTAGCTCATATTTCACCCAATAATAAAAAGAAACAAAATAACACTTTGCATTAAGAAAAATACATTTTTGTGGAGCATTTAGAAATTTTGAGTTTGAAAATCTCATCAATTGTGACTCTAATTGATTACCCATTACTATAATACAGGGATATGAGAATCCTGCCGTTCAGATGCAAACTTTTTTAATTATATCAGCATAAATTAAAAGCAGTACTATCATGACATGAATGAATTAGTACACTATTGTTCAAAAATACATTAAAAGCAGCAGTATTGTGAAATATATATATATAATAGCTCTTTTCTATGTGAATATTATAAAATTAAATTTATTTCTGTGATGCAAAGCTGAATTTTTAGCATCATTACTCCAGTCTTCAGTGTCACATGATCCTCCAGAAATCATTCTAATATGCTGCTGAAGAAACATTTCTGATTATCAGTGTTGAAAAAGCTTAAATTCTTACTGACCCTTATATGTTACTATTTAAATAACATTTTTTTCACATTACATAAGAATTATATTATTTTAATACCAGTGTTTTTTTTGTTTGAATTTTATTTTTAGACTATAGGTGAAATGTTCTTATTCTGGTTATGTTATTGTCACAGCACAACATTGCCGTCTGGTGGTAAGGAAAAGCAGGACACACATCCATCTGATGAGGAACAAGAGAACACAGAGATGGCAGACGAGCAAACGACAAATCCAGTCTCAAAGAAGAAAAGGAGGAGAAACAGAAAGAAGCCCAAAAAGCAAGAATCCTGAAGTTATAGAGGACTTTAAAATAATCTCTTCTCAGCTATATTACCACTGAAAAACTGACTCCTGCTTTTATTGAAACGTGATGAATGGTATAGTTTCAAGTCAGACCCTCAGATTTATTATGCATTGAACACCACTGATGAGCATAATTAAGGTCCACAGTCAAGTCAACTTTACATTTTTATTGGAAACCAGCATGTCATTATCAGAGCATTTATGCAGACACAACACAATCCGTGTGCCGCTTCATTCAGAACTCCATTCACGCTTTGAGGGTCAATGGGAATGGTCATTTACACACAAACTGAGCATTCACTAATAGCAACGTCTGAAAAACATACAACTAGGTACAACTGCTCTCAAACATTCACAGCTTGAGAAATCCAGCTCTCGTCTCAACACACATCTCATTTTCTCAACTTGCTCGCTTATATTTGGTACGGCTTTCTAATAAACAGAAAGCCTGGGCTCATGCCTCTTTGCATCAGTCTGGACATGAGGAATACTTTAAAAATGTGATTAGTTACAAATTTCGTTGTTAAGAGAAAAGCCATGCAAAGGGGGGGGGACTGAGATGGTTACATTGTTGTAAAAACTGCTGTCCCCAATTCACTGGATTTTTCAGGTAAACCAAATAAAAATACAATAAACCTCTAAAATTGTGTTTTTGTGCTTCCATATTTGTGCATTGAAGTACTAATTAAATCCAGTGTTTTGTGGATATACAACATTGTATTCTGACTAAAGCAAATTATACTACACAGCTCTTTCACTTAACAGACCTGAGAACATGTTAAGACTTAAAATCTTCAGGTATCGGCAGTCTACAATGTCTTGACTGCATTTCCCAACAGATGCGGATTCAGGAACCTTCTAAAGACATGCCGTTTCAAACGCAGGTTGAGTATTTACTATATCTTGGTATTTTAAAACACATCACAAGCATGCACAAACCATAGATTTCATACAAAGCCAGGAATGGTTCATACAAAAATTCAGTAATGGTTTTCATGCACATTTAAAAAAAAAGAAAGAACAAAAAGGAAAACTTTAAAAAATAAATAGCATTTAAGCCTCTACTTTAAATCAAGTCTAAATGAGCAAAATGATTTTAAACCAACATTCAGCAATGCAAATGCCGCGTTCTCTATGCTCCTGAAATGCACACATTTTGGGGGCACTTTAGAGTTATTTTTTGCACTTACTTCATTTGATCACTGTCAAATGTTTCCAAAGAATATTCAAATGCAAGTATGCACTTCTACCGAGTTTGAAATTGGACTCTTTAGTCAGTAATCAAAAATAATTGAAGCCG
The DNA here is from genome assembly GCF_936440315.1 of Barbus barbus. NCBI lineage: Eukaryota > Metazoa > Chordata > Actinopteri > Cypriniformes > Cyprinidae > Barbus > Barbus barbus. The sequence continues at coordinate 16,186,628 of NC_136725.1, forward strand.
AGATCATATTCTTTTGAAACGCATTATTATGAAAGAAAACATCCATTTCTCAGAGTACAAATCTGACATCATCCATAATGTGTAACCAGAAGCAAAACACACTAAGGCACACAGAGCAATGAATGGGTGTAAAAGAAAAAAAAAGCTACATCCAGTGCCTGACAGTCAAAGACACACTGATGGCAGATGCAACAGCTATAGAATTGTGGTTTTGCCTACATGTTTGTGTTAAGTTCTGATTTTAATTACTCAAGAGTATAACTAACAGTAGATCGAATGAGCTCAGCTGGGACATATAGGTGCACATTTAAAATGGAGAGGTAGTAAAACAGGGCATGGTGTCACACTAAAAACATCAGCTTTGGTTTTTGTCAGACGTCCAATGTGTGAAACAGATGCTTCTCTTACAGGAACGTGCAGAAAAAGCGACGTATAATTCGATTGTTTATTATGCAGCTCACTCATGCAAAAAAAAAAAAAAAAAATTCTAAGTGAAACGGGAAAAAATATTCACGTTTTGAGGGCTTAACAAAAAAGATTCTGCTAAGCATGATGAAAAAGCATGACAAATCTACACTAAATCGCAAAAAACTAAAACAAAAAGGTGTATTCACTGGATCTAAAATAAAGAGCATTTGACTAAAACAAAAGAGTCAAAAATAAGACCTTTCAACAGGCCTGGACTGAATTGATGTGTGAGTCCAGATTCAAAAGTCTCTTTTTCTTTCAAGTATAATTCGCTCCTGTTCGCCATCCTTCCCCAATATCAGACCTCCTCATCAGACACTTACAGACTCCATTAGCGGGGTCGTGATGAGTCTCGGTGGGCGCAACCAACAGCAGAGACGGGCCGCCCGGTACTCTACACCCCATGAGCCTTGATTCTACACGCCTGACCAACCCTGGCAGTCTGGAGGGTTGTAGAGATGAGGTCTGACTGACAGCCTTGTTGTGTTTGGACCAGCAGCAGTAGCAGCAGTGTCTGGGGCAGGTGGGACAGCCGGAGGAGTAGTTGCAGAGTCCAGACGACAATAATGAAAGGGACAGGACTCACATCAGCCACATTACTTCTTCCTTGGGTGCTGTCTGCGTGCTTGTAATCGCCGAGCCCCAGAGGTCTTTGAGCCTGTTCCGATAGAGAAGGCGGCTGGTGAAGCACCTAAAAGGATTAAAACATTTATAAGATGGAGGGAACTATTATGCAATTTTAATTAAAGGAATCATATGATGCGATTTCTTGTTTTCCTTTGTCTTTGAAGTGTTACAAGCTGTTTGTGCATAAATAAGACCCCTAAAGTTGCAAAGACTAAAGTCTCAAACTCAAGAGACATTCTTTTATAAAAGTTAACTCTGCCACACCTTCCTAAAAACGGCTCATTCAAACATGCCCCCACGTCTATGTCACAGTGTGGGAAGATTTGCATAACCCCGCCCAAATGTATACGCAATGAAATGGGGCATAACTTTTATACTAGCTGTAGTATTGTTGTTGCCGCCGCCATGTCATAGAGACGATGTGCGTTTTGTTGTGAAAGCGAAAGTACTGTGTTTGGCCTTCCAAATCATTACACAACTAGAAATCAGTGGTTAAGTTATATTTATAACACTGTTCCAGAACAGTACAACACAAATATTCGAGTGTGTGCAGCGCATTTTACAGAGGACTGTTTCCTGATCCTGGTAGAGAGTAGCCTGCAATATGAACGGCTGTGAACACTATAAAGTGGGGGCAATTCCATCATCGCAAGGACAGTCTGGTGCTTCTGACTCACAGCCTGTAAGTTTCGATATTTAAAGAATTTGCTACTGAATATTCAAACACGAGTTTTGATCAGTGTAGAGTAGTGCTTGTTTGTCATTTCTCCGATCACAAATGCAGATATGGTGTTATGTTTACGCGGCACGGCGCAACACAGTGTGTAAAAAGGCTATACAAGTCATTATAATCAGTAATTAAGTCCTCACTGAATGCAACAAATGCCTCGTTTATAGTGGGTTTTATTGTTTTAGTCTCGAGAGGAGCAACAATAACACAGTATGTGGAAAGTAATGTATTTTTTGAACCCCGAACCGCGTAAATACATTGCATTACACCAAATAATGTTCTTTTTAGCAACGTCATATGACCCCTTTAAAAAAAACTAGAAGTGACTGTATTTTACCAAACGGTGAGGCGCCCATTGCTCCAAACCCTGGGGTTCCAGGACTGCCAAATGGCATTGACATTCCTGCAGATGCCTGGCCAAAAGCAGGAGTTGATGTTCCTAAGACAACACAGGACAGACAAGAGTGTAATATCACTGCTTTACTGGGTTTAGTCCAAATCAATAAATAACATCCACTTACTGCTAACCAAGCCCAAATACAAAATACCAACCACTGTGCAGTGCACACACTATGCTGTAATACTCTGGTTTTAAGTGAAATCATTTAGTGTCGTTTTAGAATTATTTATATACACAAGTATTTAAGGTTTTTTTCATATTATTTCAGTTTAATTTAATTTTCGTTTTTTATTTTAATAACCAAATGTTTTGGTAAACGTTTTCTATTAATCTTTCTAATAATAATTATTATTATTATTTTCAGTTTCAGTTATAATTGCTTATTTTAGCAATTATAACTGAAAATTAGTTGAAGTTTCTCATGTAATATTTTAGCTTAATTTATATGTATATGAATATGACAAATATAGAAGCTCATTTAATTTTAGAAATTTGAAATGCCACTTAAACCGCCCAGCCTGTTCTTGTTATCACTCATTGAGAAAAAGAACTACATAGATTTTTTATTTTTTTTTAAATAATGAACATTACATCCTACTTGATGCTAAATAAACTTCAGGTAATTTCCAGTCCAAAATAAATTCAAATAAAACCTGGGCAGCAATACAGCCTAAATCGCTACATTTAATTTTTTAACATTGTGCCTGTCAGGGTGATAGATGAGAAGATTGCAAGAAGTGCAGTAAAAAAACAAATCTTGCAGCGTACTTATATTCTAGATCATAACCTCTGGTCAAAGACACAAATCAGGAGCACAAAAGGCAAGTTACTGCTAATTTTGAACACAATTTACAGTATACATGTTTTTGCACGATTGACAAAATCTGGTAATACAAGTAACTGCTGGATGGAGCATCTGTGGGAGGAAAAGGAGTAAATGCCACCCAATAATCAGTATCAAAGAAAACTGGCACAGGAACTGCAGGTTGCAAACTGGTTTTATCTGGTCTTGTCATGATTTATTCAAACAAAATATGAACCAATTATAAATAACCATACTACTTGATTGCAAAATAGCAATGATTATGTAGTTTATTATTTACAAGTTTCACCAGTTTTTATTGTGTTGTGTTCACAATATAATTGCCTACATCTCTCTCTCTCTCTCTTGTTTATATACACATATATACACACACACTAGAGGTTGATATAAACCAATACTTTTTTTTTATGGACAGTGCTGATATGTGAGAGCATATCATCAGCCACTACAATCTATCAATGTCAAATACAACCTTCCTCAATAGAAAAAGACTTACCAAAAGCAGGCTTGTTATCAGTGTTGTTGGCTCCAAATGAAAACCCTGGTGTTTGAGCTGCAGGCGCAGGGGTTCCAAACGGTGTAGCTGAGTGCGACGCCCCAAAATTAAACCCTCCAGAAGCAGGAGGTGCCGGAGTACTCGGAGCAGGATTCTGAGTGGCTGTTGCCACCCCTCCAAAGGTGAACGTAGGAGCCGGGGCAGGGAGAGGAGCCGCAGTCTGTGTGGAGGCCCCAAAGACAGGAGCCGCAGAAGGGGTGGTGGTGTTTCCAAAAGAGAAGCCAGCTCCACCGAACGTAGGCTGACTGTTAGTCCCAAATGCAGGCGCTGCTGTGCTGGTAGCGGCGGCTCCAAACATGAATGGTGTTGTGCTGCTACTTCCACCTCCAGCACCAAATGTGAAAGGCTTTGGAGCAGCAGGGGTCTGCTGTGTAGAGGCTGGGAAGGTTGATGATGCAGTGAAGGTTGAGCTTCCGAAAGTGGTTTGCGTTGTGGGCGTCTCTGAGGATGTAGTGGTACTGCCGGTCATGCCAAACCCACCAAACGGAGTGGATGTGGAGTTCTGGTTTGCCGACAGCTGGCCAAAAGTGAATGCGCTTTGGGCTTGAGGGGCAGGAGCAGGTTTTGCTGCTCCAAACTGAAAAGCAGAGGTGGTGCCACTAGCATTAACAGTGTTGGTGTTCAATGTAGGGGCGGCCGTCGTTGTGGCTCCAAACTGGAACGTGGTGTTTGTGGCAGGAGCAGATGTGTTTGTTGCAGTCCAGTTTCCAAACAGAGATTGGGAAGAAGTTTGCGTGGTTGGGGCGGCAGATGATGTGGACACCTTCGCTGGCTGGGTACTGGTTAATCCACCAAATAACATCCCACTGTTCTGTGAAGCTGGAGCAGCAGGGGTTGATGTCGTTGGTGTGGCTGTCTGCCCGAAGGCGCTAATGCCACTTCCTGTGCCAAATAAAGGCTTGAAGGTGGGCTGGGTGGGTTTGACCTCTGCTGTGGAAGCAGGCGTGGTGCTTGCTGCACCAAAAATAGGCTTAAACCCAGATGACAGGGGATTGCTAATGCTATTGACTGGTACAACTGTGGTCATAGATGCAGCAACTGTGGATTTAGGAGGCTCGGATGCAGGAGTGGCCACGGGTTTAATCAAACTGAACAGGCTACCTCCTCCCCCCAGGGCTGGCTTGCTTGATGTTGGTTGAAGAGGTCGGGCCAGGATCTGAGCGAAGGCAGAGGGCATGGAAGTGGCTGGCTTGGAGGATGGTGTTGATATGGTGGATGGGGTAGAGAATGAGGGTTGCAGAGCGGTAGGGCCAGACTCAGATTTGACAACTCCACTGCTCGGGTTTGTGGGGGCAACAGCAGGTGTAGGAAGACTGGACACAGACACTGTTGGAGCTGTATAGAGTGACAAAGGCATACAATGTCATGTTAAAATGCATGGATCAAGTACCCATAGAAAAACATTAATCATTTTTAAAGAAAACACATTTATAAATGTAAATAAAGGTTATTTTAAATGCGTGCTGTTCTTTTGAACATTCTATTCAACAAACAACCCTGACAAAAAACAAAAAAAAACAATTACCCCAAATCTGTAAAAACAATGGAAAATTTCTACAAACCTGCAGTGGTCGTGCCCATTAGAGTGGGAGCATTGAGAAGTGGATTATTCTTCATGTTTTTCAGGGACTCCAGGAGAGGGTTTGAGATGCTTGAAGATGGAGCAGTTGGGGCAGCTGGGGTGGAAGAGATGGAGGGGGCTGAGGTGAGAGTCAGGGGTGCAGTACTTGCCACACTGGGCGCCGTGATGGTGAGGTCGATAGTTGGAGCGGGAGTTGTAGTAGTGGCTGGTGTGGTCTCAGGCACAGGTGTGGAGAAAGAAATCAGAGAGGGTGCTGTGCTCACGGCAGGTGCAGACCCAGATGAAGAAGTTGGAGCTGGCTGAGAGAACAGGGTTAAAGAGGGAGCCGGAACTGGGGTGGGTTCAGAAGATGGAGGAGGGATCTCTGGCTCTGGAAAAAAAAAAAAAAAAAGGTAACAGTTAGCTGCAAGCATTTCATTGTATTTATAGCCAATCCAGGTGAGAGTAAACAGAACATACCAGGCTCCTCCAGGACCTTCTGTATCTGGCTGAGAGCTGCTTTCTTCTCCATATCTAGATCTTTCACTGTGATCGTATAGCCAAGTTCAGGAGGTGGTGGCTGCAGACACAACGTTACAGTGATGAATATCCACTAGGCAAATGTGTGGTGGAAATGTGTAACAATAGCAGCTTTGTAACTTACCAAATAAATCTGATCTCCTCTATTTGTAGTCACCAGCTGGATTTTGCGCTTACGTTTGCCACTGCCACCTCCAGAATCAGATGTCGATGTTGCAACAGGTGCCTCAGATTTTGGAGTAACTTTAGCTGGTTGAAATAAACTCAAAATGAAATTGTAGCATTCCTGGTGCAAAACATTTAATCTTTAATTTATAACATTAATCAATGCTATATTATATAAAATTGCAATAAATTAGTTAATAAATTAAAAAAGTCATTATATGAACGAGGCAACACGTTTCCTCACTTGTAGCAGGTGCAGGGTCAGTTGCCACCTTATCCATCTTCACAAAGGATGTAGAACTTGGTGAGGTAGCATCGTCCTCCCTACAGCACAAAACATTTTATGAACAGATTAACAAAAGAATGTCTTAAGCAGACCCTGCATAATCGAGAGAATTTGTGCGCTCATCTGATATCGATTAAGCACTTTGCAGCTGTGTTTACACAACAGAATGAGACATGAATCTCTAGTAGTGGTCGACCGATATATCGCCATGGCCAATATATCAGCCATTATTTGGCATTTTTGAAATATCGGCATCGGCCGATAAGTTTTTCTGTTTATCCAATGTGTTCAAGGCGGGACTTTTATTTTGACAGTGCGGTGGACTTATTTTGATGGTGCTAAGAACGGCAGCGCCTGAACACACAGTGTTCACATTCTCCCTCGTTCGCTGTTGTCGTTAACAGTTCTGTCTAACATGGATATAAGTCTAATGACCAGATAGAACTGTTAAACAAAGTAATTAAAATGTATTAAAAAAAGTATTAACGGTATAAACATAATATTTTCTCGTTTGCCTTCAGCATTCAGCAAATACACATTTATATCATTTAAACAAATCTTTGAATGACTAATGAACATTTAATTATCGGCAGTCAAAAAAACGATATCAGTTGACCACTAATCTCGAGACACACTTTTACAAAATAAACAATTTTTAACTCAACCTGCTTTTTTGCAGTAACAGTAAAGACAACAACAAAAAAATAAACAGCCTTGATGAACAAGAAACTTATTAAAAAGTCGTTCAGACACCAATGAATGGTAGCGAACATTTAAAGATTCCTACCTTGCTTTCTTGGCAGCTCGCTCTGGAGTCTGACACCGAGATCCTCCTGGGCTTGTGAAAGGAGAAAGACTGAGACTGGATGCTGCTCTTCTCTGGAAACGCAAAATTTAAGGAATTGAGTCACTGAATACAAAACACAACAGTACAAAAAACGTAAAGCAATAATCATCAATATGCTCACTAACTACCAATTTTAATAATTTCTTATTGCATTTCCTCAATCCGCAACATTATGAGACTATGAGAAAATGGTCAAATGAAATACCTGCAGATAACCCTGTGAAGAGCTGTAAGAACTGCGAATGGGATTTCGGACAGATCCAGGCACTCCACTGGGAACAGGAGCACCACTTACAGAGCTGATAGAGGAGGTGCGAGACCGCTTCATAATGGACTCTTCGTTGAGAGAAGAGTTCATCCCTCTCTTTAGACTGCCAGGTCTGAGGAGGAGAGGACACGTAAGCAGAGATAATGTAATAAAACTCAATGTTTAACAGAGGCAGATATTACAGTGGAAGGTGTATGGTCACCTACTTTGGCACAAGCTGAGCTCCATTTGCAAGAAGCGGCTCAAACGCTGACTGAGAACTTCCACTGCTGTCATGTCGCCTGATGAGAACAAGACAATTATTCAGTGAAACTACAAAAACCAAGAACAAACCCTCTAAGTTCTACATACCATGGAAAGTCACAACCTAACAAACTCAAAAGAGAATAAGATTGGGTGACGACTTTCATTTGGGCACTTTCTCACCATTACATACCTCCTTTTGCTCTTCTGGCCAGAGGAAGCACTCCTGTCCTCCTCATCAACCTCCCTCTTCCTGCTCTCTCTGAGCACGCTCAGAACAGCTTCTCTGGAGCAGGGGTCTGTCTGGGCTCCAATACCTGGAGACTTGACTGCTCCAGGGGAGTTCAGGTGATTGAAGCTAGAAACAATGTAGCATTTACATATTAGCAAAGCAAAATTCTCTTGACAATGTCCTCCAATTTAATCCTGCAGCAAAAGCGTGTGACAGCTATAGACAAGGTTTTAGGAGAGAACTAATCCCAAACAGGATTTAATTAGACTACAGGCTAATACAAAACTATTTTAATGCTAGTGCACTTCATTCACTCTACAGAATTTAAAGCGACTCACAATGATGATCGAGTGGGGTCTGGTCTGGCAATCTTCACCATGACCGGACTGTGAACAACAGGGGAATTGCGTTGGGTGAGGACATTCTTCTTACGGACACCATCCCAGTTTGCAGGTGGCATCACTCCAACGGGGGACGTCCCCGTCTGCTGAAGGGGGTAATGTCTTTGAGGGGTGATGGTGAACCGACTTGCAGTGCCCACAGGGTCGCTAATGGCATTGAAACATCAACAGGTAACCGTTAGTGCTTCAAAAGATCTTCAAAAACTTAAACACCCTCACAGAAAAAAATAATAAACCTTGCACTACTAATGCTTTTGTTTTTAAAAGATCAAAGGTTTCCTATGTTCACCATTTATTTGATAAAAATATGAAGTAAATTATATTAATAGTATTGTAAAATATTATTTAAATCATCTTTGCAACATGCTAATTTAGAGCTCAACTGTTCTTATCAATATCGAAACTGATCAATGTTGATCTGATCAGTAATATTTTTTGTGGAAACCGTGATGCCCCATTTATTTAAAAAAAAGTAAAGAAATTAATACTTTCATTAATCAAGGACTCAATAAAAGACTATTACAAAAGATCTCTAATTCAAATCAATGCTATTTTAAACTTCCTACACAAAAAAAATCCAGATTTTTAATCCCATTCCCACAAAATATTACACAACAAAAATGCTTTTCAACATTAATGAGAAAGAATTGTTTCTTGACCACCAAATCAACATATTAGAATGATTTCTGAGTGATTAGGTGACACTGAAAATTCAGCTTTGCCATCACAGGAATAAATTATTAACTATATTCAATATTATTATATATATATATATATATATATATATATATATATATATATATATATATATATATTTTTTTTTTTAATATTCAAACAAATAAATATAATTACCCATTCAAACAGAAAAAAGGTTATTTATTAAGGGCTATTTTTGTTCAATTAAAGGAAGCATTGGTAAGCACAAGACACTTCCTTCAAAAAAGAAATATGCATCCCGAACTACGGAAAAGAACCACTTTCTAAACATCTAATATTTCTTTCTCTGAAGTCAGTCATATAGGTATAGAACAAAGTGAAACAAGTGCGCCCAAAAAAAAACCTATGCTGAATAGCAGACTGTACAGCATGGTGACAAATTCCAAAATAAAACAAATGAAGTGTTACATTAGAATTATAAACGCAAATATTAAATTTGATCCTTTGACTAAAGAAAATAAATTAATTGTGTTTCTAATTCCAAGTATGAGCAGACAAAGGCATTCACGATGCAAGTGCGAGCACAAAGCGGTTTAATGTTAAGTGGAAAGCTTTATGCAACCCTACACGTGTAGTGTCGGGCGTCTAAACTGGTGTAGGAGGAGCAGTGCGCCTGACCGGCTCCAGGAACTCCCACATTTTCAAATCATGGAGGGAAAACTGGGGCAACTTACGTGTTAGAACAACCGAGAATGCCAAACGTGTACAAACACGATCTTGATAGATGCTGCATGTGTTTAATTAGAGCGTAAACAGAAAAATCTTAGACAGAGAAAGCTACAAGACAAAGCATTTGGTGTTTACCCGAATGACAGTCTTCTGTTAGGGGTGTGCACAGCATGATTAGGTCGGGCGAGTCTCTCCCGGAACTGATCTCTGGGGTGCATGAAAGCCCCCGATCCTCCAGCGGGCCTCACCGCTGCGGAGGGGCTTTCTTCAGCCTTGGCGAGGTAACTTCCCATGAGTATATCCCGAGGGCTGAACACCGAGTCACTGAGCGTGTGGTCTCTTCTATAATACGAGCCCCCAAAGTGTCTATCGCTGGGTGACGCGAAGGAATTTCTAGCATCACTTTTACGTAACTTGTTTCTGCCGGCGGCCGGGACTCCGCTCAAAGTCCTGCCCGGTAACCAGCGCAGCAGAGCCGACGGGACGCTCAGTCCACGGCGAGGATTGAGGCCTAGTCTCTCGAAGAGCTGCAACTCCTCCGCTTTGTGAAAATAAACGACACAAGACACGACACAGATAAAAAGTATGTACAAATAAGCTGGTATGTAGCTCAACACGAGTAAAAGGAGGAATAAAGAGAACACCGCTGCGGAAAAAACGACTAGCCGCCGCTTATCTTCAGGAGACATGGCGGCACCGCGCCGCCGAGGGAAGATATCCCATAATTCCCCGCGCCCGCGCGCGTTGTTTACGTCTCGATGAAACTGATGATTACAGTGTTGTATCGCCCACTAGCGTTGTAATGCAAAGCAACACTAGCATTTCTGTTTATATTACATATTTAAATATATATTTAATAACGGCACAAAGCCTTCAAGTACTCATTGTTTTATAGTTTGCCAATACTCACCATTTTCACCCATGAGAATAAAGAAAATAAAAACTCTATCAAATCAGCATATTAGAATGATTTCTGAAGGATCATGTGGCACTGAACAACGAATGATGCTGAAAATGAAGCTTTGCCATCGCAGGAATAAATGGCGTTTGAAAATATATTTATAACTATAAATAAACAGTTCTTTAAAATAGGAATACAATTTCACTGTTACTATATTTTTGATCAAATAATGCAGACTTCTTTCAAAAACCACACACACACACACACACACACACACACAGAGAGAGAGAGAGATCTTTCTTTACATTTGATTAGTACTTACCTTCTCCTGACATGTGAATTGATGAATAAAAGCATTTTACTGTTTTATTGTGAAACGTATGGCATTAAAAAAGAAAGTGTGATGTAGTCACATACCGTTTCTTCTGTTGGAGTTTATAATTCAATGACAACTAGATGGCGCAAATCGATCAAAATGCAACCTCAGGACACATGGCTACATTTTACGTTTCCAGTTGTTCATTTCGCAGACGTTTTGATCGAAATATGTACAAGCAATACATAATTTTAAATATCGACCAGAATAGTAACTTTACAAGCTAGAACCAGTAATGACATAGAAACAGTGAAAGTAAAGAAAAAAATTAATAATAAAAAAATAATAAGAGGACGAAAAACAAGTTTACACACGTAAGAAGCATAAACACATGGGTCATAAAACACCACAATTTCACTGTAAACTAATCCATTTAATTCATTGGGATAATTGGTTACATTTACAAATGTACACTTAGGCCTACAATTAAATATATAAACAAAGCATTTCCTCTGAAATTCTCTCTGTTTCATGAATTAGGCCTATTTCAGACTGCTCAAATTCATCTGAATGAGCTTTAGCTATAATATGTGCTAACCACAATGAGTTTGGCATGTTCTCTTCACCCCAAAATGTTTTATTTTTGGACATGTACCATAGATGCTATTCTTTTACCCTGAAATATCATGTAAATATAATTGTATATAAATATAGTTATCTTCAGTAACATACTGTACCTACTTTTTTGAAAGGGGAGTAACATAAACTTTTCTACTTTAAACAAATAATGCCAATGCCTAATCAATGTTGATCTTTAACATCAGCACTATATGAAATTCTTAAACAACTTATACATGTGTAGGCCTATTATGTAGTAATAAACCCAGCACACTTTACAATCGATAAACTCCAAATGTGTTTGAAAATCTGAATTAGATTCTCTCGGACGGCTTGGAAAAGCGATGCACCTGGCAGTGTCTTAATTTACAGAGGCCTTTCTCAGGGCATGGCACCTTAATTGTTGCCACGGCAGATTAAAAAGTGCATGGGTAACGTCTGCACTGCAGGTGGCCTGTTGTTGATATCAGCTTAGCATTTGGATAAGCAGCACAGTGGTAACCCAGCTGCTCCAACATTTTAAAAGGGCAGGTGTGTTACCCAAAGCCTAAAATGCTCATTTTCATTCAGCATGCTTCAGACGTTTGTTTCGGACAGTGCGGCTGTTTGCCAGGAGGAGGGTCTGAATATATTGCTCTGAGCGCTTTCATCATGCATGTATACACACACACAGATTGGCCAGGGTTCATTCAAGCACCCCCTCACTTCTCTTCATTGGCCTTATTCTGGTATGAGCTGAGTGCAGATGGTGCAGACCTTCTGCTGGTCTAATGGTTTTAACCTGGCCAGGCTCAGATTAATGGCCCAGCTTGAACCAGGAAGTGCAGAGCCCAATTACGTGCTGAAAAACATTCCCCTTATGCAAATCTGCGTCAGACACACAAGCCTCTCCCTTCAAATACACTCATCCTAGGGGAAGTCGTGGCCTAATGGTTAGAGAGTCGGACTCGTAATTGAAAGGTTGCGAGTTCGAGCCCCCGGCCGGCAGGGATTGTAGGTGAGGGGAGGGAATGTCCAGCGCTCTCTCCACCCTCAATACCACGACTGAGGTGCCCTTGAGCAAGGCACCGAACCCCCAATTGCTCCCCGGGCGCTGCAGCATGGCTGCCCACTGCTCCGGGTGTGTGTTCACGGTGTGTGTGTGTGTGTGTGTGTGCATTTGTTCACTACTCACTGCTGTGTGTGTGCACTTGGATGGGTTAAACGCAGAGCACCAATTTCGAGTATGGGTCACCATACTTGACAATACGTCACGACTTTACTTTTTTACTTTACTTTATCCTCTTGATCCTCCATTGCTCATATGTGTATCAGTTTGATGGCCAAAGAGCTTTTTTAACTATTTTAAGGGGAATATAGTCAGTGAAAGAGAGCGAGAGAGAGAGCAAAGGAAACAGTCTTTCATTTTTCTTGTAGCTAATTTCCTGCATCAGACCAGTTTTGGCTTTGTTACTAACATCAACCTTCTTCCCAGTCCCCCTCCCAAACCATCTGCCGCTGTGTGAGGGCAGCATAATTACCCCAAACAAGCCCCTTCCCCCCGGACCACAGCCTCTGGGTTTCCTGATTAGATGTACCCCACCTCATTTGACCCTGCGTTACCCTCCGTGCCACAGACAAGGAAACATAAATGTTATATTTGGGATAGACATAGACAGTAATACAGCATTTTCAGTGCTAAGTTATAGTTTTAATGAGCAGGGAGCACAAATATTTTACCTGACTTTCTATAGTGGACTCGCTTGACCTTATTTATAACATGATACGTTTGCTTGCTTCATGCATATTCACAGATAATTTTCAAAAAAATATTTTAAATTATTTTTATTTTGACCAAATAGTATCTGCAAACAATTTAGGTCGAATTTATCTTTTTATCAAACTAGTTTCCCCTCAAGTTCACACAAGTGACATAACAGATAAATCCACAGGTGTAGTTCATCACATTACAGAAAGTGGTCAAATACATTTGTTATGAATGTATTATTTTAAACAATATATGTATATATGATAATATAAAATAATATGTATGTATATATATATATATATATATACATATATATATACATTTTTTATTATTTTAAATAATATTTGATAATATAAAATAATATGATGTATTTAAATAAATATAGTAAACACACACACACACATGCACACACACACACACACACACACACACACACACACACACACACACGTTGGTTTTAGTGGTTTATGGGGACTCTCCATAGGCGTAATGGTTTTTATACTGAACAAACTGTGTGTGCTATTGCCCTACACCAACGCTACACCTAAACTTAGCCCTCACAGGAAACTTTGTGCATTTATAGATTTTCAAAAAACACCATTTAGTATGTTTTTTAAGCCTTTTGAATTACGGGGACATAGGCAGTGTCCTCATAAACCACCTTCATATTGTAATACCTCTGTCATACCCATGTCATTATACAAATTTGTGTCCTCATAAACCACATAAACATGCACGCACGCACACACACACACACACACAATTTTCATAAAAAAAAAAAAAGACCAAATAAGTGCCCAAAAACTTTATTTGGACCCCCCCCAATATATCCCCACTAATAAAACACGTGCCAACTGACAATAAAAGGGTCACAGCCAGGTTTGGATCCTATATACTATACCCATGTTGACAAACAAATAATGTCAGATTTGTATTATGAAATGGCCTGAACTGTTTAAAAGAGGGTGTTTCGGTCTTACTGCTCACAGCTTTGTCCAAAAAAATAGATAAATGGTACTTCCATTCCAAATAATTCCACATAGTTTATTATTTATTGTGAAACAGTTCTTTTTGTTAGTTTCCATAGTCAATGGGATTCACAGGCAAATTCACTGGTGATCTCTTTATCTACAGCAGAAAGGCTTGATAATATTGCAGCAAGAAACACTGAGCTGTGTTTGTACACAGTTCAGAAATAATCCAAGTCCAAGAAATCACACACATGCACACGTGTTGGTTGTGCAAAGGCTCATCGCTACAGTCTGAGATGAAGGCAGTGGGTAAATAAACCTGTATAATCTGAAACCAGTGCAGAGATTACAGTATCTCTAATCCAAAGACTCTTATTGGGAACATTTTCTCATACGCATCAGAGTTAAAAGAGTGTCGAGGATAGATTTTGACATTTAAATGCATGAGTGTATGATCTGTATAAATATTTTTTTAGTGAGACTTCATGCGATATATAATGTCATTTAATCTTAGTGTATTGCTCTATATTGGCTTTGGAGCTTTGCTTTGGGTTAGAATGAACATTTCTCTACAGAGGAGCTGTGTCTCTGTGTCTCTCCTCATCTCTCTCTCTCTGTCTCTCCTTCTGTCACATAGATACTCACTCACTCACTCTGTCCGGGATGGATATCGCATTTATTTTTTAGACACAGTGGGTTTGGCCAGCAAGAAGCTTAGTATACATCATGTGGCTGAGGCAGGCAGCTTTGAGGAGAGGTTGAGAGAGACAGAAAGACAGACCTCCACCCTGCTCCACAATTAGCTGCTCCACAATTAGCTACTGCTTTAAATGTAAAAATACCACATTTCATCACATCACCAAACACCAATGACTTGTACATAAGGGTACTGTAATTTTAGACACGTCCAAAACTGTTGCAAAAGAGATGGAAATATCATTTTTAAATACATGAATTGTGTTTCCATCTTTGTTGCCACAGTTTTGTTAGTGCCCTTTTCTGTTCTAAAGAAGGGGGTGTCCTAACACTTTTGTCCTTATAGTGTCTATACAAGTCATTGGTGTTTGGTGATGAGTTTTTGGCTCAAGGTCTGCATATAGTCACACCAGAGGTGTTCAGCTGGGATCAGGACTTGGCTTTCTGCAGACCAGTCAAGTTCTTCCACACTGACTGAATCAATCATGTCTTCTTGAACCGTGCCTTATACACAGAAGAATAGAATGTTAGAATAGATCTGTCTATCTATCTATCTATCTATCTATCTATCTATCTATCTATCTATCTATCTATCTATCTATCTATCTATCTATCTATCTATCTATAATTTGTTCTAAATAAAAATACAGTATATACATATATATATATACACTATGATATATGATATGATACACACACACACAGCATATATATATATATATATATATATAAAAATTCATAGTATAATATAGTGTGTACGTGTGTGTGTGTGTGTGTCAGAAATGAGGTGAAATTCATCCTGGAACGAAGAGATAAATGTAATAAAAATATTATAAAAATGTAATTAAAATTAAAATATTATGAATTAGCTAACATCAGTTGATAGTTGAAATTGTATATTCATGCCAATACAATGTGTGTGTGTTTTTGTCATGTAATGTTCTGGGAAATTTTGCTTAAAAAAAATACGTCTTAACGTCTGAATAAAAAACATTTGTATAAATCTGCTTAAATCTTTGTTAAAATCTGCTTTTTGTGTCTTTTTAATGGAAAGCAGTCTCTATCATTGATGTGAAGCTGTTAAGTGCTGTAATAGATGTTACAGGGTGTTAATTCCCATCGGGAGTCTGAATAAAACAATGGATTCATAGTATTAGTTGTGCCTGGGGGGGGGGGGGGGGGGGGGGGCACAATGTTTGTCACTCACATGGCTGCTCCTAGTATCATGGTTATGAGAGTCTGCCCACCATCTGCTGCTGTAAACAATGTTTCCTGGCTCTGCCACCCTCTCTCACACACACTCACTGCATGCAGAGACAGCGTACAAGGTTCAGCATAGACAGGCCTTTGGGAACATTTGAACTCTGCTCTCAAAATTCATGCCCTAAATATCCGCAGCAACACATGATTTACTTCAGGCATAACTTAAAAAATATGAATGAAAGATAACAGTGTTCCTTATATAAATGCACAATACCTTTCAAAAGGGTGTTGTTTTAAAAAAAAAAAAATCAATGATGCACTAAATTGATCAAAAGTGACAGTTAAAACTTTTTACAATAATAAAAAAGACTGATAATTTAAATAAACTCTTCTATTTTTGAAAGAATCCTGAAAAAATGTATAACAGTTTCACAAAAATGGAAACATGGATGATAATATGAAATGAATTGGCATATTTGAATGATTTCTGAAGGATCACGTGACACTGAAGACTAAATATTTTTTAAAAAGACACTTTTAAATTGTAATAATATTTCGCAATATTACTGTTTAACTATATTTTTGATCAAATAAATGCCGACTTGGTGAGCAAAAGAGACTTCTTTATAAAACATTAAAAATCTTACCATTATTAAAAACACTGAATAATACCCTCTGAAAAAGGTCATTCATAAAACGAGAGCTTTATTGATATCAGATTAAAATATACTGATTCCAAATTTATCTCACACACACTTTTCTTCTTGAAAAACAATTTGAAATTATTTAAAAAAAATGTTGGAATAGGTGGAGCGGCCCCACAGAACGATAAATACACAGATGTAAGATTGAGTGCTAAAACAATACGTGATGACTGATCATAAATACATACTCAAAATAAGACATTATATGTTAACACCCAAAACACCTAAATCAAAGTAAAATCGACTTGTTCTGCACAAGACAATTCAAATAAACCAAATGACACACAACAATGCATCTAAAGGTCCGTTCACACCAAGAACAATAACTATAATGATAACTATATTAGAGTCCACACCAGCCAACGCTTAATATCTGTTCATTATAAGCAAGCACTGCATTAAATGGTTAGTTCACCAAAACAAATGTAATTCTGTCTTTAATTACTCACTATTTTACCGATGTCTGTGCTACGTTTCTGTGCATTGATCGTGGTAATATCCTTGCTGTCTATGGAGGGTCAGAGAGCTCTCAGATTTCATCAAAAATATCTTAATTTGTGTTCCGAAGATGAATGAAGGTCTGACGAGTTTGGAATGACATGAGGGTGAGTAATTAATGACAGAATTTTCATTTTTGGGTGAACTATCCCTTTTAATGTTGTCTCTCACTTTAAACTTTAATGTTTTTATCGTTCGTCAGCTGAAACAAAAATCATTATTGTTCCTCTGTGTCGTTATCTTTACAGTTGTGGACTCTACTATTCTCACAGAATTACGATTCTTAAAACTTTATATCTATCGGTAATGTTATTGTCCTTAGTGTGAACAGGCCTTAAATCAGGAAATGGAACTCAGTTTGGTCGGCGTAGGTGATGAAAGAGTCTTTGGTTGCACCAAGGCTTTTTATTCACGAGCCCCATCTGGATTACCTCGTTCAACAGCCACATTTACTAGCTGTCGATCGCTTTCTTCCCCAAAACACGAGGTGAGAAAGTCTGGTTTACCACTTGATTTGTGATTTAATGGCGGGAACTAATGAGACCGAAGGGGACATCACGGGCTGTGAGAACACCTCAGTTCCCTTTAAAAGCTGACAGCTGCTTTTCTCAGCTGCGGCTGGGGAGAAAGACTTGGCTCTAGCTAATGTACGCGACCTGTGCCCTATAAATGGCATTCGAATGCCTCATTTACTCCATAATCACATTCAAACAGAGACAGATCACAATCTGGAGAGGAAGTGTACGTATAAGCCTCTATCAAACGTTGCTACTTCCGTTATACGAGACCACTGTGGTTGCTACGGTTTACCATAAACGTAACGTCCCCAAAACGGACAGATCAATAAATACACGTATAAATAAACAACATGCTGGAGGAAATAAAGACATAAAAGAAAAGGGAAACAAATGGACGACGCTTCTGTTCGAGTGTGTTTTCGCCTCAGATGAGATAAAAGGTGCCGTGCTAAATGGGTTCGTCTTTCACCCTTCTTCATCATGGATCCAGCCATTAGTTAAACCTGAGTGTGGGACAAAAGTGTGAGCCTGGTCAACCCCGAGGAAAGTAAACGTTGATTTGTGCCTCGATTTGCACACACGCACTCCCTTTAATTGAATAGGAAAATACTCGCATAGTAGAAACACTTGGTGTCTAGCTGGCACACATTCGTTCGTATATACACACAGGAAATGGGTAGCGCTGCTGCTATGAACCTTGCACCCTCACGGTTTAGAGGTGTGTGTCAGGTAGATATATTTCCAGGGAGGAAGTTACAGCCAGATAATGAAGCTAATTATTCATATGCTGCACGTCTCTTTCCAGCGTTATGGGCCGTGGGGAGTCCAGGGTTTTCAGTCCCACCCGTTGTCCTTGATCATGTGGGCCAGCTCGATGATGAATTTGCCCTCCTTGTACTTCTGACTGCTTTCGAAGGCATGCTCCTAATGGAAAGAAGAAGAGGGAGGGAGAGAGAGAGAAAAAGAGAAACGAATGTGTGGTCACCTCAAAGTCAAGATCCAAAAATAATGGACAGCTGTTGGGAAGCTTTTCTAGATATGTCAATCAAATATAAGACCTTTAAATAGCAGTATTAGAGGAGATGTTTCACTATATATGGGCTGTAAAACAAGTGCCAACTTCTAAATCTATTCTGATATGCTTATATATATATATATATATATATATATATATATATATATATATATATATATATATATATATATATATATACACATATACACACATTGTTATTTATTCCAGTAACTTTTCATACCATTTCTTATTAATATCGGTGTGGAAAACAATTGTGCTTTTTAATATTTTATGTGCTTTTATTTTTCATTCAGATCTAGGCTGATCAAACAGCATCTGCTGATTCTAGACAGAAACTTACTCGTCTCCTCATCCAAGCACACTTGAATCTAGGTATCGGGTATTAGTCGTCACTAATCTCTGACGCAAACTTGTGGAAATATACAAATCCGATAATCTACTTGGGAAAACAGATCTCAGAGTCGGTCAGAATACAATCAAACGTTTACAATTTATTGATCAGGTAATGAAGCAATAATTCAAAATCCAATTCATAAGAATAAAATCATCAGTTGAACACGTCATAACAACAATTCAGAAATAGAGGAATTTGTAGGAATTATTACCTGTCAACAAAACTACACACAGCATTTGTGTGGGAAGTCAACTTACAGACTCCCCGAACTTTTCTGCACCTTTTCCTTATATACTCAGCTAATTCAATATTCTTACCAAATGGTGGCGTTTGTCATTATAATTACAATTTGGTTCCCTGTTGAGGGATTCACACTGTGAGATCAGAATTTGTACTTGAATGGGTTCTTGTTTTACATACAGGAGGTATAGTCTGAATGGAGGATCTGGGGGAGGGAAACACCTTTTCAAGAGACACATCACTTTTCTCATATTTTATAACTTCTTTTAGCTTTTCATTATGGTTGGGAGAATGAGACCATTTTACCAGGCGCACAGAGACACTTTAAATGATATCAAACATGTATAGTTACTTCTTGTGCATACATAACATTGCATAGGTTTTCAGTGTATTTTAGGTGAGGAGGAGGAGGGGGGTGAAGGGGAGATGGTATGTGTGACGTGTGAGCTGCACTGTGGGCTGCATCTCCGAAGTTCCTTTTACATATGTAGGAGATAGTTCAAGTGTTAATTTTCAGGAGGGCCTTTTGTTTCATCGAGGGGTTGATCAGACATATTGGCACCAGCCTTACAGTGGAAAAGCCACTTAAAGTATTTCTCTTGCTGAGTTGAGTCTTATCCCTCACGTGAGATATGGATGAGTTATCTTGACCAGCTGGAGAAAGCTGTCAAAATGTAAGTGTTCTTGTCCGGTGTGAATGATCATGAGTGTGTGTTTGAGGTAAGTGGTCTTTGAGTGAGTGTGTGTATCTAGTCTGATCCAGAACTTACGTATTTCCAGCCCAGAGTGGTTTTACAGTTTTCACAGTAGATATCGGCCACTGCGTGAAGACCGGTCAGCAGTACCCTCTCCTCTGCCGGCCCGCAGCCTACATTCACCCTGATTGATGAAAAGAGGATGTCAAAATTTGGCCTGACTTTTTTTACCTTTTTGTGTTGGATGGTAAAGACAAACTACGGGACTTACACCGAGTTGAAGAGGTAGGCCCTGCCTTGACTCCCTTGAAAAGACTGCAAAGGAAATAAGACAGGAAAGATTACATTTCAAAATAGCCCAAAAAACCCCACATCCTAATAAACACAATGAATTGGCTGACATGTGTTTTACATATTTATGCCAGAGTAATTCTACATCATTTACTGGTATTGTGACTGCACAATCAGGTAATCTTTTGGAAAAATCAATTTCCCTTCGCTGCTCCATTCATGACCTTGGCAGATAGGATTTCCCAGGCATGATGTAAAACAGGGGCAGGGTCATAATTACGGGTGTTTGAAAGCGGTTTGGACATATGGGCATGGATCAAAAGATCATTAGGGTGGTTTCATTTTGGCTGTGCTATACTGGATAGTAATGAAGGTGTTCTTTAAACCTAAATAATCTACAAGACCAGATTGAAACCATGACAACAATGGGTAAACACTTGAAACACAATACAATAAATACATTATAAACTTATAGTGAATCAGTTTAAAGTGTATTTACGAGCCGCCAAAGTAACACATTAATTAATTACATTTAAATATAATTAAAAAAAATAAGATGCATACATGAAAACTCTCAAGTATATTTAAAGCGTAAGGAAAATATTATATAAATAGTGTTATATTATTACATTATACACACATCTTTCAAATGTTTGGGGTTGGTAACATTTTAATGTTATTAATATATTATTTAGTTTTTAAAATATAGCAAAAACATTAATAATGTGAAATATTATGACCTGAAGATATAATTTAAAATATAAAATATTAAACTTGCATTTTCAACAAATTAACAATGATTCATTCAATGATTTAAATTAAAATAATTAATATAATTCTTCCCTGCCGCAATTATTTTAAACCGATATTTAACATTGAATCTATCTGGCAATGACTGTTAAAAATTGAAATGATGCTTCCTTACATATTTTCAGTGTTTTCACTTTTATTTTTTAAATTTTTTGTATTTAAGCCATAGTAACATATTAATTCATAACATTTAAATATGTATTTATATTTACTGAATATGTGCCATTTTCATGTTTAATGAAGGTAGTTTGTAGAGATTTCAAATACTAGGTATCCAAATGCTGGATCACCTTTTTTTCTTTTTTTTACCTTTAACAAGTTTTACTACCTGAATGTTAAATCAAAAACACAAGCCTCCTATTGTGGAAAGTCTATTAACCTACTTTTACACTACTACAATTATTATGTTCCACTCTGACCTTTATTTGGTTCAGAGGGATTCAAACTAATTGAAATCTAATTATCATTTCAACCTCAACTCCACCCCAGAACCGCCTGCAGTGCTCTCGCTCCCCCGCAACGCAAGTAAGCCTAGGCAGGCCGGATACCGCTGCCTTTATTTTGCAAACACAGTATGTGAACAACTAATGAATGAAGCAAAAACAATCTTGTCTAATCTGCACAATCTGTAAACTCACACGACGCATCAAAAACCCTGTCTGATACAGTCATGGTATCAGACAACCCAAACCCTGTGCGCAGACTTTAGTGTAGCATTATGGGTACACGTGGGTGTCCTGGATCATCGGCGCATCTTACAGAGACACGATTACTCTTACTCCTGCAGTACACAAAAGCCCAAATGATGACCTGCTTCCCTTGATCCTTGATTGTGTGACATGTATGCACATAATTGAGTGCCTTACTGACCCACATTCTGCCCGCACACACAATCCATGCACAGATAACTCACACGCACAAAGTTCACATTATGAATTAAGGGTGCTATTAATAATCTTTGACACATATTTCTCCATGCACACACATAATGACACACACCTCATAAAAAGGCCCCATATGGTGTTTTAAAAGTGTGCCATTGGAAGAGTCTGTGCACATGTAGTACATTTAAAGTGGGATTATATGGCTTCACTAATGAAGTTATAAACTCAGTTTTTTATGTATGGGCCCGTTTTTAAAGAACAGAATCAAAAGTTTACCCAAAATCCACAGAGCAATTTACAATTGCACAGCAAAAAAATTATACACTACACTGTAAAAAATGAACGTGAATTTAATGGTAAAAGAATGTAAAAATGCTACTTTTATAACAAATTAAAATAACTTTTCTATTTGAATATATTTTAAAATGTAATGCATTGATATCATAGAATTGATGAATATTAAAAATCATTACTCCAGTCTTCAGTGTCACATGATCTTTCAGAAGTCATGCTGATTTGCTGCTCAAGAAACATCTCAAGATTCTTTGATGAGTTGAAGGTTCGAGAGAACAGCAATTACTTGAAATAGAAATCTTTTGATACATTATATAAATGCCTATACTAATATGATTCATTAAAAAAATAATAAATAAATAAGTCTTACTGACTCCAAAAGCTTGAACGATAAACATATATAAAATGCAAAATATATATATAAAAAAAAAATGATTATACACAAAAACGCACATACCGATTGTTCAGCTGACAAAACATCTTATGGAAGACTTTTAACTGACTAAAACTCTATAAAAGAGGTTTGAAAACTACTAGGACCTTTATACAGCGCATGCCATTGTAAAGACTGTAAGTCTACCCCTCACAGCCTCGTTTTCATCCAGTTCAATATGGTGTCTAACCTGATTAAGATCTATAGTTAAGATAAAAGAGGCTAAAAGAGACATTGCTGATAACCTTTGAGATGAGCTCATCGTGGTTGGCCAGGTGCGCTCGGCAGTGAATGCAGCTGTAGGTGCGATGGCAGTTTGGAAGGTAGGCCTGGAAGGTTTTGGAGCGCGTCATGGTGACCGTGGCGGGAGAGACGGCACGGGGGCGGAGCAGGAAGGGCCGGCCAGCCCAGGATGACTCGCAGGAGAAACAGTGGAGCACACAGGTGAGGGCCGTGGTGAAGCTTCAGGAGAAATGAGAGCACACCTGTGAGGAACACACACATTTTTTTAGGAAGAGAACTAAATGTAAAAATACACTACAAGTGAAAAGTCTGGGGCAAGATTTTTTTTTTTAAAGACAGAAATGAATACTTTTTTTTTTTTTAGCAAGGAAGCATTAAATTAATCAACAGTGACAGTTAAGGCATTTGTAATGTTACAAAAGATTTCTATTTCAAATAAATGCTGTTTTTTTTTTATTTCCTATCCATCAAAGAATTCTAAAAAAATATATTTTCACAAAAAATAAATATTAAGCAAAAACTGTTTTCAACAATAAATAATAATTAATAATTACCAACAATAATTGATCATAACTGCACACCAATTTTGACCAACTTTTGACCAGTAGTGTATAATTCAGAAATCATCATATGTATGACACCACTACCATAAGCATATTAACATATAACAACATACATGTACGTATCAAAACATAACATATTGAACTTACACACTGTAGTCTTTAAAATGCAGTTGCAAAAACAGCCAGTTTAACTTTAAGTATCAAAGAGAGAAAATAGTCTTGAAATAAAAATATCAAGTGTAGTGGCCCCTTTAAGACAAGCTTGACATGTTGTAGCTATATAAATGAAAATACAAAGCGATAAAGAATGAATAGATATTAAATATTAAAGAATTCTACAGTGTATTTCTACATTTTTGGTGTCATAAATGACGCAGATTGATGAGAAATAATGTTGAAAACTGAGTGTACGTCAGCAAGACACACAGACAGTGAACACAGCAGACGTCATTCACAAGAACACAGTGCAAATGCAAGGCAAATAGGTATGAATCAGAGCGTGTGTGTGAGCTGTTGTCTGTCAGCTAACTGTGATTGTGTGGTCCTGTGTTCATCCTGCCCTCCGGCTAGAAGGGGGCTGCGCTGTATGAGAGGCGGCTTTTTAATGCAGAGAGCTGGAGACCTGCCAATGACGTGGGTTCGAACACACAGAGACAGCCAGACAACCAAAAGCGTATGATTTCAACGTCAATGGATTCATCCCTAATAAAATGCGTTACATTTAAACAAAACAAATCCATATGTTATCACACAAAATGTTGCCTGGGATGTAACAGAAGTAGTACATGTGCTATATTTCAAGGCACATGACCAAAATTTAGCTTGTTATTCACGTTTACACAAATTGTGCTGTTCTTTTTTGAGAGTAACAGCCACTGGTCGCTTTTGTTTTCATTTTATGGAAAAGAGGAGCGTGAACATTATTCTAAACATCTCCTTTTCAGTCATACAGGTTTGGAATGAAATAAGTTAATGCTGGTGCATTTGCCATTTTTTGGGTGAACTACACCTTCAGGTCACAAATTTGTGCCCTCTTTTACGTCATCGTGGCATGTTGGCAGCTTTTCGCCTGTTGAGGCAGCAGCTTTGGACGAGATTTAAGGCAGAACTAATTACTAAAAGAATCCGCAGGCATCTTATTTAATTACCCAGAAGCGCAGACAGCTATTCGTGAGATCGAAAAAGGGCCTTGTGAGTGACATCATCTGATATTTGAATTCCAACCACATCTCTGCAAACCGACATAATTATCACATAAAAAAAGCATTTGTTGGCTGTTCTGACTCAGCAAAGTCAGCAATAAACCCTGCTGAGGTCATAAAGCACATATTTAGAAAAGAACAAATGTTTAAATGTTTTTTTTCCATTGTAGAATACAACTGGTAACACTTATCAATAATGTTTCATTTGTTAATACTACATTGGCTTACATAACCTAACAGCAGCATTAATTAATCTTAGTTAGTTGATGTTGACTAATGCATGAACAAAAGCCTTATTGTAAAGTGTTACCATACAAATAAACCCACATGGCTAGTGTGACTGTGAGAAAAACTCAAAGAATACATTCTTTTTTTAGATATCACATGAACTCAGTGACTCCGTAAATTGAATTAGACAATTCATAAAAGGCTGCAAGTAAGGTTTCCTGGGAAGCTATTTGCGATTCTGTGATTATATTTGCTTTGGCACAGACATGATCAAACAGGCCTTACAAAAATACAGCCGGAGAGTATTCTAGTCACCAGCGTGAGGCTTGAAATTGGACTCTCCTTGGCATAATTAAGCACCATTGTGTTCGCTCTGCCATTAGGAACGCTGTATAATTTGGCCAATAATACAGCAGCATCATTTTCGACATCGTTGCTTCATGCGACTTCTAACACAATTATACAGAATCAACAAAGGACAGATACGTCGCTGGTATAAGGCTAATTGGAGGTAAAATGATTATGGGGGAAATGTATGAAAGATGTGGAGGCTGGAATTCATTCAGATCTCGACAGATGAGATGAAGATAAACGGTTGTCGCCAATATAATTACTGAGGCCATAATCACTGTAACGGTGCCCATCTCTGTCTGCTTTGTGTGTTTACCGTTTCAAATTAGTCTGGAGCAGACCAAACACATGTATAATGAAGAGATCTCATTCATCAAATGTCCAAACGTGGCTGATCCTTCTTCTTCTGACCACACAGTTGACGACTCGACAAACAAATCTAATACAGACTGCTGTAACAAAACCAAGACTGCAATTATGGTGGAATATCAGGGGAAATGCATTTCCCTTAAAGGAATAGTTTACCCTTGGGTCATCCAAGATGTAAATAAGTTTGTTTCTTCAATCGAAAAATTTACTTTACATCACTTGCTCAAGTCCTCTAACCATAATATTGCTTAAGAAGTAATGGTTTAAAGTTAAATGATGGATTTGTTTCTTATAAACACACAGCTTTTCACTGCGCCAGATGTTTGATAGACTGGAGTTGTGAGGATTACTTGTGATGTTTTTATCAGCACTCATTCTAACAGCACCCATGCTAAATGCTAAACTGATGAAGAAACAAACTCATCTAAATCTTGTATGGTCTGAGAGTGAGTACATTTTCATGAATTTTTCATTTTTGGGTTTAATTTCTATGGTGGTTAGACCCTGAGTAATACTAACCTAAAGACAGGTAAGACATAATGAAGATTTTTTTGTTTTCTTTCTTGCTTATGCATGCATATAATCAAGAAAACTAGCCAAATTTTCCTCAATAAACTCGGAAACACACATGGGCTGTTTTCAACTGCATAATATTGTAAATCAATATCATCTTCGTCCCAAAGTATTACACTAACACAAATCAGATAAACCCGTTTTTAATAAAAAATACCTGTTATGTAACAATAACACACGGTGTAGCAGGTACATTAGCACAAAATCTGTTTTTAATAAATGGCTGTGTTTGTTTTGCTTGTTAAACTAGAACATAAAAAAGGTCTGGCACATTTTAAGCAGGATGAGGGCGTCTAAACAAACAAGGACCCCCGGACAGGTGGCGAATCCCCCCTCGTTCCCCCCAGTCGCTCACATAATACACAGCAGGCAGCTCCCATAATAGCACCTTTTTTTTTTTTTGCTGTCCTTTGAAATCTGTCAGCACAAATTAAAAAGCCCCTGCTGCATACACACATATGCTGTGAAATTTAGCTCTAACTAAATTGTCGTTTATACATTTGATTGATTAACACTTTATTTTACAGTGTCCCTGTTAACATAATTACAATACACAAATTACAAGGAGCTCTTTAAAAGGATTCATACTGATTAGTAAATGCACACTAAAAATAACATTTTAATATTTGAAAGCTTGGAAAAAATACAATCCTAAAAAAAAATGTATTTATTAAAAAAAGCCTATTTCAAGAAAAAAAAAGTTAAAAAATTGGAGAAAAAAAATACAATCCTGAAAAGAAAAAAAAAAAGAAGCCCACTTCAAGAATAATAAAAAACTTTTTTGATCTCAAACAACCTCTAAATTAATATAACGGCTTTGAAAAGGTACTCTTTGTGCAGTCATCCGTAAGTATAACCTCCCAGTCCAAATTCTGATGGCACAAACTGACAGAAATACCCATGAATGTGCAAAGCTACTTAAGGGGAAGAGTGTTGGAAATGGAGAGGGTCAGATGGATCCAGGTCAGACGAGTATGTGTGGGTGTCAGTGAACCAGCTTCTATGTAGGCCAGAGTAGATGCCACCAGACTGAGAGTGCAGATGGCAGCACCAGCTCAGCACCGCTGGCAATCACATCTTTGAAAACACCCACATCTAAACCAATTCAGAAAAGCCAGCTTTAAAATGACAACAAGCCTGAGTGTCACTCATATACGTTGGGAAAACAGTACACAGTATCAACACTGCCAAATATTTAATATCCACACATTCATTTTATGTGTTCTAGCCCTCTAGGATCACTTGCTTATGCATAACATGTTTCATAAAAATAAGCAGCAACGTTTATGCAAGTATCAATGAAATATCAATAATATGCACATGTTAATAATTAAATAGTTTGTTATTGAATATGAGTGGCATGAACGCTCTCACAATTTTGTAAGTCAATTCCCATGTTCTGTTTCATGCAAAACAGCATATATTTGAATGATAAAGCAGATTAATTTAATTTATAAAATATTATTACATTTCAAATAATAATAGTTAAATTCATATAAAAACATGCTGACGACATACAATGTGTTCATGGCCAGTGCATAAACAGTTATTATTTTTTCTTCTCCTAATGTCAACATTTGCTGATAGTGTCATATAATCCTACAAATGTCTAGATTTAAAGCACACTTTCGGAAAACAGATGACAACTAGTATAGAGAATAATCGTTGACATTTTAACTATGCATTGATGCATTCTGTCTGTATACATTAAGTTTTAAACCCAGATTAGCAACTATCATCGGTAGTGAGATCTAATCTAAAACTAAAATATAAATTAACAGAATTTACAAGGTTGTTTTAGTATGCTGTCATATACTGCAAGATACTAAATAACAAACGTAACATTTTTTTAAAAGACGAACTTCCTATAAAAGGTATCACTACATGCATTATAATTGGACAGATGTTACCTTTGAATGGAAAGGTATCGCGCAGGTCCACCCCTCTCTCTCTTTAAAACTGCAACTTCATGCAAACCAGCAGGCGATCATTCTTCACAACACTTTCCAGGTATCTTCATCAGCCACGCACCTCCAGACGAGAGCAGCGGCTCTGTAAATACAGCACCGTTGCGCATTGGGCCTCGCCACACAAGCTCCCAGTTTGATTGACAACCAGGCCAGCAAATAGATGAGACAAAACGGCCTAGCAACAATACGCTGATTGGCCAGCCTAAAAAGTGGATGGACCAATGAGCGAGCGCAGAGGATATGCAGGCAAAAAAACAAAACATTTGTGAGGCGTCAGTAGAATAAGTAATAAAAACTAAAAGCGAAAGTAAGACTTAAATAACTTTAAACTCAGATAAATTACGTATTTATAAGATATTTCAGTTGTCACATTGTATTTTCTCACTTGACAATGTCTAAGATATACCATGTCATAATTACATTAGACAGATCACATAACTAAATAGCGCCTCTCTGTGTCCTGTTTTTACTAGCTATTTTATGTAAAAACCATAACAAACCTTAGACTGATATCTAAAAACACAACCGTAACAGATTGATATTTTAACATTCTAAGGAACAAGTGTTTTATAAGATCTCATTTTATTTACTCGGGTAAAAATAATTCATAACATCAACCTCAAAAGTCCACAGCAAACAGAAAAGCAGAGTGCACACTATTTGCATACACATTTAATAAGTAAATTCAGTTTAAAATAATATCACAGTTTTATAATGAGATGTGCACTGTCTGTTTTTTTTTTCTTTTTCTCACTGCAGGTATTTATTTACTGTAAACACAACATTCATTAGTTTGATTGCTTGTATTTACAGCCACAATTATTTCTTGAATTGAGTTAATAAAAGAACCGGCACAGAAAATGAAAAGAAGCATGGAGACACCAAATGTCATTGTCCTACAGATATCCCAACAGTGCTTTTAAGTAGAGAGTGTTTTTTTGTTACTGTGGAGTTGAACTAGTCGTGTTGGCACGCAGAATGCCTCTCAGCACCCTGAAGTTTGCCAATGGCTGGTTCTCCTTCGGAGGGTAGCATGGTCCACGGTCTGTCACATAGGCATAAGGGAAACGTAACACCCAGAGTCCATCAGGGGGCAGCACAACCTCAGGCTGCTCCGGATGGAAGATAGGACAGGGAGGGGGACCCAGCTGGACCTATGAGAGAAGAGAAGCACAGAACAGTATACTTCAATGGAGAAAATGTGGGTGGTAATAATTATGAATACTTAAATTTGAGAATGAAATGTACAGATTTTTCACTTTCTAACATATTGTACCTGTGGGTTTAGGACAATCTCAAGAGGAGCATCAGGGACGACGAAGAATAAACGAGCCAGTTGAGCATAGTGTGGCTTTATCCCTCGTCCTTGAGCTGGGGAGGGAATGTATAAAGGCATATCAGAATTCAAGCATCTGGTTGCAGGTTCCTTTGGTCCGCCTTGCCCCAGCACTTTGACTACTTTATCAGGGCCAGAACTAAGGAAGCGGCGCCCTCTGCTGTCCTCATACTCGAAACCAACGAAAGCACGAGCTACATCATCTCGTCTGCGTCCTCGTCCGATTCCTCCAGCATTGCCTCGCTTTCCAGTGGATGCTTTATTTGGTGCTGGCCAGGAGGCTGGGCTTCCGTCCAGAGTCTCAAGCGATCCTACATCTTCCTCCGATCGGCTCCGAATGACAACATCCCAGGGCAAGAGGAAAGCGGAGCCTGGGAGGAATCCAGGTTGCTCTAAACCAGCGAGGCTGTTATAGGCCTTAGCTGGACCAAGTTTAACAAGAGACCAACTTGAGAACTTGGGCAACAGTCCCTTCGGGCATCCAGAATGAAGCATGCCGGGGAGATACTCCACTGTGGAGGGCTGTCTATCCACCAAGCTTGGCCTCTTCTCTTGTCCTTCTGCTCCATCACCAAATGTTCCAAGGCTGTCAGTTGACTGGCCCAAGCTAAGTGCGAGACTCAGACTTGTGCTATCACCAGGTGTGTGAGTGCTAGTCTCTTTCTCCTTTAGACGATCAGCTTCTCCTGATGGAGGTACCTCTCCAGGTATGGGCACCTCATCACTGGCAGGAGCAGGGTCGGGTGTGCTGGCTTGGAACACTGGGAAATTGATCCTCTCCAACTTCCCACAGCATTTCTCCTCAAGCATCTGAGAATAACAGACAAATGATGAAAAATAGATTTAAAGCTTATGTAGTGAATATTTACGGTAGAAGAACTTGACTGCTACTGACTAGGCTTGCTGCGATAGACGTGTTGGCGGTGTTAAGCTGCAACACCGGTTACGTCACTTGCCCACCGCGCATCGTCAATGCAGCACACCGAACGAACGACAGTCGCGCATCAGATCAGATTTAATTTATCACGAGAGGAGAGTGAGTCGAGCTGACTGACAAGAAGAGTGAGGTGAGACAGACAAGACGATGGCAGAAGAGTTTCAACAAAATGTAAAAGCCCCTGTTTTAAAAATATTTTGGATTTTGAAAAGCCTGTTGATCTGCCGTTTATCTAAGGTGATATTGGAAGGTTTTTTTTATTAGTTTCTCATTTATTTGGTTCCACAGTATTAGCTGATTTTTATTTTATTTAAACTGTGATTTTTTCCCCCATTATTTTACATCAAAATGTATGCCGTCTGTGCCTCCAGACATTCTTATTCGTTTTGCTAATAAACATTCTACGTTTTATAATTATTTGTTCCTCAGTCTTTACTGATTTTCAGTTTTGTATACCTATTTAAAATTTGTAAGTTATTTGTCATTTTATATTAGGCATATAGCATGGTGTATTTTTATTTGTTTTGCTAATAAAAGATATATGTTGTATTTTGTTGTTGCTTGAATTGAATGCTGAATTGCCGTTAATTTAAAAGTGAAAGTAAAATGCGCACAGTGCTTTTACATGCTATTTAAGCAAAGGAAATTGAGGGAAAGTGGGAAAACTCAAATGAACTAAAAACAAACAACTGCTTGACGCCGAATTGCAGCAAATTGAAAAGTGAACGTAAAATGTGCACGGTGCTTTTACAAGCTAGGCTATTTAAAAGTGGAGGAAAGTGGGGAAAGCGTGAAAACTCAAGCGACCTAAAAACAAACTGCTTGACGCCGAATTGCCGCTAATTTGAAAGTGAAAGTAAAACGCGCACAGAGCATTTACAATCTATTTAAAAGTGAAGGAAAGCGAGGAAACGAGGGAAAACTCAAACGACCCCCCCACCACGGTGATACTGGTATTACCGGTGTTGTCACACGTCAATTAACTGGTGGGAAAATTTCCTTACCGTCACAACCCTACTACTGACCTGATAGAAGTCATAGTTGGCAGCCTGGATGTCAAATGGATCTTCTCTTGGAGACTGCTTCCTACCACAGTTACAGGAACTTGTAGAGCGGCCTCTACTATTGTGGAACAGAATAGGTGGGTTGTGGTCCATTTCTGTCTTCTCTCCTGCAATGTTAAGAAAAGTAGTAACTGCTGTAGAGAGAAGTATGTTCTACAAAATGTCAAAGAAAATTATTTTGACTTCACAATAGCTGTTTCCATCAACCTGTTTTTATGCGCATTTTGACGCATCACATCACAAACGAGTGATGGAAATACCAAATTTAATGAAAAAAATCCACTAATTCTCAAAAATGTTTTTACTCTCACTTGAGGAGCATCTGAAATGTTGGATAGTCATTTTTAAAAGCCTGATTTCTGTAGAATTGCTTTCCAGAACTGTCTTATATGACTGACTTCCATTATAAATGGGCCTTTTTTTCTGTCAAAACTTTGCCAAGAGTCAAAATTATGTGCTAATTGACACCATCATGACGATATTTACATTTATGCATCTGGCAGACGCAGAGATTTGCACTGCATTGGATACACTTTTTTATCAGTACTTGCATTACCTGGGAGTCAAACCCACAACCTTGGCATCACTAACGCAATGCTCTAGCTACAGGAACACGGTTTACCTTGAAACACTCTTTTAATATTAACTTAATATGAACAATGTTAGACTAATACAAACAATCTGTATTGTGTAAAGTACTACTTGGCTAACAGTATGAAACAAGCATCTAGGAATAAACATTAATTTCAAGTTTATTTATTGATTATCAAACATGGTATATAATGCAGATTTGTAAAGTAAAAAAAATCACTGGAAGGTAAAAGGGGCCATCAGTCTAAATAATAATAAAAAAAAGATCTTCCTCTACTTTAAAGAACTCAGAGTATGGTTCTAGCAACAATGGTAATGGGTTCGATTCCCAGGGAATACATGGATCTTTACCTGGCTTTGGCAGCAGATGAAACTTATGCACGCAATGCTGATCAGTAAGGCTGCGCTCTTCACAGAGCTGATGCCCGTTACTCCAGAACTTGTAGCAGTCCTCATGGAGCTGTAAGGCGTACCTTTGAAAGGCGACTCCCCTCGCGTGCTGGCTGTACACTCGCAGTGCCTGCACCAGTTGATTCTTGTGCACTGTGGTAGTGTAATTATGGGGAAGGTTTGACTGGTACGCACTGTGAGCCAGCGGCAAGGCTTTCTGACACCTGTTTTCCGAGAACTTCGCATCTGCGTCAAGGAACCCCTCCAGCACTTTGAGCTGACCCTGCACCTTGAGGGAGATCTCGGCTGTGTCATCCTCACCGTTCTCTATCATGACCTGATGCAGTCTGGATGCAACATGTACCCATTTGGAATAAGTAGGCAACTCGAAATGTGATGGCTGCGGATTGCGACCTACACTGTCATCAAAACCTTTCTTGGTCAATACCAGCTCGACGTGCTGCCAAAGGAACTCTTTTAAAGTGCAGTCCACCAACTGCCCTCCTGAAGAAAGACTGCTTTCTACATTGAAAGAGGGTTGTCTATTGGAGTGCCTCATCTGTTGGTACCGCCTTTGCCTGGGAACAGGTGTGCCTCCTTCACTTTCTCGAAGGACACAGTTGGACCGCAGGTGCCCCAGAAGAGAGCCAATGGGGTCCTCATCTGGTCCTGGCACTACATATACAAAAGCTTGATTGGCAGGGACTGTAAAGAGACAATTACTACTCTGGTTGGTCAATACACGACTTTTCCTGAATATCCTATATATCTGATCTTCCAGAGCATGCTGCAGTCGCCTTCTAGGGGAGTGTTTTTTGGGTTTATCCCCTCCAGAACCATCAGTCCCATTCCCTCCCGTGCCAGAGGAGGTCACTCTGAGCGCTCCGTTCATCTGGAACACGAAGAGCAAACGTGGAGGACAAGGCCGACAGTTTAACTTCCATTCTTTAGACGCTGGCGAATCTTTAATCGCGGCGCGCAACAGTGGAAGCGCTTTCTGACGTAGCGCGTCCAAAGCGCGAAACATTCTATCGTAAGTGACGTCGAACGAACATGTGGGATGAACCAGCAGAAGAACATGGCACAGCGAGAAGAGATACAGCAGCTGCAAACAGTGATCTTTCTCTGCTGCTTTCCAAAACTCATGCGCTTCTGCATGACCCAAACCCGCCGTCAATGACTCGCACGCGCGAATAAGCTGGCGGTTGTCAAAAACAGATGTTAATACGAGATACAGCACGCGGTTCTCTTGATTATAATACGCACGAATCGATGTTCCCCCGCACGAGCTGTCAGTTTTGTCGCTCCCAAAGACAGAGAAGACGTGTTTATCCGCTAAGGTGTTTATGAGAGAGTCTTTGACTGATCCCGGTTGCATTGCGCTTTTCCCAAATATGCCCAATACGCAAATGCCCTCATCTTTGTCCACGGTGTCTTCTATTATTTCTGATTGTAACAGTGCTCCGATATTCATGGGCACCGCCATTTTTGCTGGACAGAAACAAAGGGGCGGGGCTTTAATGATCACATTTCTCTGAGCGCAAAAGAAGACTCCGGGTGGATACATAAATCTGCAAGTTAATGTCCGGATAAAGCATGCAAAATGTAATAAGTAAATAGTTATTGCTTTAGAAATATATAGAGAGTTCGTATTGTTAACTAAACCTAAAACTATTAAAAATCGTTTTCGGTAATTGAAATAATAAAATAAAATATAAAAAATTTGATAGCACTTAAAGGAAAATTTGAATTGTTGCCTTGGCAGCTAACTAAAATACGATTTAGTTGAAATATAAAAAGTACTAAAACATTACTTAAAGCTGAATAGAAATATAAAAACGTAAAAATAAATGCACATAAAATCACTACAACTAAAATTAAGAGAAAAAATGAAAATATACAAATACAAGCTAATTCAAAATTGGGATGAATACTATAATAAAGATAAATCAGAAATGTTACCTTTGCAACAGGTAGTTGCAATAAGTTTAAGTTATTGAAGTATTAAAATGACTAAAAAAATAAAAGCTATATAGTGCTGTCAAACAATTAATCACGATTAATCGCATCCAAAATACGTTTTGTTTACATAATGTATATACTATGTATATTTATAAATACGAACACATGCATGTATATATTTAAGAAAAATATGTTGTTTATATATTAAATAAAATATAAGAATATATATATGTAAATATTTTCTAAATATATACTGTATGTGTGTGTGCTTATATATACATAATAAATATACACAGTACACATACATTTATTATGTAAACAAAAACTTTTATTTTGGATAATTAATCGTTTGACAGCACTAAAATAATACTAAAATACCAAATGTACATTTTATATTTCAAGTTTTTTTCATTGAATATTGCAGACATATAAAATGTATTACCTCAATTACAAAATGAAACAGGGTGTCTGATAAGAGGAAAACTAAGAAACAAAACAAATACACAGCAACAAAACCACCATCCACAACACCTGCCAGCGGCCACAAAAAAGAAAGAAAATTAAGGTCTAGTCAAATGGTCCCCTACTAAGATTCTAATGAGAAGGCCCTGATGTTACAGTTGTGTTCTCGATAGTACCCAGTATAGGGCTCCATATTTTGTAAAAGGATCTCAATGATCCTTAGGAAGAGTGTCTGATTTTTTCAAGGTGGATGCATTGCAATACCTCTCGCATCCAATCCTCATGTGATGGGGAGATGCATGTTTCCATTTAAGAAGGATGGCACGCCTAGCTAATAAAGTGGTAAAGGCACTGTGGATGATGCAACTGAATCTGGAAGAAGGCCGAACAGAACAGTCAATGGATTAGGGGCAATGGTGGTGTTAAGGGCCCGAGAAACTGTTCTAAAAATGTCTGACCAGTAGTCCATTAACCTCGGGCAAGACCAGAACATATGAATACAAATGTACATTTTATAAGCCAGAAACGAAACCTTTACTTTATCTTTATTTAAATGCACTCATTCATACTGTAAATAAAAAATTAAATTAAAACCCTCACACATTTTCTGTAGGTACAATATTTATTAAATGGTTTTTATTAACTGCAATAATTTTTGCATACAAATAAAAGTGGCTTTGGAGAAATATTGCAAAAGACCCATAAAATCAAACATTAAGACATTGTAACATGTAATTGGGTGTTACACCTCAAGCCCACCAGTAAACATACAGTAAAACAGAAATAAAACATCCTGAGTCTCACAATAACAGTTATATCAAGCTGCGCTTCACGTTTTACCACACACACATAAGATATCAATGGCGTATTGAATTTACAGATCAATAACTGACTTGTCTCACACCTGTACAGACTTCAATACAGTACTATATTTTAAAGCCGAGTTAGTTTGCACATTCCACAGTCATATTCAGTAACAGTGACACTGAACTGCATGTTCAATTATATAGTTCTACTAATTATACAATTAACCATATCTAAAAACATGCTCAAGCTGATGTGCATTTAATTTTCATAGAGTGTGCATTTGCTTGTGAGCATGTTTTGAACAGGGGGTTCTGATATAAAAGCAGCAAGAAGCACATTTCACATGCAAAATGTATATAAAATAACATAGCAGCAAGTAACATCAAATACTGTCCTGTCACTAAAAGAGTTACTGTAGCAACATGACAGTATGAGAACCAAAGCTATCAGCACAG
Organism: Barbus barbus; assembly: GCF_936440315.1. Taxonomy (NCBI): domain Eukaryota; kingdom Metazoa; phylum Chordata; class Actinopteri; order Cypriniformes; family Cyprinidae; genus Barbus; species Barbus barbus. The sequence continues at coordinate 16,222,913 of NC_136725.1, forward strand.
TCACAGTACACACGTTAAAAACAAGCCAAAAAGAAAAAGAACAAGACTGTCCATGCAATAAAAATAAAACTTGTCAATTTCTTTGTTTAGACAGCCTTGAGTGGCGATAGCCCTTTTGTTAAAGCACTCTGTAAAGAACAAAAAAGAATTAAATCATTTTCAGCTCATAAATTCATGATTTATAATTTTATATTGTTAAATATAATTACCTTTAGATAAAAAGAAACTAGCAGTCTCAAAGAGATAAATTCGGAATAAATTCTGTGATTCTTTTTGGGATAAAGCTGTTTACATACCAGGTATTGCAGGGCTCGCAAAATTTCTAAATCCCTGGTAGCCCTTCGGGCAGGTACTCTTTAGATTTTGGTAGTGCGAAAATTAATTTAACTAGCCCAAATAAAATAAAGACCATAAATGTCAATCAAAAACATTTTCAATACACAAATATCAACGAAAGAGTTTTATTGTACCATTTACAAGGTATCTGCAGAATTCTTAAAAATATATTTAAGGCAATTTGAAAAATTATTTCTTATACCATTTAACGTATTTAAAACTGTCTAAGGCCTTAAAAACTCTTCAGTTTAGTTGTATCAAATTTAAGGACCCGTGGGAGCAATGCTTCCTCTAATTTTTTTTCTTGCTGAGCAAAACTTTTCTCTTTTGGGCAGACATTTCAGGCACCTGAGCAAAAGCATTCTTTATACCAGACCTGTACAGCATGCACACAAAAAAGTGTGTGACTTTAATGTGCTATTTATATTTGATTTGACCCTTGATGTAACTAAATTATGTACATTTGAGGTTACCTGAGAAAACATTTTTACTGTACAATACACTGCAGTTCAAAAGTGCTCATCAAGGCTGTATCTATTTGATCAAAAATACTGAATATTATTTCACAAAATGATATTGTGAAATATTATTGAAATTTAAAATAAATGTTTTCTATTTTAATATACTTTAACATTTAATTCATTCCTGTGAAGCAAAGCAGTATTTTCAAAGTCACATGATCCTTTAGAAGTCATTCTATATTAATATCTAATATTTTTAATCGATGTTGGAAACAGTTGTACTGCTTTTTTATTTTTACTGTATTTTTTGGGACCTGGGATATTTAAAAAAAAATAAAAAGTTAAAAAGAACAGTGTTTAGTCATAATAGAGATTTTGTGTTACAATATAAACTATTCAAAAGTTTGGGGTCAGAATTTTTTTTCTTTCTTTTTTAAAGATACTTTAAAAAAAGTTTAAAGTTAAATAAACTTTATTCAGCATAGATGTGTTAAATGGATAAAATTGATAGTAAAGACTTCTATTGTTAGAAAATATTTCTATTTTGAATAAATGCTGTTCTTTTAAACTTTTTATTAATCAAAGAGAAAAGTAACAGGTTCCAAAAAAATATGAAGCATAACAACAGTTTCAACACTGATAATAAATCAGCATATCAGAATGATTTCTGAAGGATCATGGGACACTGAAGACTGGAGTAATGATGCTGAAAATTCAGCTTTGATCACAGGAATAAATGCTATTTTATAGTATAGGTATTAAAATAGGAAACCAATATTAGAAATTGCAATATTTCACTATATCACAGTTTTTTTCTGTATTTTTGAAATGAATACAGCCTTGACGAGCAAGAGACTCGAAGTCAAAGACTCAAAAGCAAGGTCAATTATTTATCAGGTTTATAATATAGCTTATGTCGTGACATAATCTTTATAGAGGTTTTCCCGAGCATTGCTATTCTTTCCCTTTTACTGGCGGCATTCAATCAAATGGCTTCCCAACTCATTTTTGACATTATTTCTTCTGCGCGGTCGCGCTCAGCTTAGAGGGAACACTGCTTGGGAGCCCTGTATTTAAGGTAGCCCGTCGGGCAGGGCAGTGATACATTTTGGTAGCCCGACTGGAAAACACAATAGCCCCGGGACGTTGGGCTAGCGATTTTGCAAGCCCTGTATTAGTTTCCTAACCCTCTGGTCACGCTTGGATCCTGGCTTGAATCCATCACATCATTCTCTTTGTTACATAGGGGTGTGCCACCAGGACTCCTAAGAATATAACAAATGAATAGTATTTAGCTAGATGTGATGTCTGCGGTTTTAGGCATGTCTTGGCTTTGTATTTCAACAACAGAAAGTAAAAGTGATTTTGCCTCATTAAGTTGACTTTTCGAAGCTGTACCCGAAGATTCATGGGATTTTTGGTTGGTGTCCTATAGACAGTCCTACAGAGAAGAGCACAAATTATGTATAGCAAAAACAAATGCATTGTTTGAAGCTAAATAAATACATTTATGCAAAATTTTACCTGCCAAGGCTTGATCTAGATTTCAAGGGCAGGTCAGAATTAGAGCGTCGTAAACTGACTTTTTGCAAGTCTGCGAGTGTGACCAGTGGTGATCTTCTTTTCTCTGGAGACACCTGTGAACGAATTGGCCATCATAAATATTGATCAATCCAAAATTAAATGGAAAATTGAGGACACAATCTTTCACTCACCAGAGTTTTTTTGCCTACAGTCACTTTCCTTAATCGCACTGCTTGAAGATCTCGAAGACTCACAGCAGCAGGGCCATTTTGCTTCTCCTTTTAGGGGACAGGAGGAAAATTAGTGCAAAACCTAAAATAGTGCAAACCTCCATAACTTGTATTCACAACAAGCAAACCCAAAGTGAATTGAAAAATGAACTCTTACCTTCAGAGAGTTAGTTTGTGCAGGTTTTGGGGGAAGTGAGGACACCTTCGGAGCAGCAAGCGTCAACAGAATTTGAGGAGGAGGAAGAGGAGGTGGCGGGGGAGGAGCTGGTGGTGGTGGTGGTGGCGGAGGTGGAGAGTGCTGAACACCATCAGGCATTTCACATTGACCGCCTACAATCTTGGCTTCTCGATACAGCTATCAGGTAATATTTCATACACATTACAAGCGCTGGAATTTTGAAGATAATTTAAGAAAATCCTTTTCAGTACAGCTGAAAAGTTCCAACCTTCAAAGTGGAATGCAATAGTGCCATTTCCCTTTGCAGCTCCTCTACTTTTTGGTGAAGGGACTCCACTCTTTCTGTATAGCCTCTCCAGAAAAAGACGGCGTTCAGGAGTCTAGAACAGATCTAAAAAATAAGCAGGTCAGACACTGAAAAGCGCTATCGGACTCTAATAAATGAAAAAAAAAAAAAAAACTTACTTGATTAATTGTCTTTCTGCATTTTTGCATAACACTTCCCACAGCAGAAAACAGAGCTCCAATACTTAGTGGTGAAGACAGCTGTTTAGTGGCTTGAACACTTGTCTCCTCCATAGTGTCCACCTTTGATTTGTTGTCTGGACTGGGTGGAAGTATTACCAGAAAGTAAAGTAAGTGTATATAAAGATATAACATTTAACTCATAAGCCTTTTATTTTCAAAGTCTTATAGGGATAGTTTGCCCATATTTTGTGAAATACCTTATGTTTTATAATACAATGGAAGTCAATAGGCACCAAAACTGTTTGGTCACAAACATTATTCTTCTTTTCTGTTTTACAGATCAGCAGTCATACAGATTTGGAACAACATGAGGGTGCGTAAATGGTTAAATAATTGTCATTTTGAGTCAACTTTCCCTTTAAGTCTCAAAAATAATGATAAAAAGTGTTAGCGTTTTTTTTAATAAAGATATTATTACAGCAAATTAAGTTATTATTTTGTCTTGTGGAATATATGTAAATATCTTGCACATTTGATCTTAGCACATAAATATATGCATGGCATGTACATGATAAGTGGTACAACAATCCTAAACTATACTGTAAGTGTATATGAAAGCACTGCATATACAGGGGTTGTTTTTGTAGATGCATAGGTAATTCAGTTGCTCACACAGAGGCCGTTGGTAAGGCAGGAGTCCCAAGTGGCTTCTTGCTCTTTATGGCCCAGCGTCGACTGCTGCCATTTCTCTTCCTCCGCCGCCGAAAGGCACTGCAGAGGCCCTGGAAAGGAATTACACATCGTTTAATTGATTCATGAGTTACCGATTTAAGTAGCTAATAGTAACAACATACCTCGAATCCACGCATATCCAGAGTTGCTGAACGCTGTATGTCTGATTTTGAAAATAGTTCCTTATTGTTTACCCTCCAATAGGATTGCAGCTGAAGTGCGATGGGGCGGGTTCTAACTTTTGATTGGTTAAGGAAAACGGAAAGGGTTTGCATCTGGAGCGGAACGCTCTCAACCAATCACAGCGGGTTGTCTGTTACCATAGCAGGAGTGTAAACATAGAGCATGCTGTTTGATTGTAATCAAGAACAGTGAATTTGTCTAGTTAGGTTTAATAAACATTTCGAGCAGTAATATTTCAGAACGCTAAGTTAAATTAAGTATCAAGCCAAGACGCGACAGGTAGTCATTTTTAGTCAAATGTAGGTCTGTATATTTTTTGTTTAGAGACATATAGCAGCATTTTCTGTGCCCAAGCTGTTACTAATGGCTGGAAAAGTCCTCTGTGAGGCAACAAAACTGTACAACATCCTAAATCAATACACTCATCTAACAAGGCTAGCAGACAGCAACTATCTTTGTTTGATTGGTAAGCATAAGTTATTCCTATATACTGAAATACTTACTGTACATTCAAACACCAGCAAATGAAAGTCAAAGTATAATAATGATAATAATAGTCTTATTTCTTCAGATGCCCGTGCAGCAGAATCATATAACTTCAGCCACATCATTACTGCCAGAAATGCTAAATGGGTATGTTTCAGTTTTATGTTTTTTTCTCCTCCTGTTTTGCTACATTGCAAATATCAAAGCACCACTGGTCATGTTTTTGCTTGCTTTTCAAAGGATTCTGATGGGAAGTTTATTATGCCCTTGGATGTTGAGGTTGAGAGTATGAGGTACATCATTGTTTATGACAGTAGTACACATTCACTGTCAGATTCAGGTAAGACACTACCTTTTCTTACATGTTATGAACTCTGCTAAAAATGTACACCTCTGAAAGCATCCTAACTGTATGTTTTTCTTATAGGTCCAGCTATAGACTGTGCAGACAGCATAGAAAAATCAAGCCAATTTCCTGTTCGGATTCTTAGTGGGGGCTATGAGAAGTTTTCTGCACTCTTCCCTTTCCTAAGAACGCAAAAGATTCTTTACAATATTAGGGTATTATTCTTAATAGATCATAAATTAAGTGTTTGTTTTTTTGCTGTTTGTAAACATATTTAATGATCATAAATACTTATGTTCATAGGAATTGGAGAGCTTGAATCCCTATCCGGTGGAAATCTTGCCAGGCAAGCTTTATATGGGTGATTACAGGCAGGCCACAACCCTTCAAATCCTTAAAGATCTGAAGCTGAATGCACTTGTCAATGTCTCTGATGAATGCAGTCTTGTGTGAGCCAACCCACCATTTCATATATATTCATATATGTAATCATAGCATTTAAAATAAAAAGTCCAGTTTTAGTATGCCCTGAAAACCCAAATTAATCTATGAACTGAACTTTGCAAACTAGGTTTAAAAAGGCAAACTGCACTGTCTTACACATCCGAATTGCAGATTCTGCAGAGGCAGATTTGATCACCTCATTCGAGAGAATGTGCGTTTTTATTGGTAAGTACAGGTAGATTTTTTTTCATCCAGTTGATGAACAATAACTCAAATATCTAAAAACAAAAATCTGATGTTTAGTTATGACTGTGGGTGTTTTAAACATTTCAGGTTCACATCTCAATAGCTCTTCTTCTGTTTTGATATTCTCTACTCTTGGGGTAAGCCGATGCTGTGCTGTAACAATGGCATATCTTATGTATCACCTCAAATACACACTAAAGGTAATGTTTTTACTTTTTGCATTGATGCTACTGACAGATGTTTTTTTAATAGGCTATTTCTCACCTGTCATTTCTGAATATTTTAGGAGGCATGGAATCATATTCAGCAGTGCAAAGCCAACTTGAGGCCAAATCGAGGATTTGTACAGCAACTTTCTGACTGGGAACTTCAGACTCTTGAGAAGAGAGTGACAGATATATCAGAACCCAACTACTGACAATAACAACATTTAACAGAAACATCATGTGGACATTCATATTCAATGACTTTCTACAGTCACTGATGATACAGATCATCGAATTTTATTAATATATCAATTAAAATAATATTTAAAAAAACAATAAACTACTTCCCGTAAACACACTATAGACAATATTAGAATGTACAAAATAGATTTAAGATTTTCATCCACTTTACTGTATGTTGTTTTAACACACACACACACACACACACACACACACACACACACACACACACACACACACACACACATACAGTGCCCTCCATAAGTATTGGAACAGTAAAGACAAAATTTCTCTGTTGGCTGTGGAGTCAAGAAATTTGCAAATATGATTAAAAGATGAATATGAGACAAAACTACAGAATGTCACATTTTATTATTAGCCGTTTCAACACATACATGTTTTACCAAATAAAAAGAACAGCACTTTTAGAGTTCATCCCACTCATTGATGTGAGCATAAGTATTGGGACAGTTGAACATAAGGCAGATATAAAAGATTAAAAGCTACTATTTAGTTGCAGATCCCTTGCACACAATCACAGCAGTGAGTCTGTGACCCATAGACATCACCAGACTCTTGGTCTCATCCTTTGAAATACTTTTCCCGGCCTTTAATGCGGCCAATTCCACTTGTTGCTTGTTTTGGGGAGTTTCTGCCTTTACTCTCCTCTTCATCTGGTGAAATTCATGTTCAATCAGATTTAAATCTGGAGATTGACTTGGGCAATCTAAGACTTTCCATTTCTTTGCCCTTATAAATTCCTTGACTGAACTGGCAGGGTGTTTTGGGTCATTGTCCTGATGCAATATGAAGCACTTCCCAATGAATCTGGTGGCATTTTATTGAATATTGGTAGGCAAGATTGTTTTGTACCCTTCCAAATTCATTCTGCTGCTGTCATCATACATTAAGTCATCAGTAAAGTTGAGAGGGCCTGTTCCAGAGACAGCCATACATGCCCATGCCATGACACCACCTCCACCATGCTTTACAGATGAGGCTGTATACTTGGGATCATTTGCAGTTCCCTTTTTTTTTACACATTTTTGCTTTCCCATCACTTAGATAAAGGTTCATCTTTGTCTCATCGGTCCATAAACACAGTTCCAAAACTCTTCTGGCTCACCTTTATGCTTTTTTTGCAAACTCTAATCTTGCCTTTCTATTTTTGGTGCTGGTCAGAGGTTTGCATCTTGCTGTGTAGCATCTGTAATTCTGTGTCAAAGTCTCCTGAGGACAGTAGATTGTCAGAGCATCACCCCAGCTTTCTGGAAGTTGTTGCTGATTTTACAGACACGTCTTTTAGGGTTCATTTTCACAGCTTTTATGATTTGTCTGTCATCAACTACTGTTGTTTTCTCAGTCGATCAGGTAGTTGTTGGTTGCTGGTGTCGCTGGTGGTTTCCAAACTCTTGATTTCTCCATGCCCTTTGTTTTTGTTAGAGCTCTATCTGACTTCCTCTTTTCTTTTAGCATCCAAATTGCTTGCTTTTCTCTCAAAGTCAGCTCCCTCATCTTCATGTTTGTGTGTGTCATCATCGAATACAAGATTCAGAATACAGAAGTAATGGATATAACTGATACTACACATTCCCTGCTTTTAATATATGAAGAATTAATGCAACGGGACACAGCTGATCACTAAGAAAGACCTGTGAGGCAACTGTTCCAATACTTTTGGAGTGCACTGTATATAATGTGTTGTAAATTGAATAAACCTTTTTAAAATTCGCTGCCGAATCATCATTCCTATGACATAATAAGAGGTTCTGTCTACAATTTCAACACTGACCCTGAACTCGAGTTATTCACAGTTGGTATATTCCCTCTCCCTCTTTATGGGCGTCTGTGGGAAGTCAGTCAGTAGGCTACCGCGTCAATGATGTATCTGTCTTGTTTTGAAAGCGCTCATTGGTCAGATTGCAGGGAGGGGCGTTTCATTATTCCGCGGGGTCGGCCTCTGATTGGCTACGCTTGTTGTGACGCTGCGTTAAGATGACAGACGTCTGTCAAAGATATCGAGGCGCTCCGACAAGGTGGAACAGACCGCTATTCTCTTCACTCTTATCTGGGAACACTCCCTTTCATCACATACACTCTCTGGAAATGTTATTTAACCCGACTGGTTTGAACGAATGTTTACAAGAATGGGAGGATCTGGAAAAAGACTATCAACAAGTTCAGGTGAGGAGTCTTTCTTTCTCCTCTGCTAATCAGATATAACGTTAGCACGGCAGCTCTGAACTGTGAGATCTTACTCTTCTATCTTTAGAAATGTTTTTTATATACATTATAATTGTTTTTATTTACAAATGTATCGAAGTATCGCTATGAATAGTTAATTGTATCGATACGCTTCAGCTTTGAGCACTAGCTGCTTAGCAATTTAATCCTTACCAACTCTCACAGTATAACAGTGGTACAATAAAAAAAAACTTTTTTTTTTTTTTTTTAGCTAGTTATTAATAAATAGCACCTGCAGTTCCCACAAATATAACGTGTAATTGTAAGATATATATATAGTATTTTGCATTGTATTTGTATGGGTCAATGACAAATAATAACGTACAATATCATAAAAATAATCATTTTTAACACATGTGCCAAGTTAATAGAAATATCTGCCTTGGATTAATAATGCTTTCAAATATTTATGAGAAACACACACACACACACACACACCGAGAGAGGTTTGTTTTTGTGAAAAGTGGGGACATCCCATAGGCATAATGGTTTTTATACTTTACAAACTGTATGTGCTATTGCCCTACACCTAAACTTAGCCCTTTTTTTTTTTTTTAGCATTTTTACTCTCTCTCTCTCAAAAAAAAAAAAAAAAATCCTCACTCTGTATGATTTATAAGCATTTTGAAAAATGGGGACATGGGGCAATGTCCTCATAAGTTACCTTCTCCTTGTAATACCTGTGTCATACCTGTGTCATTATACAAATTTATGTCCTCATTTGTCACAAAAACGCGCGCGCACACACACACACATCAATTATGGGAGTCTAAAAATGTTGGTCTGTCCACACAGATGGTGAAATAAATAGTAATAATAAACCTTTAAATACATCAAAAATATCAAAATGTTCATAATGAGAGGTATATACAAATTTGTAATGTCTATATTTGTTGCACAGGAGACACATCGCCTTTATAAACAAAAGCTGGAGGAGGTTTCGAAACTGCAGGATAGCTGTTCTTCTTCTATTGCAAGGCAGAGGAAAAAGATAAAGGATCTCAATGGATCCCTGCAGGAGTATGTCATGAGTTATATATGCTTTGGTTACAAACAAATGTTATTGATCTATATATTATATTAATGATTTTTTTTCTTTCATAGATGCAGAGCAGTAGTGAATCCAGAAGATGTAAATAAAATAGATGAAATCCAAGATTCTATAAAGGAAAGATCAAATGTCTTCTTTGAGATGGAGGCCTTCCTGCCAAAGAAAAATGAGTAATGCAAACGAGAGATAGCTAATGTCACCTCTGTCACACCCTCTTAAAATACACATTATCAGCATTTACTGTTCAAAGCAGGTCATACAGCTCTGTATTTGCCTGTTTCTAATTCAGTGTTGACCTTAAAATACTGACTAAAGGTGTATAATAAATAATATCAATAATAATTGATAGTGGTGTGTGGATTTGCAATTTACCTTGTTCAAATACATATAATGATTTGGCAAGCACCTGATGCTAACATGAAGTGCATTACCCTGTTTTTGTTCCAGGTTATACCTCAGTCTTGTTCTTGGAAATGTTAATGTTACACTCCTTAACAAGCAGTCCAAGTAAGTTCTCCGAACAGTCCTATTTGAATAAAATGTTTTGAAAGTTTCAACACCACAATAGCCTTAACTTGTGACCATCATCTTTAAACACTGTGGTGTCACAAAATGCAGTCATGTTAATGAGTCATGAGTCATGTGATTTGTCTGACTTTTGCCTGCTTCTCAATTGTACAGGTTTGCCTATAAAGATGAGTATGAGAAGTTCAAACTATACTTGACTGTGCTGCTCTTGTTGTTCTCATTTACCTGTCGGTTTTTGGTCACCTACAGGTACATCCTTATTGCAACCAAATATGGCAATTCTTTGAGAATGTAAAAGTGTAATTTTTTTATTTCTTGTAGAAACAGCCATTTAATCATTGATTATATGTAATGCTGCATGTTTCACTAATATATGTGAAATAATCAATTGAACCTATTTTTTGTCTTGTGTTTCGACAGGGTTCTAGATGCACTTTTCAACTTCTTGTTGGTGTGGTATTATTGTACATTGACGATAAGAGAGAGCATCCTCATTAATAATGGCTCCAAGTACGAATAATCATATGATTATACTCTTAAAAATAAAGGTTCTTTTAATTTTATTTAATAAATGTAACACAGCCTTTCAATAAAGGATAAATTGAGACTAAAGAAAGATTTTTTGGTTCCATGACAAACTTTAAAGATCCATGGAACCTTTCCACAATCCTCACATAAATTTTACTTTTACAATAACTATTCACTGGAAGGATTTTTTGGGAACACAGAATGGTTCTATGGCATCATTGCGAAAACCTCCTTTTGGAATCTTTATTTTTTTACAGTGTATGTAGTATTCTTGACATGTATTAAATAAGTACTACTGGCTATACGGTAAAGTTTCAATACTTGGCTTGTGTTTCAGGATCAAGGGCTGGTGGGTGTTTCAACACTATGTCTCAACATTTCTCTCAGGAGTAATGCTGACCTGGTATGACACTCTTAACTCTGACACTGTTATATATTACAACAGTACATCTTTGAATCTTTGCTACTTTAGTATTTTAATATGTATTAGATTAATCAGATTAATCTATTTTGATTAAATGCTTAAAATGAAATCTTTTTAGTAGGATATCACACTTTATAGTAATTTTTGAGGAACAGTAGAACAGAATAAGTGTGAAAAAGACTGAGATAGTATGTGTGAATAACTGATGTACGTCAGCTGTTCATGTGTGTCTCACAGGCCAGATGGTGAACTCTACCAGATGTTCAGAAATCAGTTCCTGTCCTACTCCATGTATATAAGTAAGAACTGCTGCCTTATAGCATTAGTAACACTTTCAGTGTAATAATGATTTATTCATTGTTTTATTTAATTGTTTATTTTTGTTGTTTTGTTTTCCCTTCAGATTTTGTTAAGTTTCTTCAGTACTATTACCAGAGTGGCTGCTTATATAGACTCAGAGCGCTTGGAGAAAGACACAACATGGACCTCACAGTTGGTGCGTATTGTGTTGTTTTTTTGTCTTTTTTTCCTCATCCTATTGCAGAATTATCAGCTAACACATGTTTTCTCATGTGCCTTATGATTAGAGGGGTTTCAGTCCTGGATGTGGAGAGGTCTGACCTTTCTACTGCCTTTCCTTTTCTTAGGCCATGTAAGTTTGATACTGTGTTTGTTAATCTTGGGTTATTTTGCAATAAATGCAATCATCTTGCGTGGGCAAACAGCTCACTTCCTGTTTTGTGGCAATATAATCATTGTTGTAAAGACTTCTTCTGTGGCACAGAGGGCAATATGTCAGCTTAAAGCTGTAATATTATAATTTACCTGTGCTTGAATTACAGTACCAGACAAAAGAAGAGTTTACTTTATTTACTGACATGAAATGTTGACATGGCTATTCAGAAAAGTTCTGATGTAATTCTATTGTTATTATGCTGCGGTTCTAACCGTCTTATTATGTATATCCAGTTTTTCCAGCTTTATAATGGAATTACACTCTTCCAAATGGCCCAGCTTCCAGAATGGAAAGAGTGGCAGGTCAGTTTTTCAAAATAATTTTAAATGTTTACATCATGTGCCAACATGTATTAGCTTAATAAAACAGTCAAATAAATATGCATACATTATATATAACCATTGAAGATGTGTATTTTGCTTAAATCAAGAAGTATTAGTATATATATATATTTCTTATTATGTTGAAATAGTTTGTAATTCAAATATTTTCTTTTTCTTAGGTTCTCATGTGCGGCTCTAATTTCCTTGTTTTGTTCATGGGAAATTTCTTCACCACTCTTGGTGTTGTTTACAACAAATACATGGATCAGGACAAAGCCAAAGCTTTATAAATGACGGGCACAAAGGCACTGCTGAACTCTTTATTAAAGCAATTTATGTTTTAAATAAATGTCATTGTGTTAATATTTTGTTGCCTATATGTTGTCAACAAGTGTTTTTTTCTGTTTGTGGTTCAACCTGGTTAAGTTATGATTTTTATAAATGTGTCACAAAGCATAAGGGATGAAATGTATTTCCCCTAAACCTAAAATATTTAATATTTTGCTTTTATTTTATTAAAGCACTAAGTGTCACAGTGTTTTGCACACCATGTCAAAGAAAGTCCTGACATAAGAATATGATAACAGCGTGTTATTGTTTTCTTTTTTTAAAACACCTCTGGCCTGTGTTTAAAGTTGATTCGAATGGGCAAGTTAATAATGATCTCAAAGACAGAAGCTAGAAGACAGTTATGGAAATCATTTGCCATCAGTGGCATTATTCCACAATGTCAACACATGACTTTACCATCATAGGACTATGACACCTTCATGTGAGTAAGAAGCATGTGCAGTCAGCCAAAGCTAGGAAAATCTGAACAAATTTTTCAATATTTTCAAGAATTGATTGAGGAAGCCCTGTCAAACAGAAATGGGAAATGGAAATATCCCTTACGTGCCTTCAGCTCAGCAGAACGTTAGGCCCAAGGTTTTTACTACTGGTTTTTAAACCAAAATGTCCAGTAAAGAATTCACCTTACTGAGCATAACAGTTTTTTAATTCTCTTTTTGTCTTATTTGAACAAAACTCTCATTGCTTTAATAATTGCCAAATAACTCTACAGTCATAGACAGGCGCCCTTCAGTTAAAAAAATGCTGCAATGGACAAATACGTCAGAATAACTATAAAATATTTTTTTTGAAGAACACGTTAACGCATTCTAAACATTAGAACAAAGCAAAAACAAGTAGAATCTGATCTAATTTGTAGCAGGGGATGCAATCCGCGAGGGATATTGGTACTTGCGCTGGCAACCCGGCGTTTGAATGTGACGTAAGCTCGTGCTGTGCTCCTCGCTCCATCTAACCGGAGGTATGTGTTTTTAATGTGTGTAACTGTTGAATTATATTAATATCTATTCTTATTAGCTTACAGGCAGTCCTTTTGTGAAGTCCTAAACAAAAAGTGAATATTTTGTGTGTATACGCGAACGTCTGCCCTTGTATGAAGTACTATGGCGATGGTAACATGATAGTATCAGATGTGACTTTGCTACGTGATTCTGAATGATTAACATATTCATGTACAATGGACGTCAAAATATTTATATAAAGACGTGTTAAATGTCCAAAAACGTGTCAGTATTACAGTACTTCTGCTTTTTAAGACATACGGGCTATTTTGTAACACGCCATGGCTGTTATCAAGCGATAAAAGTTTCAAAAGGAACCAAGGTTGTGAAAATTTACATTAATTAGAAATTGACGAAAGTCCTTCAAAGGAAAGTGTGTTTTGCAATTGGTCATCATTATGTAATTACACTGAATCTTCAAAAGAGGGCACAACAGTCATAAATTCTATTGTTTGTCAAAGGCACAACCTATGGAAGGAAAAATGTAAACTTTAAAAATAAAATCTATCTATCCATTTTTTTTGACATTTTATATATAATTAATAAATTATATAAATAAAAATTGTAATTGTGTGTGTATATGTGTACACACACACACACACACACACATACATATATATATATATATATATATATATATATATATATAGTGTGACTTCCTAATTTATGAATGTATGTATGCGTATTTCAGTCACTTCAATCAATTGTAGACTAATACTAAGTGATGAAAACAATCTGTTTTCACAGACATATCTGCTTTCTGGATTCTGTGAAAATGGTGGACAGTGAATCCCAGCTGCTCTCCGATGAGGAGCAGACTCCGGAGCCTCTCCTCGGCTCTCTGGACATCTTCCTTTTCTCTCTAATTGCAGGACTGCTTATCTACTGGTTCTTCTTCCGAAAAAAAACAGAGCCTATTCCAGAGATCAAGCCATTCACTGCAGTGTAAGTGCCTGATTTGAACTCCCCTTCCCCCTTCATTTGTCCTCAAGAGGGAAATATTACACCCACACAAATGTTTCTGCATGACTGAAATGTTGATCAGAGCTTTACAAAAGCAAAATACAAATGAAAGCTACAAAATGGAGCTTATGCATTAGAGTTCATGGCAGAAACTGTGTTATGGGGTTCAAATTTGCAATAATATTTTTGTTGGATGGCCTGTTTATAGTTTTTCTCCCCATAGACCTTTGGCCTTGTTTGAACAAAGCATCCTTTCTGCAACATGGCTCGTTCCTAAAGCACTCTGTGGTTCGGTTGGTCGTGGGTTCCAACATTGCAAAGTGTTGACATCATGGGATCGAGAGAATGTGCGTCCATTACATTCTGTCTCAGTGTTATGGTCTGTAGCAGCTGAGACACAGTTCATATACAAAGTGGTTATGTGCCATTGTGAATGCCAACAGCTACTTTGTTCATGAATTTTCATACATGCCTAGTATGGAAAAAAAAAGTGAATTTCCTGTTGGGTTTTCACAATGCTCAACAGATGTGTCAGTGACTCAGTTGATGATATCAAACTTTAAACTTAGCTGTGTAATAAACAGAAGGATTATGTGACCCTGGACCACAAACCATAGGTTGCACATGTATATTTGTAGCAATAGCCAACAATTCACTGTATGGGTCAAAATTTAGATTTTTCTTTTATGCCAAAATCATTAGGATATTAAGTAAAGATCATGTTCCATGAAGATGTTTTGTATCAAAACTTAATTTTTTAATTTTCTCGATATTTAGATTTTTTTTTTTTTTGCACCCTCAGATTCCAGATTTTCAAATAGTTGTATCTCTCAGTTGTAAATCTCAATTTCAAAAAATTGACCCGTATGACTGGTTTTGTGGTCCAGGGTCACATATGAGCTTGAAAATGAGTTTTGTTTGTTCAGATGGAGTCACAGGATGTTATTCTTCCTGAATGTTCCTCATAATCCTTGCCAGTCAGTTGTAGTGCTGTGTGTTAAACTTGTGACCTATTCACCCTTGAAAACAAAGAAAGGCCTGAGGATTTTAGCATCAAGGTACCGTTCAAAAAAAATCTTTTTTAAAAGAAATTCATACCTTTATTAAGCAAGAATGCATTAAATAAATAAAAAGTGACAATAAAGACATGTATGTGACCCTGGACAACAAAACCAGTCATAAGTGTCAATTTTGAAATTGAATTGGATTTATATGAAATTATCATCTGAAAGCAGAATAAATAAGCTTTCCATTGATGTATGGTTTGTTAGGATCGGACAATATTTGGCCGAGATGCAACTAGAAAATCTGGAATCTGAGGGTGCAAAAAAATTTAAATATCGAGAAAATCGCCTTTAAAGTTGTCCAAATGAAGTTCTTAGCAATGCATATTACTAATCAAAAATTAAGTTTTGATTCATTTACAGTAGGAAATTTACAAAATATCTTAATGGTCCATTAATGAAACATGATCTTTACTTAATATCCTAATGATTTTTGGCATAAAAGAAAAATCTTATCATTTTGACCCATACAATGTATTTTTGACTATTGCTACAAATATACCTGTGCTACTTTGGACTGGTTTTCTGGTCATGAAATAAATGTATCATGGTTTCCGATAAAATATTAAGCACCAAAACATTGAGAATAATAAGAAATGTTGAGCACCAAATCAGCATATTCGATTGATTTCAGAAGTCATGTGACGCTCAAAACTGGAGCAATGTCTCCTGAAAATTCAGCTTTGCATTACAGGAATACATTTTAAAATAGAATGACAGAGAAAATACTTATTTTAAATTGTAATAATATTTTACTGTATTTTTGTTCAAATAAATTTAGGCTTGGTGAACATTTCAGAAACATTAAAAAAAAATACATTTTAGACAATAGTGTGCACAACTTTTCCTTCCAACATAAATCACTTTTCACTATTTATTGATTGTGTTTTCTAAAAAAGCAACACATAAAGAACAGAAAAGAATACAGGAGGAAATGATGTGCAAGTAGAGAACTCTATTATCAGGAAGACATGTTTAGTAAGCAGGAAAGGATAACCTCTTCCAATTCTCTCCACTTCCTGGTTCACATTACTCACACTGAAGGATCGCAGCCAGTCCAAGCCAAGTCCTGAACAACTCCACTAGTCTTTCTTCTTTAGTTGTTTTAATCAAATGCATTTCTTATGTGGCGGGTGTTAAAAACTGAATTAAATCCAGAAACTTAGATTGTCTTTTGTTTAGGGATCTCTTGTATTTTATTAGGCTGGGAAAGGGAGGGAATGGACTCCTTGTGTTTGCGTTGGCAGGAGCATTCAAGTTTTTATGCATGTGTGTGTGTGCATTTTAGATTGGTTGGGGGTTTAGTAACAGCGTTGTGCTGCAGAGATCCATGGGAAATGTTGTATATTCCTGTTGCTTTGCAACCGCTGTGCTCTGGCCAGATGGCAGGAGAGAGAGAGAGAGACAGAGAGCCCGTCTCAGACCCTCGTCTGCCTCACACCCCCTTTTCCTGCACTGAAGAGTGATGTGTTTTCTACAGAGCCTCCTAATGAACTTTTACGCAAGTCAAAGGACTTTCTCAGGCTGTCTGAGGGCTTGATCCGAACCTCTTAGAGACGAAAGTGCTCTGTATGCCGAACCCTTAAGGACAGGGTCTTTTCCCCAGTCATGGGATGCATGTTCTCTTTGCCTCAGGACAGACTGGCCGCTGCAGAGAGGTTAGTCTGGGACAGATGGATGTTTATGCAATGTTTCTTCTGTTGTGATAGATATTTCAGGTGATATTTATGATATATATATATTTTTTTTTTTGTAATTACGTTTGCTCGAAGAGATTGTTTATAGTCTTGTAAAGTGTGCGTGCAAAAGCAAATTAAGATTTCCAAATTTTATTTGCACAAAGGTATGACTTTTGTAGAATGCTGCATGGATTCCCTATGAGAAGCGGCTAATTTGTTTCTTTCATTTTGAGCTATAAACAAGTATGTAGAGGAGGAATCCATTGTTTTGCTCTGTGATGTCTTGCCAGTGCAATGATGGTTATGTTTAGTAATTTGATAGTTTGATTATACATTATATACCCTAACCCTGAACTCTACACTCTAAGGTTTGGGCATGCTTAAATGAATCTACACTATTGTTCAAAGGTTTGGTGTCTGGAGGATTTTTTTAAAAGTATTTTTGATAGAACTCTCTTTTACTCACCAGGCCTGCATTAATTTGACAAAAAGTATTGTGAAATATTACAATACAAAGACACCTGTTTTCTATTTGAAAAATATTTTAAATGTAGTTTATTCCTGTGGTGGCAAAGCTGAATTTTCAGCAGCATCACTTAAGTCTTCATTGTCACATGGTCTTTCGGAAATCATTCTAATATGCTGATTTACTGCTCAAGAAACATTTTTTATTTTTATCAATGTTAAAAACAGCAGTTGTGCTGCTTAATATTTTTTATTAGAACCATGATACATTTTTTTAATAGAATATAAGGTGGAAAAAAACAATCTCCTTGTCTGTACTGTTTTATTTGATAAATTTAAAGTTTTGAATAAGTTGAATAAATGTATTAATTTCTGTTTGAATCCAAAGTATTGAACAATATTCTTAAAAACACATAGATAGATAGATAGAAATTGTGCTTATGTATAACTTTTAGTTTGATTTATTTGTTCAAATGTTTATTTATTTAGATTTTTTGTAGATGTATTTGGAGGAAGTTTATTTATAAATTTTGGAAAACTTATTTTTTACATTTTACAAATAAAGAGCATTTTAATAGGAGTAGAAACCATAAGATTATTGCATCAAACTTGCTACGTACAAGTAAGGTTTTTGAGCTTTGTGGACTACCTTCTGTTCTTCATTGCTGAATTAACATGAAAGTTTGTGGTTTTCATTAGTTGAACAATGACTGAAAGCAGACATGTTCTAATGCTGTGGTGCTCTCAGAGGGGTGTGAACTTCAGGAAGTTCTCCTGTGTGGAAAAGGCTGAGAAAAGAATGGCTCAATCCCCTATTCATTACCAAAAGAATTGGTCTGGCATGCTTTTCAGCCTTTTCACATGTGTGTTCTTTCTCTCTTTTTTCTTCTTTTTCTCTTCATAGAACATCACAAATACGTGAGACCAGCTTTGTTGAGAAAATGAAGAAAACGGTGAGATTTTCAGGAACATTACCATAGTAATTAGAAAAGTTCTAAAAATAATTCTTGAACAATGGGGAAAAAAAGTTCCATTATGTTTGGTTTCTGTATCTTCCCATTCTAGAACCGAAACATTGTGGTGTTTTATGGATCCCAAACAGGGACTGCTGAGGAATTTGCTAACAGGTTGGCAAAAGATGCCCACCGCTACAGCATGAAAGGCATGGCTGCTGACCCAGAGGAGTATGATATGGTACTTTCACCATTATTTCTTCCTGTTTAATGCACACTATTAAAAATCAATCAGTCAAGATCAGAACTGAATACTTTTCAACTCTTTTGACTTTGGTCATTATAATCTCCCATTCGCAGTCTGAGCTGTCTAGACTGAGAGAGATTCCTAATTCCATGGCTGTGTTCTGCATGGCAACCTATGGAGAAGGAGACCCCACAGACAACGCTCAGGAGTTCTACGATTGGATGCAAGGGACTGATGATGATCTAGAGGGGGTCAATTTTGCTGTGAGTAATACTCCAATATCAGCAAAGCTAATTTGTTTCTTTTTGTGATTCTATTGTGAGTAAGCGGAGATCAGGAGATTGCATGGGACAACCTACCATCTATGTTAACCCTCCAAAATTCCTGGCCTTTTTATGGAGTGGTACCTATTTCCTGGGCAGTCAGTGAAGTTCTTAACAAGCCTGAGCCCGAGGCTGTCCCATAGTTAAGGGGCCCATGGAATCCTCATCAGTTCTCTCTCACCAAATGGAAACATCTGGCCTTGCCAAACAAAGCTAGAGCTCCATCCCAGCGGAACCTCTCTCTTAGCGGGACTCTTTCAGATGGAACCGGATCACTGGATCTTCTGTTTCTTTGATTCTGGAGACATGGGTGTCCAGACTCCGCTGAAGTTGGACCTGTATTCTGGATGAAAGCCTTGTGGTTTCAGTCTGGAGTTCTCAGATTCTTTTATGTGGTTGTGGTGGGACAGCGTGATAAAACATGTGGTTGGAAACATTACTGCAGTGCGTCTACAGTGTTATATGATTGTAGGACAGGCTAGATAGGCAGAGGAAGTTAAAAAGAGCAAAGAAGATCTTCCAGACAAAAATCATAATTCTGTTGCAATTTAGTCCAATGCATTGAAGTCAGTTTTAATCATAAATGTATATTGTGTTATATAGTAAGGTTCACCAGAAGTCCTAATTTAGGTTTAGTTTCCATTTCCATTCGGCGACTCGTATCTCAGTTTGATCTTTTTAAACTGGAGAGGAAGTTTTGAATGTTTAAGTAAAACCTTGTAGTAGATTGAACTCACATTAAAAAACAATACAATTTAAATGTTTTTAGTTGATATTAAGCATTTAAAGTATTTTATGTGTTGATTGAAAGTGTCTCTATTCAGTCTTTTTTACTCCTTGCAGAGTTTGAATGACTTTTTTTATTTTTTTTATAGGTGTTTGGTTTAGGAAATAAAACATATGAGCACTTCAACGCCACAGGCAAGTATACAGACAAGAGGCTTGCTGAACTTGGGGGAAATAGGGTTTTTGACCTGGGCCTCGGGGATGACGACAGCAAGTGAGTGAATAAAAGATTGAAACACATAAAATGGATAAACATGTACAAGTTGGCCTGTTTTAATTCATTTTCATTGCATGTCCTAATTATTTAATCTTAAATCATTTGTAGTTTGGAGGAGGATTTTATCTCTTGGAAAGAGCAGTTCTGGCCTGCGGTGTGTGAGTTCTTTGGCGTGGAGGCCACGGGAGAAGACAGCAGGTATTATTTTTCTTTTCATGCTTGTCTTGTAATTGAATCACAATTTTTAATTTAAAAACAGTCTGCAATACAGTCTTGTATTGGTAGGCAACAAATAGTAGAATTTAAAAGAGCAGACCAGCTGTATGAGATTATCTAGTTCAAAAGTGATGTTTATTTGATGGGTATGTTGTGGCAACACAACACATGCAGTATCTCATCTCCATATTAGAGGAAGCAAATCCATTTATCATGTTCTTCCATAACAAAAACCTCCCCTGTCCTGCTTTGAATAGGTTTTTGCATCTTATTAAACATCATAGGTGTTTTGAATGCTTTAAATACAGGCTTGGATGAGATCTCCCATCCTTTTTGTGTTCTTTCAGCATTCGGCAGTTTGAACTGGTGGTTCATAATGACATCAATATGAATCAAGTGTACACCGGAGAGATGGGGCGGCTCAAAAGCTTTCAGGCACAGAAACCGTGAGTTCAAGTGATTGTGTGACACCGATCGGCATTTTAAAAGATCACTCTTGATCTGAGAGTACATTTTATGCTTCTATTGTTTAGAAGTCTGTAAAATGACCTTCAGTTTGTGTAAAGTTTTTTTTTAATCATGGTTTTGTGAATAACCTTTTTTTAGGATAAGCTAGAGTCTCATGTTTTAAATGATGTACTGAAATGTTATACTAAAGCATTTCATCTGATTACATCATTCATTTGATTTGTGTAGACCGTTTGATTCAAAGAATCCTTTCCTTGCAACTGTGACTGTTAATCGTAAACTGAACAAAGGAGGAAATCGGCACCTGATGCACCTCGAGTTAGATATCACAGACTCTAAAATCAGGTATGCTTAATAATTGTCTTGATGGGTAAATATCATGAAAAATTAACATTTCCTGGTCACGTTTCACCCTAAAATCCAAAGGGAAAAAAAGTTAATTGTGGGAAGAAAATTAAGCCTGTTTTTATTATTTGCATTTTTTGTTTTACATTATATTACATAAATAATACATATAGAATTGTATTATTTTATTATAGGTGTAATATAATAAGGGTGTAATATAATCCATGTTCTTGAGGGTTTTAATGAGATTCAAGCTCTTATAATTGTGTTCATATGATGATGTGATGTTGATTCAACAATCTGAGGTGATTCCACAGTTATATTTTTTAATTATTATACTTAATATTACAGCATTGTACAACTA
Source organism: Barbus barbus (assembly GCF_936440315.1). Lineage (NCBI taxonomy): Eukaryota > Metazoa > Chordata > Actinopteri > Cypriniformes > Cyprinidae > Barbus > Barbus barbus. The sequence continues at coordinate 16,244,269 of NC_136725.1, forward strand.
AAATGGTTTGAAATATCACTACTACAAATAGCAATACTGCTATTCGTATAACATATAAAAGAAGTTTGCATGCATACTGTGCATAATATCTTCACTATTGAGTATATATTCATGCAGTGTCCAGAGGTTTTTTTTAATATCCACATATTAATCAGTTGAATACCAAACTTGGCAGATATGATTCTGGAGACCATGTTGCTGTTTACCCCACAAATGATGCCGCGGTGGTCAACAGAATAGGAGAGAGACTTGGAGTAGATCTTGATGCTGTAATCTCTCTTAAAAATCTGGACGGTACGTACTAATCTGAAATATTATATAATATCATATTATATAATTAAAATATTATATCATATTATATAATTAAAAAGTTAGAATGTTTTTTTTTATGTATATTGTAACATGCTATGATTGCTAATAATGTTTTAATTCTGTAGAGGAATCCAATAAAAAGCACCCGTTCCCCTGTCCAACCACATACCGCACGGCACTGACTCATTACCTTGACATCAACAACATGCCTCGCACAAACGTGCTGTATGAGCTAGCGCAGTACGCCTCTGATCCGCAAGAACAAGAGAACATGCGCAATATGGCGTCTGCTTCACCTGAAGGAAAGGTTAGGATCACATCATAGTCACTGACGTATGGAAGCCCGTTTCTGCTACTGAACAAAAAAAAAAGGTAATTGTGACATTTTATCTCACAATTCTGACTTTTTCTCGCAGTTGCGAGTTTACATTTAGCAGTTCTGACTTTTTTCTCAGAATTGTGAGATATATATACTCACAGATGTAAGTTATAAAGTCAGTATTGTGTGAAATAAACTCGCAATTGCAAGAAAAAAACTTGCAATTTTGAAATAAAGTTACAATTCTCAGAAAGTCAGAATCGCAAGATATATTCTTTCTCAGAATTGCAAATTTATATTTCTCAATTCTGACTTTTTAATACGCAATTGCAAGTTTATATCTTGATTTTAAGAAAAAGTTTATATCACCATTCTCTGAAAACAAAGTCAGAATTGAGAGATGTAAACTCACAATTGCAGGGGAAAAAATTCAGAATTGTGACATTAAAAGTTGCAATTTAATAAATTTTTTTCAGTGGCAGAAACGGGCTTCCATACTGATGTAATAGTAGCCTATAGTAAAACTTGAACATTTTTATTCACCGTCTGGTTGGTCTTTTAAAGGCTTTGTATCAGAGTTGGGTTTTGTATTCTGAGAGGAACATACTAGCTATTCTAGAGGATCTACCTTCCCTGAATCCTCCTATAGACCACCTTTGTGAGCTCCTTCCTCGACTTCAGGCTCGATACTATTCTATTGCCTCCTCCAGCAAGGTAAAACCTGCAGTTTTTGATATTATACCGTCAATTAAAAACCTTGAGGTTGACACATTTTGTTCACCCTCATTTCAGGTCCATCCAACCTCTATCCACATCTGTGCTGTGGTGATTGAGTACACCACCAGGACAGAAAGAGTCCACAAGGGTGTGGCCACCAACTGGCTTAAGAACAAAGAAGTGATCGATAACGGCCATAAACACACCGTTCCCATGTATGTTAGGAGATCCCAATTCCGGCTGCCATTCAAACCTAGCAACCCTATAATCATGATTGGGCCTGGTACTGGCATCGCCCCCTTCATGGGCTTCATCCAGGAGCGAGCATGGCAGAAGGAACAAGGTGAAGCTTGAAACTTGTTTTGACACAACATGTGTATAATAATATAGCATAGGTATCTCACTCAGTTTCTTCTCTCTGTTGCAGGGAAGGAAGTTGGTGAGATGATACTTTACTTTGGTTGTCGCCATAAGAACGAGGACTTCCTGTATCAGCAGGAACTGGAGGAGTTTGAGAGGGCAGGTGTGCTGACACAGCTTAACGTTGCCTTTTCCAGAGACCAGGAGCACAAGGTGAGTGACATAGGGATGCACTGAAATTCAGATTCTGACCAGTAACTCAATTATTTTCATGTTATGGCCACCATTAATGATATTAAAATGATATACTATATTGGCTAAAAAAACATCTATTAAATGATTTATTTGTTTTGTATAATGGATATTAATTTTGATGTTATGATTAACAGTGTTAAATTATTAGTGTTTTAAAAAGTTAACTGTGTGGCAGATGACGGCAAAACTAATACAAATTAAAAATAGGAAATACACATTTTTAAATCAGTTTTTAAATTTCTAATATTATTTGCATATTCCTTTATATAAAAATTGTATTTAGCTAGGATGCATTAAATTGAACAAAATACATTTATGATATTCCCAAATATTTCTATTTCAAATAAATGCTGTTCTTTTTAACTATATTCATCAAAGAATATGGAAAAATAAATGTATTTTACAATAATATTAATGATTTCTGAAGGATCATGTCACACTGAAGATTCAGTGTTGCATCACATGAATAAATTACGTTTTTAAATATACCAAAATAGAAAACTGTTATTTTAAATTGTAATAATATTTCACAATATTTTACTGTAATTAAATGCAGCCTTTTTTCTTTCAAAAATCATACCGTATTGGAAAACAAGAAACAGATATATATTTATTTGCATCCAAATTTAAAGATTGGTCTTTGGTCTTCATTACCATAGTTTTCATAGCAAAAGATTTTTCACAATATTAAAGACTTCCATTTTTAGTTTGGGACTTAAGAGTAATTCTGTGGACTGTATTGTTTTTACAGATCTATGTGCAACATCTTCTGAAGAAAAACAAGGAGCAGTTGTGGAAGCTCATTCATTCAAATAATGCCCATATCTACGTTTGTGGGTAAGAACCAGAAGTTGCTTCTACCACAGATGAATAACATTCTTATGAGCACAATCCACAATAGTAGTTAACTGGCAGGATTTCAGTGGAACATTAAACAGCCTGAAATAATTATAGTGCTTCCATATAATTATGATTTTTCTAGCATAAAGTGGTCAATACTGCCGTTCATCAGTATCATATTGTATCTTTGAAGACCACAGCATCTCTTTCCAGCAGCATATTTGCTTGCGTATGTAATGAGAATGTGTCCTTGCAGAGATGCACGTAACATGGCTCGGGACGTGCACACGGCCTTCTATGAGATTGCAGAGGAGGTGGGCGGCCTGACGCACACTCAAGCTGTGGACTATTTCAAGAAGCTGATGACCAAGGGCCGTTACTCGCAGGACGTTTGGAGCTAAGCTAATTGATGAACCAATGTTTGCCACTTTACCTCAAGCCATCATTTCTCCAAAAGCTAGAGCTACAACATTTGAGAGTTTGCCTGGACTGATTGGTTATATAATAGAGTTTTGATGAAAGATACTGTACTCCAACATCACACAAAAGCATGGTTTAACATTCTTCCTTCAGATGAGTTTAGGATATTCAACCTACTGCAACAGGAAACTGATTTGACTGCATTTGAACCCTAAACGGCATTGGATGTTCATGTATACGCAAATGTAGGTCAAGGATGCAAAATGCTTATTTTTTTGAATGAGGCCTTATAAAAACTATTCATATATAAATGTCATACTCTTTTTATTGTTTTATCTCTATGTGAAAAGACTGCAAGTATCACTTTGTGATGTACTGTAAAACTTTAGATTTTTGTGATAATGTGTTTCAAAACATTCTGCAATGTGTTACAGGAAATTAACATTTTAGGTCAGTCATGTTTTTTTGTTCATGTGATGTTTGTTCCTTTTTTATTTCTTGTTGTTTCAAGATGTTCTGCCACTATTTTAATGTTTTAATGTTAAGTAGCAGTGAATGAGCAATTATGCAATCAACATGACTCCCATCTTTGGGTGAAATGTTACATCCTATTAGTCAATTTTTTAAAGTTTTAGCAACTGGTCAAGTGTTAATGGTCACAGGAATATATTAAAGATGTATTTTCCCTAACATTTTAAAAGGTGCGTTTATAAAGAGAAAAGTTATTCTCTTATTTTCTTATGCTTTTCTTGACTGGTATGCCTTTTCCATTGATTTCTACTCATGATTATAGAATTGACTCTTCAATTCATCCCCTAGTGAGCCAAAGCTGCCACTGCATTGCGGTTTTAAAAAGAGACAAGCTTGCATTTGTTTAATTTAAAAACTTAATGCATAAATACTGCTTGGGAAGAGAAGTGTCATTGTGATGTCAGATGTTATGTGCAAAATTGTAATCTCAGTCATGCAATGTTTGACAATTAAAGAATATGCACAAACTGTCTGGCCTCAAAAAGTGTTTGTATCAACATGTTTAAAAAAAATACTGCAGTATATAAAGTTTATTAAAACATCATAGAAGCATTTTTACTCAATTCAGTTTTTAATTTAAGGTACAAAATGTTCTTTAGCAAAAAAGCAACTGTATAAAATGAACAACAAACAAGAAAGCCTGCAGATGAGGCATCAGATCTCTAGGATGACAATGACACCAGGGCTCCAGGAGGAGTTGTGGGAAAGGCAGGCACTCCAGACTCTGAGTGTGAGATCGGAGGTGTGAATGGCACTCCTGGCTGAGGTAGTTGAGTGAAGGGCTGACGTGTCAGGTTGACTGGAGGCTTGAATTGATGCTGAGCGAATGGGGACATTGGCATCCATGGGCTGCCGGTGTGATGGCTGTGCCCATGATGATGACTGTGACCATGACCGTGTCCATGTCCATGATTGTGACCAATGCCGACTCCAGCATAAGGTGAAGTAAATGTATGTTGCTGTTGAGGATAAAGTGAGACAGGCCAACCATCGAATGTGTTGGGCAGGCTTCCAATAACTTGACCATTGGTGGCATTTACTGGAGCGTAGGCCTGGACAGGGTACGACCCTGGTGGAGCGTCTCTGGAATGACAAATATTACAAGTTTACTTTGGAAATGTAATAGGTTACAGAGTACAAGTTAACCTATTTAAAACGCAATAAGTAGTGTAACTATTTAAATGACTTTATTAAAGAAATGGAACTGATTATATTTCTAAATTTCTAACAAATGTTAATCATTTTAAAACATTTAAAGCAGGCAGTGTTAACATTGCAGTATGTGCTCAACACTGATTACTGTCAGACTTACAAAATCCTTCATCGTTTGAATTAAGATTATAATTTAATTTTAAAGCACAGCCACCACAAAATCAGACTTTAGCTCCTCTTTATACTTTGAGATCATTCTGAGGTTAAATACAGATTAAAAATTACAAGAAATAGTTTAATAGCTATTATACTGTTTTTTAAATCAATTCTTTACATATAGCTATGACAAGAAACCCTGCATCTAACAATGCCTTGGGAAAAAAAGTTCAAGTTTTCATTGAGTTTTCACTATTGGCTGGACTGTTTAAGACCTGCATTAATCAAATGAATAACCTCCATATGAAACCAACGGACTCAATCTCAAAATAAATGATTCTCAGATTCTGTTACTTAATTAAACAGGCTGTGGCATAATACTAAAATAATAACTAATAAAAAAAGCCTGAAATGCATCACTACTTACTACTTTCAGCTGCTCAAGATGAAGAAGATAAAATCTGCACTCTAACAACCTTGGCTTCTACACACTGCAATATGAATACCATAAAGTAAACAACAGGGTGACCATGTATAACTGTGGCATTGATCACTCACGTGAGGTCAAGTGGCTTTTTGCGCTCTTCGGTTGAAGCAGGAATGAACTGGACACCAGGTATATGCTTAAGCGAGCGAAAAGGGAACTTCTTCTCCAAGACTGAAGCTCTAGATTCTGACATCTCTAATAAAGAAAGCCATCCCATCCCATCTAAAAGTACTCAATTAAGGAATACTATCAAAATACACTATACAGCGATTCAACTAAATCAAAGGATTGTCAGGCTTTACAATACAGGATTGCCGTATGAAGTAAAATGAAAAAAGTCTTATTCTATACATTTAAGATTAAGGATACGTAACATTCCTGTAACGATGGCCAGAACGTTGCAAAGGAAAAAAGTGTTTGGAAAGAACAGGGTTAGAATTATTAGAATAATCCAGGGGAGAGATGCAGTAGGCACACTGACGCCCATAATATAGGCCTTCCGCATAGCAGAATTGATGGTCATCATTCCCAGGACAGACAGGGCTAATGGGACGAGCCCGTTTACTGAGCTCCTACTGGCCGGGGAGAACAGCAGTGACTCCAGCAGCACATGTAGGAGTCCACAGATGGACGACAGCAGCAGTGACCGGTACAGGAATCTGACCGTTCCGATTCCTCGCTCCAGCCCGCTACAGGGAAACGCCATCAGGACGCCACTTAGGAACAAAAGCATCATATTCTTGTGGTACAGGAAGTAGGTGAAGAGTTTGTAGACTGTAGACACAAAAAAATGAACAAATATGTTATGGTATATTTATTTATTTTAATATATGATAACATAACGTAGCGCCCTACCAAATTCAGTAAACATTACAAGTTTTTGATCTGAAGCAAAAAAGTATTTGAAAAACTGACAAAGGTAAGACTAAGTACTTAAGGTGATGGATAAATAGGAAAATATTAATTTAACGATGTTCGTTATGTATATAAAAACAACACATTTTGAATTTATTGCAAAATATGTATATATACACATATTTATGTAGTTTGGAGCATAGGGAGGTTGACTTGATCATGCGCTTTATAGGAGTGGGCGGGAACTAAAGGGTTCTTTTGGCGGAGTGTTGTTTCCAAACAGGTTTCTCACCCCCAAACTCACGTCATTGGTCGATGTTGCCCGAGACCCGCCTCCGGTGATTCTGATTGGCTAACATACGTGAAAGAGGCGGGTTTAAATAACCAATAACTTCAACTGCGGGTGGTACTGGAGGCGGGACATTCAACAATATAGTTGGTCCATTTTCCTAAAGCGAGACTACATGTAAATTTAAATGTACTAAAGTGAATTCTGTCAAAGTTTAGGAGTATATTAGCATATAGCTGGCACAAGAAGTAAAAGATGGACGACAAACCACAAAACTGTAATTTTGAGGTATTTAAGGCACGTTCTGCCCAACATAATAACGTACATTCATTAAGACAGTAGTTGTGGCTCACAGGCTACACCAGTCTACAAAATGCAATTTATTTTTGTGCCTTGTTGAAGGAAAAAGGGAGTTATTTGTGACTTGTAAATTTTAAACAACTCTTACCATGGCCACTGAAGACAGCACTGGACTCCAGACTGAAAAAGTGCTCTGAAATGTCTAAATAATATGGTATGACACTAAAAACACATGACAGCACGATCACACACACCACCCCACAGGTCAACTCTATAGCCGGTGCATAATCTGCAAACGTCTTCTTCCAGTTTTTCAAAGTGCTATGCATTTTCAGGATGGAGAATGTGCATCATTTATAAGACACTGTAAAAGAGCAATTATTTACGGGGAGCGGATGCCTTTCGTGTTTTAGATTTCAGTTCCAGCACTTGAACCGCAGCTTCCGCGTTAGAGACAGGTTAATCAAGGAGATTAAAATGCGCAGCCTTTGCGCAGTTATGTGCAGACTCTACATTTTTCAGCCTCAGACGGCTATTGTGCACATATTACTTAAAACAGAGCGAAATTTCGCTAATGTAATATACCTAATATTTTCAGTTGTCACTTAAAAATAAAATAAATCGCCCTCTTTTTGAACTGAATCTCACAAAACGCTTTCAGAATCAGAATGAGAATTATTTCCAAGTGTGCTTCTTAGTGAAGCTTCCAGTAAACAGAAAACGCAATGAGCTATATGAGATATTCTGTGTTCTGCTTATTAGGAAACACCAGATCCAAATTAGGCTAAGTTAAGAATCAATATGAATTAAAATCGTATTATTAATTTTCATAAACCTAAACGTTATTTGCATTTTCACTAAAATGTTGTATGAATCACTCATACTTGCAGTGAATCTGTTTGATGGGAAACTAATTAATGTGATGACTAATGCTTCTTGAAATCAATTGGGCCTGTAATATCCTAATGTTTCTCTAATTTGGACTTCCTGCTACTTAAATCTAATACTGGGGCATTGGCTAATTGTCCACTTTGTCACAAATTGTATGACTGTGTAATAAGCGATAAGGGAATGTACCCTCCCCTATGGGTCAGATGAGGATTTGGATTTGATAGGAAGAAGAGAATAACAATACACATAAATTACTGACAGATACAGTATTACAAAAATAAATGTTACAAAATAAACACATTAAATAGGGGTAAACCTGCACAGATTAAATCTAGCTCTTATGGATACAGGTAAACAGACGAAAACAAAACAAGGGGAAGGTGAGGTCAGGTGCAAACCCCACCTGCTCTTTGTTCAGTAAGAGACAGGTGTACAAAGTCATGAGTATGATGCAGGTATGGGTGGAACAACTTAAACTTCCACAAAACCCAAAGCAGCTATTACATTCCATTGAAATAAAAGCTCTGCCTGTTAAAAGCAGCTTGACCTGTTAGTCCATGAAACTGATTTACAAGAGATACATGAAACAGCAGCCACAACAAAATAACTTTGTAAAAAACAAACAAGTGTTTGAATCTATTGCTTGTTATTTCTCATAAGCATTTATTTTAATTTTACTTAATTTAAAATATCACTTAAAATAATTAAAGCAAGTTTTTTTTCTGCAGACGTAGCTCCAAATATAACCCAATATTCTTGTGCATAAAATATAAGGGTATATACTGAAAAATAGGATTATTAAAATGATTTATTGATTTACAGTTAAAGTTTAGCTTTGCTAGAGGGGAAGCATACTTCCTGTGCTTTGGAGGCTGGGTGTGTGTTGAAGTTCTAGGTTAAGGTGGGCGGTGCACATAACTTAGTCTTCATTGATACACGTCACAGGACAGTGGAACCTGAGCGCCTTTGACATTACTAAGAAACTTTTGTCTGTCTTAGATTTTTCTGAAGTCTGGAAAGGCACGTATTTGTAGGTGAGTTCCTGTTATTCTGTGGGAAATCAGAGACAACAGAGACATATTTTTGTGTGAGAGAAGAATATATCCATGGTTTGGTGTGTCAGTACAGATCATGATGCGAAGCACAGCAGGGTGTCTATGAAAGTGAAAAGGTATGTGGCGTAAAATGAATTCATATTAATTGTGAATGAATAAATACATATTTAGTGTTCATTTTATGATTAAAATTTAACAGTGTGCTGAAAAAGACCTTTTGTGCAAATTAAAAAATTCATTATCTGTTGGTTTGGTAATGTTTCATGTTATTTACATGAATTTATTTGATATTATTTATTGTTAATTACAGGGGTAGTACATTTTTAATTCAGTTATGCATTATAATTAATTTGTTATATAAATGAATTATATACTGAAACATTACTTTCAATGGTAAGTTATGTAATGAGAGACTAGTTAAACCACTGCTACCTTATCAAATAATCAAAATACTGTCTAATTTAGAATAGCTTATATATGATATTCAATATATGCTACTTATGTGAAAGATATTAAGACCTTTATCTAGCAAGGACAAATTAAACTGCTCAAAAGGGACATTTATGTTACAAATATTCTGTTTCAAATAAATGCTGTTCTTTAAAACTTTATATTTATTCATGATTCCAAAAAATGTATCATGGTTTCCACTAAAATATTAAGCAGAACAACTTGAGCACCAAACCAGAATATTAGAATGATTTCTGAAGGATCACGTGGCACTGAAGACTGGAGTAAATATACATTTTAAAGTACATGAAAATACAGTTAAAACAGCTATTTTGTATTGTAATAATATTTCACAATATTACTGTATTTACTATATTTTTGAGCAGAAGAAAATTTCAAAAACATTTCTTACCCAAACCTTTGATTAACTTTTGGTAGTGTAAGTTTGGGAGTGTTCTTTTAAAAATGATCAATATTAAAAATGATGAATTCAAAAATATTTAGCATTAGTTTGTGCTTTTTAGAGTGAGAATTTTGAACATTGCCGCAAAAAATATGGTTACGTTTACATTACATTTATGCATTTGCTAGCACCATGCTGTATAGTTTGAGTTACAGGAGGGCTAATTTAGCTATTCATTACTATACTTTTTTCTTCTTAATGCCTGATCTCTGATAACATTTACTTTTACATTAAATTAAAAGTTTTACATTAGATCAGGTCAATTGTATTTATTAGAAATGCACACCCACCATTGATTTTCCATTGGAAGCTCTTGACAAATCAGACTAAGGGTTAAACAAATGTTCTGTAAATTAAGCCTTATGTGTTTATGATATGTATTAAGTTAGGTATTAATTTAGCCATATTGAAGTAACTGAATGAAATGTGAATTGAATTGTACCAGGAAGCGGATGTGCTGAAACGTCATGTTACCTGTCGAAGTCTTTTATTTGGGAGTCACGTCATGGCCAGTGTATTGACTTAAATTGTCAATCACTACAGGGGTGTGACAATCACTACAATTATATTTAAAATGCACCAAATTTAATACTTATTACTTTGAAACTTTTGAAGTCATTTTTTGTCAGTTGCAAAGTGAGTGAGTTTTTTGTGTATCTTTTAGAGCAATGGCGACTAAACGATTGAGTAGATGGAGTTTTGGATTCTGGAGCCGTCTGGATTATGTGTTTTTCCTGCTCCTGCTCCTGCTGTGCCATCCAGGTGAGGTCTGATGCTTGTATAAGACAAACCTTTGATCATTATACAGCTCTATTTAATTTCAGGGATTGTCCTCCCGTTTGTTCACCTATTATGCCACAATACTACCCTACATTTGAGTTTATAGAACAAAGCTAGATCATGATGAAATATAATATCTGTTTACACAATGTATGTAATATTACACAATGGCTTGTGTAACTTCTAATGGCGATCAAGAGGTTTTCAATATCCTGCATCCTGCATTTGAACATTTGCAACCTGCTATTGAAAAGTTCTAATTTATCTAATTTTGTAGAGTTTTTGCATGTTGAATGTCACAAATCTGTCCAGTGAGCTGGAAATAGTACAGAATCTTAAATATTTTTTATTCATGTTACATTATGATATTTTTTAAGCCTAACTTTTTCAGTTTACTTCCAGATTTTGAATCCAAGATTTTTTATCACATTGCATATGAATTTATTTTTTATTCAAATTATATGAGCAGTAATTTGTTCAGACTCTTGTCTCTCCTAGTGTAAAGAAGAACATTTCAGAAATATTCAGTATTCCTATAATAGGAGCGTATCTGAGTCACGTAAAACATGGGCTCTGATCACTTTGAAACACAATAGCTTAACTGAACCAACCATACAAATACAGCTCAGTCAACCTGCTGGACATGTTTTAGTCTGGAACAAAACAAAAGCCAGTTTCACGCTTATGAGTCACAGACAAAAAGAAAGAGATAGATAAAGAGTAGGCCTTGACTGGAGAAAAAATAAATAAAGGCTGATGATGCTTACCAGAGAGACTGATATTTGATTCTTTGATAGACAAAATAATGAAGTTTCCAATAGCTGTGTAGTTATTTTATTTTTATTTATTTTTTATAAATGCCATACATTTTTAGTTGAATTAAATATAAATAAATACATACAACTAATAATCTGATAGAGAACAAATTATGTCGTGTCTAAATTCTTATAACATCATGCATGTTATAATGATACATAAATTGTAATTGAATCTTTTCTGTATTTTTTCCTGCAGTAACATCGAGCACAGGATCAACAGTGAGTGGAGGAACCACAGCTGACACTACCACAATGCATTCATCAATAACCGCAAGTCACAGTATCTCATCAACAGTGTCATTAACAACAAGCAATGTTACTGTGCAAAATACAGCTACAGTGGTGCAAACCACAGTCACATCTTCTAACATAAGCACAACAGGGGAAACCACGCCAGACACATCCACTGCAAACACAACTCCTTTTGAAACAACTGCACACTTCACATCCACTGCAAACACAACTCCTTTTGAAACAACTGCAAACTTCACATCCACTGGAAACACGACTTCTTTTGAAACAACTGCAAACTTCACATCCACTGGAAACACGACTTCTTTTGAAACAACTGCAAACTTCACATCCACTGGAAACACGACTTCTTTTGAAACAACTGCAAACTTCACATCCACTGGAAACACGACTTCTTTTGAAACAACTGCAAACTTCACATCCACTGGAAACACAACTTCTTTTGAAACAACTGCAAACTTCACAACATTTACAGCAACAGTAAGTACTACAAATACACCATTATTAGCACCAAAGTTCAATTTACATCCTACAGTATGTTATCAAGCACCATATTAATAGACACATTACCAATATCATCTTCAGCCCGAACCATCGTCCTCCACCAATATAACTGATACAACACCAACCATTAACCAAACATTAACATCAACTGGTAAGACAAGACATACAGTGTAAAGATCGATCTCTTTGTGTACCAAACCACAGTTTACACTTTCTATCATGTTAATTTTTACATTTGACCCCCTTTATCTAATATTCATTCATTCTTGTCTAGTTACAGCACCCGAACTTTGTAACTTTTCTCAAAGCTGTGAGAATGGTTAGTATCACAACGTCAGCACACATAATAGCTTAGTTTTCTGTTAAATTGAAGGAATACAATGCATAAATGGCTCTTTTGGTTTTTATTAGCATTTTACTGGATGATCGTTAAGGTAACAAGAACACCCGGAAGTGATCCAGCATCCATTCCAACATGGGTAAGTTCAGGAATGATGATACTGAGTTCACTCATGTCATACTGAGAAGATTTTAATTTATATCCTTTCATTTTATAATATAGATATAGAATAATAAAGGAAACATATTAAAATGTAAAGTTTTATTTATCAGTTATTTTGTTTTTGATATGTTTATGTATTTTAACATATAACATAATACTTATACATATATTAAATATAACAATATTTTACACAATAATATTTTTTATATTCATAACTGAAGGATATATAAAACAGTGTCACTGTTAAAGCACTTTACATATATTCTGTCATTCTTTTGAAAATAAGTAATTTAACTCTGAAATATGTTTTCCAGCTTGAGAAGCTTTACACAAGCAACATAAATGCATGTTGGGAGAACACAACTACCAACATAAGGTACAGTACACTGTAGTCACCTTTTCTCATGAATAAACTTGTACATGTGTTCTCACTTTAGGCCCTTTAGACATGACAGTACTTTCAACTGGATAATATTTGTGATATGTAATTTGTCTTCTTTCTTGAGCTTCAATTAAATCTATGTTTTTATTATTATGCATTAATGGCCATTAATTCCTAAAGTGAATTCTTTCATTTAATAGGGTATGTTTAATGAGTTTTCAGTTGCCATTATTTTCTGACCTTCATTTACACAAAGCGAAGAGGGTGAATCCACTGTCAACAGGGCTTACTGTGCTTCAAAAAGATGTGCAATAAATTAATCTGGTCTTCTTTCTGTTCCGCAGTACAGCGAAACCCACGTTTGACGTAAGTGCAGATTCAGTTTTCAGTGCATGCAGCACATTTTGTCTTTTCATGGGATTTCATATAAGAAGCATACACTACATTTGCTTTTATTTTCCATTACTAGGGCATGGAGGTCACATGTGATCCAAAAAATAGTACACAGTCAGTATCAAATGCTGCTCCCATCCATATTAAACATATTCAAGCAGTAGATAAAATCCTTGTGCTTCTCTTTCATCATCCTGGTGTTTTCTGACAGGGATGCACAGTGCAATATTCTTCTGAAGCTGATTGCACCTGCCAATGTTTGCTGCATTAAAGACGCTGTTATGAAGATGAACTCAGAAAATGTCAACTTCAGTTTGGTGGGAACAATAGAAAGAGTGGGTTAGTAGAATTCTCCTAATTCTTGACTTTTAATAACAGTAAATTATTTTATTTATTTATTTTTGCTTAGAATTAATATTTTATATCGTTTTAATGTAGAATAAAAGCATTGTGTATAGATTGTTTCCATCTTAGAATAAAAATAAATTGTACTATTTCAGTATCACGTAATCTTTCTAAAAGATGTGAGTATTTGAGTGGAATGGATATGTTTTTGCACAGGTGTGTGTGCAGATTATATAGCAAAGGTTGTAGATGGACAATATGACAAATGCAATCAGACAGTCAATACTGCTGTATGTGCAGCACAACCACAGAACATCTCATGGTAAGTTTACACACAGACTGGAAAAGAATGGTGGATCATGTTTACATTAATGCTAATTGAGTAAGGTACAACCCATATTTCTTTTATTAAATACAATAATTTTTACATACTTTTTTTCTCTTTATTTTTTGTAGTGGAAACAGTACAAATGTGATTTTTCCACTGGATACTGGTTTTCAGAAGAACTGTTCTACTAGCCCACATACGACAACTCCTCCATCTTTCACAAGTAAAACTGGGATATGTGAGGGCACATTTAACCCCAAATATAAAAATTACAATGTCAAAATGCACTAAAATGTATTCGTACACTTTAGTTTGGGGACCAATTCTCACTATTAACTTAGTATTAACTACAACTTTTGCCTGAATGAAACTCCTAATTTGCTGCTAATTAATAGTAAGGTAGTTGTTAAGTTTAGGTATAGGGTTAATGAATCTAAAATGCAGTCATGCAGAATAAGGCATTAATAAGTGCCTTGTAAGTACTAATAAGCAGCGAATATGCCAGTAATATGCAGGCTAATAAGCAACTAGGTAACAGTAAGAACTGGTCCTTAAAATAAAGTGTTACCTTTTTACATTTTATTTTATGTTTAAGCAATTGAAGACTATTTTAGGACCATCATGTTTTTTTCATATTGTGACTTTATTTTTAATGACAATTAAGCAAATAAAAAATACAGTACAATTTGTTCTAAATAAGCTTAAATGAAAGGCAATGCAATAAAAAGCAACATGATAAACAAATACTATATATTTTTTTCTTGCATTACAGTACTGACCGTGACTTTTTTGCATTACAGTAATAAAAATTGACAATAACATCCTAGGTTTTATTTTCTTAATGCAAAATATAATTTTCTATTTCATTCCTGATTTGGGGGTAAAATGTGACCCAGACATGTTTTTGACAGGCTTAATGAGATTTACCTTGTTACTCTGTCACAAATTCAATGTAATTATTAATGCTGTTTATAGAAAGAAAAGCCAAAGGAATGATCAATCGACCAATCGGCTGAATTATTTACCTCTTTCTCTTTGTATAGTGTCTACAACCACGTCAGGGACACTAGATGCTGAAGGATTGTTGAAGTTGAGTGCAAATGCCTCTTCTTTAAACGCCTCTCAGGTGGAGCAGATTTTATCACAGCTAGAGTCACTCCTCTCTGGGCCCAACGTCAGCCTGGCTCTGGCAAACACCTCCGTCAATATTGTCAACAACCTCCTTGATGTTCCTGTAGCTGTAATGACTCCTTTCTCAAAGAGGTGAGACACACTCGTCTGTGGCCAGGTTTATTATTATTTTGTCCCATTTATTATGACATAATAGTAAAAGAATTACGTCAAGCCTTAAAAAGGCCAATCTATACATTTACCTAAATTAAGCTTTAAGTATACATAAGATTCAGTAAAAAATATTGTCTGATACACTGTATACAGTCAAGCTGTTTGCCTCTGGTTACTAGGGCCATTGGGGTTGTGGACACAGTGGGTCTTAAACTGGTTGTATCAGAGACGAGTCAGTCAATACTTTCACCATCACTGGCTCTGGCAGTGAAGAAAGTCGATGGCACCAACTTTCAGGAGACGTCCTTCTCCTTAACTGAAACATCTAACGTGCAGGTAACATTTCCATCATTAATTCTTATTCATCTTAATTCATAATTAAGTTTTCTTCATATGTAGGCTGGCCCTGTACTGGTTTGATTGGCATGAAATAAATAATTAAATTAAATTAGATTAAATTCATATTTTTGAGTATCTCAGTGTAGCCTTTGCCAGGTTAACTGCTTTTATTAAAGCAGTTTTTATTATGCACTTTTGACAATGATCAATTTTATTACACTTTATATACTTGTCATGGCTGTATACACTACACTACACAAATGAAGTGACGATACTGTACAATGTTTTGGGTTTCATGGGTCAGAGTAGCTGATTTGGTTATGATGTGTTTGACATTACAGATTCGAAGTAACCCCAGCATGGAGACTGAAGACATCATGGTTCAGGTTCGGTCCACTCCTCTGGGTTCAGTCATCCTCCCGGCGTCCCTCACACAGAACCTCACAGAAGATCAGCAGCGGCTCGCATCCAGAGTCCAATTCAACTTCTTCCAGAAGAGCACCTTCTTTCAGGTCTGATACAGAGCACTGCTTTTAATTCAAATTAGTTAGCTTTGTATTAAGATGACTGCTGCGTATTTGAAATAGCTGAATGGTATAGTGTGAACTGATAGGATCTATGACTTATTCTAGATATTATCTGGCTAGCATAACTCAAAACAATGTTTGTTTTTCTGTAGTTATTGTGTTAAAATGTGAATCTGATCAGAGCCACAAATATCTCTGAACTCTTTTTTTTTATATATTTCTGTGTAGGACAAAAGTCTGGGTGTCCGTAAACTAAACAGCGGGATTGTGGGTAGCAGTGTGGCTAACCTGAGCATCTCCGCTCTACAGAAGGAAGTGCTGATTTCCTTGCGAAACACAGGGCCCATTCCGGTCAATGTAAATAACATTAATATCACAACAAACACAAAACAGATTTGTTCTTCAATACAAGGCTGCTTTTTTTTCTTACTCTCTTTTCATTCCTCCACAGGCTAACTATGTACCTCACTGTGTATACTGGGACTTTGGATTAAATGGTATAAGTTGTCTTGTAATGTTCCCTTCCTTACCAATAGACTGTTTTTAGGCAAGGGGTGGGGGTGGTTTGAAATGTGTGTTTTAACCATTGGTCTTTGGTTCACAGATGGCTCGGGTGGCTGGAATTCTTCTGGGTGCCGTGTGCTTAGTTCTTCTGCTGAAGAAACTCGGTGCGCCTGCAATCACCTTACCAGCTTCGGTATTCTGCTAGTGAGTTACAGCACAAAGAATTTACATCACCTCACACATCCTTCTTTAATGTTATATTCAGATTCTTTGGGATGTTATCATAATTGTGTTTTGCCTGACAGGACATTTCCAAGACTGAACCACCTGGACCACATGCTAAAATCCTGACATACATTACGTACATCGGCTGTGGCATCTCAGCCATTTTCCTCTCTGTCACCCTGCTCACATATCTGGCCTTTGGGTATGGATCCCTCTGACCAGTGGAGACTCACCATTTACCTTTGTTTTAAGTTAATCTGTCTATCTATATAAGCCTTCTTTTTGTCTTATGACAGTAAACTGCGCAAAGACATCCCGTCTAAGATCCTGATTCAGCTGTGTTTGGCCTTGCTGCTGTTAAACCTGGTGTTCCTATTGGACTCCTGGCTGGCTCTGTACCCAGATGCCGTGGGTCTTTGCATCTCCACTGCTTTTTTCCTGCATTATTTCCTGCTGGCGTCCTTTACCTGGATGGCACTGGAAGCTGTCCACATGTATCTGGCCCTCATCAAGGTGTTCAACATCTACATCACCCGCTTTATGGTCAAGATAGGACTTGCTGGATGGGGTACGTGACTGATTTGTTTGTCTTTTGAAGGCTGCTTTTTTTTAAATAGTTTAGTCTGTCTGAGGGCAGATGAGCTCATAATGTTTTGTTTCTTTAAAGGTATTCCTCTTGTGGTAGTCATAATTGTCATAGCTATTAACAAAGACCACTATGGCCTTGTGACATATGGGAGGCATGCAGATGGATCGACTAATGATTTGTGAGTAATAATTCAGATTTTTCTCTGCACTATGCTGATATGAAATATATAATAAATATATTCTATATAAATTATAGAAAATACAAAAATATATATATATTTTTTACTTTTAATGTCAAATTAAACCCTACTGAATATGTTTTTTATCATTTCTTTCATGCTTTTCTCATACAATTTGTTTTCTCCCCACAGCTGCTGGATAAAAAATGACATTGTCTTCTATGTTGCTGTGGTGGCGTACTTCTGTCTTGTCTTCCTGATGAACCTCATCATGTTTATCGTGGTGATGATCCAGCTGTGTCGCATTAAGCAGCAGAACCCTCAAAATGTACAGAATCGCAGCAGCTGGCAGGAGATGCGCAGTGTTGCTGGACTCACCGTGCTTCTGGGCCTCACCTGGGGCTTCGCTTTCTTCGCCTGGGGTCCTGTTAACCTGCCCTTCATGTACCTGTTTGCTATTTTTAACACTTTACAAGGTAGGTCCCAATTTGTACACCCTATTTGCTTTCTTAAAAACGTCTCTGGTATTAATGTGCACTACTTATCATTGCAAGTTATTATGAAGAAAAGTAAAAAGTGTGGTTTTACATTACGCAACCCTCTGTGTCAGAGTTCCTTTGTGGAATCCATAATAGGGTTTATTTTTAGCGTTCTGATGGAATGCTTACGCTAATGTACCTGTTCCCTGCAGGATTCTTCATCTTTGTGTTCCATTGTGTCATGAAAGAAAATGTCAGACGACAATGGAGGACATACCTGTGTTGTGGCAGCTTGAGGCTGGCAGAAAACTCAGGTATGAGGCCTTTAGATGTTCATGCAAGTGACTGACTTGCTTTTATGTAGCATATTTATCTAATTACTGGTCTTCTCTCTATTATGTAACAGAATGGAGTCGCACAGCAACTCAAAAGATAAACAAAACTACCAAAAAAAGAGGGTTTTCATTCCGCTCGGCGAATTCTAACAATTCTAGCTCATCATTCCTGAACCATGACAGCTTGGCATCTGATGGGCCCTTAGACGTCAGTGAGTATTACCTGCTAAACAGGCTGTGTTAATCATCCTTTCACGTGGTTTTTACCTGAAATTTCTAGTTTAAACAGCAGGTGATGCTAACTGATCTTTAACTTTAAATAGTGCACTTTCAAGTCTGTTTTCAAAAAGGGGGGGGGGGGGGGGGGGGGGTGACAGTTAAGGGGTTAAACTAGACAGAACAGAACCTATTATTAAAGGAATAGTTTACCCCATAATGAAAAATTCCTGGCCATGTAGACGAGTTTTTTTCATCAGAACAGATTTGGAGAAATTTAGCATTATATCACTTCTATATGCAGTGAATGGGTGCCGTCACAATGAGAGTTCAAATAGCTGATAAAAACATCACAATAATCCACAAGTAATTCACATGACGTTAGCAAATTTTCTTTTTTGGGAGAACTTTCCTTTAACTATTTAATGTAAATAAAAACATATTTTATTCTTGTAAACATTTATAGTTCAAGATTACATCTGAATGTTAAGCTATTTGAATAATCAGATTAGTTCTATTGTGAGAGAAGTGCAAAATTTGAGCTGTTTGTCTGTGATTGCAGGCAACCCGATGGACGACAGGATAATAACTGCAGGAGAAGAGCCCAGCTCAGGTTCTGACGTGGTATTGAATGAGATCAACAACCAGTACCGACGTCAAAGGTCATAATGAATGAACTGATCACGGCTGGTATGAGCGTGTGTGCATGTATGTGTGTGGTATGGTCTAACGAAACACTGTATTTCACTGCTATTTTAAATTTACATAAAGTATTGTGTGTTGTATACACAACAGAAATATTACTTCAAATAAGCACTTTAATTAATGCAATTAAATAATGAAGTGACCACAGCAATGCAAAACCTCTTAAACCAACAACAAAAATATTATCTGATGGTTTAGGTTGCATAATTTTTCTGTGTGTAGTTGGATAATCGTGCAGTTGGAACAAATTGGATAATTGTGTATGAAATGAAATTATATGCTTAAAAATTGTTAAATGATTTTATATATCTGGGTGAGTCTGGAACGTTCAAAATCATGTATGTTGTCACATGTATTTTATTTTTGTATTTTTATGGCTTGTCAAAATAATAAAATGTGTAACATAAGAGTATAACAAAACAAATACAAGCTGTAGAGTGTCTGGTTGATAGTTTTCTTCACAAACACACACATGCATTCAATCTGCAACATACTGTAATCAAAACAAATGATGGGGTATAGTATTATGGAGGTTTTTTTGGTGTGTGTTGCTTATATGGCATACAAAAGCACAATTTGATTAGCTGGATGCTACACAGTTTCCATGAATCAGAGTGCACAGGTTTTTAAAAGTCCTCCAGGAAATAAAAGTTATATTTACAAGAGGTAAGGCTTCTACTGAAACAAAATGTTCAAGAGTTTTGTTTGAGGCAGTTAATAGTAAATATATCCCATTTTATTATCTTTTGGACAGATGAAAGTCTGTCTGTTCACATTTTTCATTAACTATAATGTTGCATACTTTGTCTAGTATTATGCTTTCACAGATTTCAGATCTACCCACAGCTATATAGAATACCTTTTTTTAAAGAAATTAATACTTTTATTCATCAAGGATGCAATAAATTGATCAAATATGACAGTAAAGACATACTGTTGCCAAAGATTTCTATTTCAATGAAATGCTGTTGTTTTGAATGTATAATTTCCATAAAAATATTAAGCAGCAAAGCTGTGTATATGTCATGAGTGAAATGCTCAACTGTGATTGGTCCCTTTACATGTCTCTCAGACAGCTGCTTCCTGTTCAAGTGGGTGGTTCCAACACAAAAACATGGCCTAAACTTTGATGAGTCAAAAGTCCTAATATGCGAGACTAGCATGAGGGTTCATTTATTCAAAAGTTATAATTCTTGAGCATATAAAGAAGGTTGGCTTGGTTACGAGATTCTGCTCTCAGATCTAATGAATTCTAGAAGATAAAGCTGGGGTGGTGGATGGATCCCATAAGAATGGTCACAAACGTCAGGTAAGCAGCTGTTTATACAGTATATCCTTGAATGAGATGAACATGCTCCTTGTGTTTGAGAGTTTATGATAAAAGACATTCCTTCAAATGCTATGAGAAATGCAAAACATTTAAGAGATCTCCATATCTCCATCTGGATCTTTCTCCAGTTACACTTAAACAAAACTGTCTACTTTGTGAGGTCACTTGTGCTTATTGTCAGAGCGTTCATTTTGACAGCCATCACAGGCCCAAAGTTCAACTGTCTTGTGCAATATTATTACAACGACTGATCAGAAAAAACTCCAGCTACTCGATCAGGAGTAGATACACCAGTAGATGATGTTGAAGAGAAGATACGCCACTGGAAAGATGATCCTGGAGTACGAGTCAATCATGTAGCTGTTGCTCATTATGAATCTGATGTTTTTGCCGACTGAGCGTTTCCTCCAGAGCCTCGTGCCTTCGGTGGGTGGAGGCTCGGTGGAGGAGGCTCTGGGCGGGATGGTCCGCGTCGTGCTGGGTGTGGTGGGGAGCTCGGGGAAAGGCGATACATCTAGGCCTATATCATCGTGAAAACAGCCGTCATAGGCCATAGCCTGGGTTGCGTCGTAGGAAACTGGAAGCTTTGGTAGGAAGAGAAATGTGAGAAAGTAAATATCTTCTTTTATGGAGTGCAAACAACAGTGATTTAAAAAAAAAAAAAAAAGTATATTAATTTGTAAATTATACATTGAAGTCAATGTAAAATACCATAAATCATTTGATTTGAGCCGTTACTACTGTAAAGCATTTTCCTTCATTGCAATAATTTGTTTTACATTTTTAATAAAACAAAATCTAATTAATTTGGTTATTGTTTTATTTTGTAATTATTATTGTTATTATTTTGGCAGAAAGATATGTTAGGCCAATTAAAGTTTTTATTTATATATATTAGGGATGCACGATATTATCGGACTGATATCGAAATCGGCCGATAATGACTTTAAATGTAAATATCGGCATCGGCCTGACATGCAAAATTATGCCGATATATCTTGCCGATAAGGGGAAGGGGTTAACTCGCATGTGCTCAGGGTGTGCTAGCGATTAGATCACGTCAGCAATGTGGCTCATTCTTGAAGCAAAGTTTTGTCTGAATGATGAATAGATTGACTGTTTTGGATCGCTGCATTTACATTTACATTTATTCATTTAGCTGACGCTTTTATCCAAAGCGACTTACAATTGCTATATATGTCAGAGGTCGCACACCTCTGGAGCAACTAGGGGTTAAGTGTCTTGCTCAGGGACACATTGGTGTCTCACAGTGGATTCGAACCCGGGTCTCTCACACCAAAGGCATGTGTCTTATCCACTGCGCCATCACCACCCATCATTTAATATGTGAAGGCATGTACAGAATGACGCGTTCGGTGTGGGATAGAGTAAACAGTTATAGCACAAGCAGGGGCAGCAGTGACAGCCTCCCCCAGGTCCTAATGCCCGTTCGGTAAGTAGTTTTAATAGTAGGGGCGCTGTTGGCCTACTTCTAATTAAATTAAAAGTAAAATAGCCTACACAAATAACATTTAGACTGTGTTTCTGATTAAATAAAGCAGTAATTGATGTAATAAAATAAGTATGTTTTGATTTAATGGTCAGAAACTATAGCTTACATGAAAAAAAAAATCACAAACATGACACTTGTAAATTAAATCATTTTATATATACTGATTTATTCATTAATGTGTAACGTTTTATTTTTTAAACAAATCATGAGCTCTAAAAGATTTTCAGAATTTTTACAACTCTTTTGTTTTAGACCATCTACAAATGTTAAATCTTAAAATAAAATATTAGGGTTAACACTGCATCTTTCTGGGGGAAAAAATGCAGCGATTGATATAGTTGATTTATATTTATTTTCAAAGCTTCAATGTACTGTTAAAAAACCTTTATTATTTTTTATTTAATTCTAATAAATAAGTTCTTGTTAAAAACTAACCAAAATTAATAATATTTTGCTTATAATTTCTGCACAGGAGAGACTTGGTGTTGTTTCCAAACAAAATAAATATATCGGTATTGGCATCGATATCGGCCAAAATGAGTTGAAAAATATCGGCATATCGAATATCGGCAGAATTCCAATATCGTGCATCCCTAATATATATATATATATATATATATATATATATATATATATATATACAATTATTATTATATTTTTAAATACATGTTATAATATAATATTAATTAATAATTTTATTTCTTTCAAAATCTCTCTGTATTTTTTAACAACATAAATAAAATAACTATATGTATATTATTTATTAATGAATTATTATTTGGCAGAAACTATGGTTAGCAAGGTAAATTTTTGTTAGGCCAATGAATTTGTGCTGACTCTAAATTTGATATAAAAATGATCCAAAAACAAATGTATTTATAATATACTATTTATAAATTACTTTAAAATACTTTGATTGCTGTTTGATCTCTGTTTATTATTATTTATTATTCAATATATTTTTAGAACAATTATAATTAATAATTGTATATATAATATAATAAATATATAAAATATATATATAAATTATAATTCTAATTTTTTATTATTGAATAATAAATTATTATATTATTATTATTATTGTATTTTGACAGAAACTATGGTTACCATGGTAAATTTTCTTTGAATTAGTGTTGCCTTAAATATACCATAGGGCAATTTGTAGCGATTCGAAGTGAATATTCAGTCTTGGTCATAGTTACCAGAGCAAATAAAATAAAAAAAAGATCCAAATATAAATGTATTTATAATGTATTTTTTTTACTTTATATTTTTATTGGTTTCAAAATCTATTTTTATTCTTTTAATAAAATAACATTAACATTATATATATATATATATATATATATATATATATATATATATATATATAATGTCGTTATATTATTTATTAATGTATTATTATTGGTGTTGTTGATGTTTTGACAGAAACTGTTGTTACAATGGTAAACTTTTGTTTGAATTTGTGTTGCCTTAAAATGACCATAGGGGGCGATGTGTAGCTTAAAATGGAAAATTCAGTCTTGGTCATAGTTACCAGAGCAAATATCACCATATAAAATCTCTGATCAATCCGTGACCCTGACCTTTCCTTTCCGAAGTTTCTTCATCTCTTCCACCGTGGTGAAGTAGTTCACAGCAGCATATTCAATGACCGACAGGAAAACAAAGAGGAAACTGGCCCAAAGGTAAATGTCCACCGCCTTCACATAAGACACCTGAGGCATTGACGCTGAGACTCCTGTTATTATAGTAGACATGGTCAACACGGTTGTGATTCCTGTAGCAGATCCAAAGAAACAGAAAGAGAGAGGGCAGAGTAATGAATAAGAAGCGGGTTCATGAGAAACAAAGATAACATGTTAAGAGGAAGTTCATAAGTTCAAACATGAATGTTTCCATCTGTTGCATCTCACACAAGAGTCCCCAGCAGATTATGGACAGTCAAATTGGGTGTAAAAGGAAATGAAAATGACATTCAAGTACAAATGTTCTATAAATTAGTCACTGTTTTTTCCAAATTCTCACACACAGTGTAGGTTGCAACACTTATAGTTCTTCTTAAGAAAACATGAAGACACATTGTGTGGATGACTTCTGCTATTGTGACTCGCACTGGGCTTGTGCTATGATATCATTGACATTTATGAAAAGAGCAACTTCCTGGCTGGGTGTCTAATGCCTGCTGGCCTGACTATCGAGGTATTTTTGAGGTAATTTAATTCTGTTCTCTCTAAACCAGTTTGTGCTTGTTTGTGGAGAGTGTAATAACCAGAGAGAACAAAGTAAATACACAGCTCACTGTTACCAGCCCACCTGAGGCGATATTACAGAAACTTCCTGTCACACGTCTAATGCTAAGATCTGACAGGTTAAATAGAACTTCTAGATTTCTAGATTGTAAAATACGGATGTTTACCGAGAGAGACACGGGCCGGTACGGCTCTCCTGTCGATCCAGAAGGACACCCAGGAGAGCATGACCATTAGCATTGTGGGAAAGTATGTCTGCAGCATGAAGAAGAATATGTGTCTCCTGAGGATGAAGTTTATGTACAGCCTGTTATACCAGCCTGAGAGAAACAGAGTATGGGACATTAACTGCAGATATTAAGACAATAATTAAAGAAAGAACAATATTAAACTTTATTACAAATTAAAAAAAAAAAAAAAAAAAATTCTCAGAATACACGTCCCCATGAATTACTGTTGATATATTTAACAGTATAATGAACTTAGACACGTCATTTCATACATATATAAATATTCAGAAAATAAATATATATTTTAAATTTTATTTTCATAGTTTAAATTAGGGATGTAACGATTACCGGTTTGACGATAAATCATGATAAAATTCCCCACGGTTAGTATTACCGTTTCATATTTTAATTATCATTAAAACCGTATTCGATTACCACGATTTGAACAACTCACTATAAATAAATACTGTCCGGCATAAAGCAGAGTGTTAACAGTGTCACGAGCGCACAGCAGCAGAGTTTCATTCTGAGAGAAAACGGCGGAAAAGATGGGAGGTTTTAAAAGAGTGCTGAGGGAATTATACAAATGAATATATCAGTGAATTAATTATATGAATGTACCTCTGAAGGATCTGACTGTCTTCTGAAACGATTCGATGGCATTTTGTTTTCATCTTAGCTCCATATAAGACCTAAAGGAAGTGTTCTTAAACACAATACTGCTTTGTTCGCGGACTTCACGTGAATCAGCTGTAATTCAGCTTTTCCGTATAAAGCGCCACCTGCTGTCAGAGACTGGATTTACAGACACTTATTTACATCCAGCCTGTGTGCAGTTTCTGTCTGGCCAAAAAACGGACCAAATTTGCATGCCCTGCTGTAAATTTTAACCGGTTGATGAAAAACAAGCTTATGTGGATTCTACACATTTAAACAATTCAGTTTACCTTTATATGAAACTTTTTCAAAGCTTTATTTGAACATTTACATTATTTATTTGAACATGCTATTAAACTGGTGTCAGTCAAGTTGTCATTTAAAATCCAGACCTCATTGGTAATGTTATTGTTTTAGTGATTATGCAAACAAAAAGTCATTTTATTTGCTGTTTGTTGATTTTTAAGTATAAAATTTGGTGAAGTGATTTATGTATCGGTACTTTTTGAACATCTCCAGCACATTTTAACAATACCGTGATAATACTGATAACCGTGATAATTTTGGTCACTATAATCGTGATGAGAAATTTTCATACCGTTACATCCCTAGTTTAAATATAAATCAATTAATCCATCAATCTGTTATTGGCACAAATCTTCTACCATAACATCCAACCCAAAACACTTTCATGGAAACGGTTGAAATTTAAATATTATGGATAATTTC
This sequence comes from Barbus barbus, assembly GCF_936440315.1. NCBI lineage: Eukaryota > Metazoa > Chordata > Actinopteri > Cypriniformes > Cyprinidae > Barbus > Barbus barbus. The sequence goes on from NC_136725.1 coordinate 16,270,517, forward strand.
ATTTAATTTAGTTTGGGATCAGTAAGATATTTAAATGTTTTGTATTAAGCCTCTTCTGCTCACTAAGGCTGCATTTATTTGATGAAAAATACAGTAACATTTTTCATCAAATAAATGCAGCCTTAGTGAGCAGAAGAGGCTTAATACAAAACATTTAAATATCTTACTGATCCCAAACTAAATTAAATGAAATTATCCATAATATTTAAATTTCAACCGATTTCAAAATATTATTGCAATTTAAAAAGACTGCTTTCTGTAATTTATTGCTGTGATGGCAAAGCTGTATTTTCAGCAGCCATTACTCCAGTCTTCAGAGTCACATGATCCTTTAGAAATCATCCTAATATGCTGATTTGGTTCTCAAGAAACATTTCTTATTATTATCAGTGTTGAAACCCGTTGTGCCGCTTAATATTTTTGTGGAAACCACGATGCATTGAATATTTGATTAAGAGCATTTATTTTAAATAGATTTTATTTAACAATGTAAATGTCTTAACTGTCACTTTTGATCAATTTAATGCATCCTTGCTTAATAAAAGTATTAATTTCTTAAAAAAATAAAGATAAAAAAATTACCGACCCCTAATTTTCAAACATGTGCTGAATTAGTAACAACTTCTATTAATTTTCCCACATCTAATGAAATATCTAAGATATGGGGTAACAGGTTTCCTGAGAATGTCCCAAGACAACAAGGGAAAGAAAAGCACTGCATATATCCACCCGTTTCAGTCAAGAATGCTGGGAAATCTTATTTCTCTCTGTTGGTTTGCTTTGTTAAAGCACATGGTAGTATGATAATAAAAGCATGCAGGAGGAAGTGAAGCACACATACCGGTGCTGCTGTAGAAGGCTAGCCCGAAGGAAGGGTGGAATTCTTCAATAAAAAACTGCGAGAGTGCAATCTCGTCAGTCCTTAATGAATCGTTCCCATTCTTCCAATAGAGCATGAGGTCGTTCTCATTGTAAGCGTCTTCAAGAGAGCAAAAAAATCAAAGGTGGGAAGGGGAGTGGGGAGGTGTGAGACAGCAAACTCTCTTTGAAGATACATGGGCGGCACTCCTCAGGGGAGAGAACACCGAGCATCCACAACCAGCTCCGCCATCTCTCCTCTGAAGCGGAGGCCCATGTAATTCTGTGTGTCATGGGTGAAAGACACAGAGATATGCAACTTTGAACCAGATCATCTGTGCAATTATTTATATCTGCAACAATGAAGCCTGTATCAATCAGGGTTATATGATATACCACTAGCAAGCCAGAAACACATACAACTCTACTATTAAATGAGTAGTTCACTCAGAAATTAAAATTATGTCATCATAATCATAATATTTATTAATATTATTTGAATCAGCTTTTACTTTAATATATTCAGTTTTTATTTTTACTATTTTTTTGTGTTGTCAAACGATTAATCGCGATTAATTGCAATCCAACATAAAAGATTTGTTTACATAATACATGTGTGTGTACTGTGTATATTTATTATGTATACACGCATGTATATATTTCAGAAAAATATGTTGTTTATATATTAAATAGATGTATATATATAAATTATTAATATAAATATATACATGTAAATATTTTCAAAATATATACTGTATGTTTGTGAATCTATATATATATATATATATATATATATATATAATAAATATACAGAGTATTGTGTTTTATTTCTATATAGGATTAATGAATTTTTCAATTCAGTTTGAATAATTTGATCATTTTAACTTTAAATTATTTAGATCAGTTATGTCCAAAGACAACATTTCTCTAGTAGTTGTGTACATTTTTAATCAAATATTTATATTTTATTTTGACTACCAAAAACAATTATTAACTGACTCATGACTTGTATTCTAAACCTTCTGAAAGTAACAATAGCTTTGTTAAGGAAACAGGACATTGTTGTAAAATTTGAATATATGCACCCATAAGTTTAGTCAGGTTTGACGCCAATGATACTAAATGCCAAAAACAATGGGTTATCACTGAAAATGTATTTACATTTGGTGTGATATGAAAAGCTTGTTAAAGTTGACTGGTCCTGGTAATAATGCATACACCATTAAAAGTCTGGGGCTGGTTTTTGGTGTTACATGATCCTTTAGTGCTTAAAGGTCCTTGCACAAGTCTGATTTTCGTATGCGTCTTTTTCATATTCGTCATCCTTTCCCATCAAAATGCTTGCTACGGATGCGAAAACGCAGAAAATCGAACCCGGTCAGATTTTTTTATGACGGACGAAAGTTTCGGACGCAGTGTGTAAACGTGACTGACACAACGTGAGGTCGTATTTATTTTTCAACGTGCAAAATCTTCGGACTCAGAGTGCAAAGGCCTTTAGAAATATTATTATTATAAATGTGGATAACTATTGTGCTCTTTAGTATTTTTTTGGAAACCATGATACATTTTTTCAGGACTCTTTGATGAATATAAAATTCAAAACATTAATTTAAAATCTTTTGACAAGGCTTTACTGTCACATTAAATTTCTTCTTTTTGTGCTTCGCACAAGAAATGAAGGCGAGTAAACAATGACAGAATTGGTCATTTTTGGGTGAACTATTCCTTAAACACAACATTAGGCTACATTTAGGATGTGTTTACAGGTATACCGAGAGCGTAGTGCTTTGACTAATGATTTCCTTGTGCTCTGTTGATAGTACTCACTGATGAGTGTACATGCACACACAGACGGTCATACTTACAACTCTCCAGCTCTAGAGAGCAGTTCTGTGTGTCTAGAGGAAACCTGCTGAAGTCCATAGAGCAGAGAGCCGTCACTGTGATTCTGCAATTCACAATTCAGTACAGCCTTAACAAATCACTTACAATGAGACTGGAAAAGTCCCTTTAAAACGTGACATGTGATATTGAGCTTAGCAAAACATCAAATCAAGGAAACAATTCAGGTGAACTGAACTGAAAACTGATCCTGCACATACTGTAAACTGGCTCAGGCACACCTGACCATGCACACATGTCTACACTTGCAGCGCATGCTGCTAATTCTTCTAGAAAAAATTCAGAAGTATTTAAACGAAAACCACACCTCATTTGTCAGTTGAAGTATGGGAATTTGGTCACATAAATAACTGAAATAATCACTGAAATAACTAAAACCAAAACTGAAAAAAAAAACTAAAATATTTGAAAACATTAAAATAAATGATTAACAAATAAACTAAAATGAAAATATAGTTCAAAATAACAAAGCCAATTCAAAATAATATCTCTAATAGTATATAAATAATAATTAAATTAAATAACACTTTTTCTGATATAAAAATGACAAATTTTCCCATAAAATGACCGTTTTGTTGGCAATTAAAATTTAAAATCTAGAACTAGTATGTACAAATTATAGGCCATATTTCAAATCTTCTGAAACCATACTATAGATTTGTTTGATTAATAGACTAAAATTTAAATCGCAATTCACTCATAACCCTCCCCTCCATTGAACAGTTGACCAATGCAACATGATCCCAAAACCAAAGTTGAATAATATTCATGAACCAACTCGGGTTCATTGGAAAGAACCGGCCCAAAAGAACAGTTATAAATCAGTCTGATCTGCTTCTCAAGTTCAACTCACTGAACAAATCATTTAGACTGTGTGAACTGATTCTTCTGGTTCACTAAATGGAATCAGCTCAAAATAATAATAACTGAGATTGTTTTTTTACTCAAAGCTACTGTATGACTTCATAAGACTTCATTTTTTTCTAATTTTTTGGAGTCGAAGTTATTATGAACTGTTGTGGTATGGAAAAAACCTAAGGGAAATTGTGTGTTCAACAGAAGTCATACAGGCTTGGAACGAAGATTTGGGTGAACTCTGCTTTCATGACAAAATTTACTTCAAAGTACAGAGCTGAAAACATCTTATTTCCTTTCCTGTGAAATCTTAAAACACAGCTAAATGCCTCAGGGAAACTGCTAGTTTCACAGCTGTTGTAAAAACATCTGGTTTAAGGAAAGTGGCTTCATGCGGTACCTGACACTGTAGAGAATGTTTCCATCTGGATGAACTCTGAGCATGATGTTTTCCATGGTGGTGTCGTGAATGAAAGAACGCTTGGAGTGAACAAAGAAGACGTCTGGCACCCAGATCTTTTTCACCAGACGAGCGTCAAACGTTCGGCTTTTGTTACTGCTGGAGGGGAAGGCCAGTCTGTCGTCCTGCCAGTAATGCCTAAGGTACAAGGTCATGGTAAAGTCCTATGCCCAGAAAAGACACGAAAAAGACTTTGTCAGTTTGCATAAGCCACTCCTTTATACTTTAAATGTCACTGTGTATATATGATTATAACTGGAGCCAAACATTTGCATTTATATTATTTGCATAAGGAAAAAAATAAAATAAAATAATACTATAAAAATAAATGAATGACATTAAGTACATAAAGGTATGCTGAATGAAAACGTCTATGGATTTAGCATGCATTTCTGCACACATTCATAGTCTTTGTTGTTTTAACCTTTGCCCTCTGCCTCAGTTGTGAATCCAATCATTTGAAATGGTCGAGGATTTAAGCTTGATGTATGACTAGCACTGGGAGTTGAGGGTGTGAGGATCTAACTGACAGGTTAAAGGTTAAAAGTAATTTATAAAAGAGTAGACACTCACCATGTTGACCTCTGAAATGCTGTCAATGCTCTCCACCTGCACATCAATGCCCACTGGAATAGCCGAACCTGGACACAGTGTCACAGATGGAAAAGAAACCGAATTGGGAGAAGATCACATAAAATAAAATAAAATAAATCTCTTTAATATCTCAGTTGTTTGTCTTAGTAATGAGTTTAAATGGTGACCTCACAGTCATCTGATTCTCATTTTTCAACAAAGAAAAATAGTCTTTGCTTACGTTCCAGTCACTTCTGTGCGCAGATATACTGAAGTCAGTTTAAACTCACATTTCTCTTTAAACTGATCACAGCTTTGTTGTCCAGATTAACCTTTTACATCTATAGGTTTGGCAACCAAAACTGGTTCTTAGCTCCAGAATCAGATCCATAAAGCAAACCATAAACGACTGATTTTCATGACATTCGGTTTTGTTAACGGTTCTTGCACGTACATCCTTCTGCTGATTATGTACAGGACACCTTACTAAAATACTGTTCAGCATGAAACATTTCATGACGAATGAAGTCTGATTCACGTCACAAGCTCTTACAAGCTAGTTTTTTTTAGTGAATCAAAAACATACTGTGCAACCAGTGAAGTCTGATTCTTATCTAAATATTCTCTGATTCCTGTCCTTTCCAATGAATCATTTATGTTGAGAGGGCCGTTCCAGGGACAGCCATGCATGCCCATGCCATGACACCACCTCCACCATGCTTTACAGATGAGGCTGTATGCTTGGGATCATTGCAGTTCCCTATTTTTCTCCACATTTTTGCTTTCCCATCACTTAGATAAAGGTTCATCTTTGTCTCATCGGTCCATAAACACAGTTCCAAAACTCTTCTGACTCACCTTTGTGCTTTTTTGCAAACTCTAATCTTGTTCTAATTTTGGTGCTGGTCAGGAGGTTTTCATCTTGCTGTGTAGCATCTGTTATTCTGTGTCAAAGTCTCCTGAGGACAGTAGATTGTCAGAGCATCACCCCAGCTTTCTGGAAGTTGTTCAGCCGATCAGGTCGTTGTTGGTTGCTGGTGTTTTTGCTAGAGCTCTAACTGACTTCCTCTTTTCTTTTTATTAGTGCTGTCAATCGATTAAAAAAATTAACTAATTAATCACACATTTTTCTAAAATTAATCGTGATTAATCACGCTTAACCCCACCTAACATTCAAGTTTTTAAATAAACAATCTTCAAATGTACACTGTACAAACAACATAAAGACAGTATATTTTTTATATTTCTTTAATGGTATCTTTTTTATGATTGAAGGCCAGCATCACTGATATCAATACTACTGATGTCTCTGTAAAAAAATATTTTTGCCCCCTGAATATTTAACCATTGACTGTAGCCATTCAGCATTACAGTATAATTGAGAGCTATCAATTTTAACATTTATTAGACTTAACGTCTAATTTAAGTGAACTTAAAACAATCTTCACATGAACCCATTATAATAAATGACATATTTAGCTACCTGTGCCCTTCAGCAGAAATATACAGAAAATTAATACTTACCAAACACTAAATTCTAAATTAAATATAGATGAACCCCTTAAAACTATAAAAGTTATTGATTTGCTCTTTTTTCTTTTGTTCTTTTATTAATAGACATCACAGCAGCTGGTTATTAGCTTATTTGCCTGCTATTGCTTTAAAAGCTGCTGCTGCTGAAGGTGATGGGGATCTGACATGCATCTTATTTTCTCACAAATCTCTTATTTTCTGACTCACTTCAGGTCAGAAAGTCTCAACTAATGAGCGGATGAGTTGAATTGGGTATTTTAGATGAGGGAGACAGTGCTAGGGTGCCTCAGGACAGTTTTTAAAACCATTTCAGAGACATGTACTTAAATGTGACGCATATATAACATAGGCTATTGCATGCATGCACACAGTTTAAGGCAGCTAATCGCCTTTTTGGTAACTTCATGCCTTAACTGACGGCATAACTACGACATTGCATGAACGTAGTTTCTTTCGCTGTATGATATGAAATGATATAGGCTACAGCGCGCACCTATGTGCGTGTATTTGAAGAGTGCGCGCTTCGAGCACAGTATCTTTTACGCGCTTGTTTGACTCGCGTCTGGCGTGGAGGCGACGTATAGAGCACGTGTCTGAAACTTATCCCGTTTGATGTGGTCATAAAGACATTCTGCATCTAAATAAACGCAATCCTTTGCAAGAAAAAAAGAGACAGAGGCAGCAGTTGTGAATGGGGTGGCCAACCCTAGCCCCGCCCCTGCGTTAATTGCATTAAATATTTTTAACGCGTTAATCTGAAAATAATTAATAGCATGCGTTAACGCGCTAATTTTGACACCACTACTTTTTATCATCCAAATTGCTTGCTTTTCTCTCAAAGTCATCATCGAATGCAAGATTCAGAATGCAGAAGTAATGGATATAACTGATACGACACATCCCCTGCTTTTAATATCTGAAGAATTAATGCAACAGGACACAGCTGATCACTAAGAAAGACCTGTGAGGCAACTCCAATACTTTTGCTCACATCAGATAGAGGGATGAAACTCTAAAAGTGCTGAACTTCTTAGCTGGTAAAACATCTATGTGTTAAAGTAGCTAATAATAAAATGTGACATTCTGTAGTTTTGTCTCATATTCATCTTTTAATCATATTTGTAAATGTCTTGACTCCACAGCCAACAGAGCAATTTTGTCTTTACTGTTCCAATACTTTTGGAGGGAACTGTATTTATGAGAGAAGGACTATATGCAATTTGCATTGTCTTAACAGAATGACATATCATATCATACACTCTTAAAAAAAAGGGTTCCTCGAGGTTCTATATAGAACCCTGGGGTTCAGTACTTGGCCAATAGAACCTTTTACCAAAAAAATGGTTCTATGTAGAACCCTTGCATAGCAAAGAACCTTTTTTTATTAAAATGGTTCTATAATTCATGTTTTATGACTGAAGTGTAAACTAAAGATTACACAACACATTCACAAAGCTTTTTGAGTCAAGACCCATGAGAATGACTGCTGTAGTCAAAAACAAGAGTAAACAAATATTAATGAGCTGTACATTAGCATGAAACTTATATTTCCTAATATATTATAGTTTAACTTTTTGAAAAATAATAATTTCCTTTATTTTGTATACCATATTGTGATGGTTTTAATCTATCGAAGGGAACATTAAAAACAAATAATCGTAAAAATGCTCCCTGGTGGCGTACATGCGTTGCGTCATCTTTGAATTCCTATTGGTGGATTGGCGAAGATGAACCTCGAGACAAGTGACAGTTAATTTTTCAAACTGAAGAGTCCCGAGTCCGCCATTTCTACCCGTTCAAACCCTCAGGTGAGTTAAGTTTTTACATTTTTGAAATGATTTTGCTGAAATATTTAGTATTACAGTTAATATTTATATTGGTTAGAGTAGCCCTAGTGTTAAATACTGATACTAGAAGCACACTTTACCTCAGTTAAAACACTGCTGTCGTGTAACGTTAGTACTGACGGGCTTCGTCGGCCGTCGGTTTAGAAAGCCCTGTTAAATTGATTTTTCTCCGGTTTTTAAATGAATTAAGATACAATATCCCTTTATTTCCTTGTTAATGTTAATGAAATTGTCAACTACAATAAGATAGCTGTGTTATAAGGAGACGAGCTTCGAGTCGGAAGCGTGAATTTTAATTTCAATGAAGCGCGCGCTCGTTCAAATAAACGGCGCCGATTCAAATAAAAGTGAACCCGGTGGAAGACGGAGGTGAATGATATGTGAATGTGTGTGGCAGTTTCACACACTCAGTTTGCGGTGAGTATTTTTCCCAGGCCTATGTTAAAAGGTTTAGAAGTTCTTAACTTTGGCACGCGAGAACTATTTTCGTGCAGTTTTTAGCTCCAACCCAGAACAGACGAAGATAGCGATTAGCTTGTTCAGGTGTGTTTTATAAGGGTTGGAGCTAAATGCAGCAGGAAAGTGGACACTGCTACAGTTAAGAACTTCCGGCCGGTCTGCATTGAAAACTCAACTGTGCATGTGCACAGTTGCAGTGCAGCGTTCGTCTGTTTACTTTGACGCATGCGCTGGATTAAAGTGATGATAGCACATGGTTTAATTTAGCATTCAAATGTTTTAAAGCCAAAACATGTTTAGGTGTGTTTAATGCATAGTTGGTTTGTGAAGTGTTATTTATGCTCTGTTTTATTTTATCCCCAGATAACCATGATTGATAAATGGTCAGTAGATGACACATGCCACTGGCTTCAAACTATAAACCTCATTGATGCAAAAGAAAGTTTCAGAGGTACAAATGAAAATTTATAAATGTTCATTTTGTGATGTTGTGAAGTTTCAACTCACAAAGTTTCTAACTCCCCTGCAAGTGCAACATAACCACCAAGCAGATTTTAGTGTTACCTGTGACATTGAGGGATGTTTTAGAAGATATAAAACTGTTGCAAGTTACAGAAACCATATCTATCGAAAGCACAGACAAGCTTTGCAACATCCCCTATTTGAAAAGGCTACTGTAGTTGAAGAAGACAATGAAATGTCTCTCTCTTATTTATTATTTCTTCTTTAGAATATGAAATATTTGGTATTTTTTTACAGAGCAGCAAATTGATGGGGAGACTCTGCTGGGTCTCACAGAAAGGATGGTGGAAAGACTTTTTCCTGTAATGAAACAACAGGTGACATTTATGAAGAAGCTTAGTAAGTTAAAAAAGTAAGTCTGTGTTGTTAAATATTAAACATTGTTGTTAAATATAAAATAAACGAATGCTAACCAAGCCTTAAAATCCTTATCCTAATTTATATTTTTATATTTCTTTAAACAGCCTGGAAACTGAAGTGCCTCAAATATCTTGTACTCAGTATGTATCATTGTTTTGAAGTTTAAACAAACTGTATTGTGGCAAGTAAAATAAAATCCTGTATAAAAGATTTAAACATTGTATTTATATTTACAGACAAGAACCCTGTGAGAATGAGGGCTCATTTGTTGCCCAACCTTGGCCAGCAGTATACAACCTGCCTGTCTTTCCCCCTGAATTGCAAGCAGCTTTGCAGAGGAAGGATCCCGGCTTTAAGAAGAAGGACAAGTCTCACATCCGTGCATTACTGATTCAAGTGTTGTTTGACAGCATCACTAAGCACACCTGGTACAGTATTGTATTTCATTGTATTTTATAACAGTTAAATGTATTTTATGTTAAACTTGTTGGTTGTTGGGTACTGAAATAATATATTTGATTATATTTCTTAGGTACCCAAATCATAAAATGTATGGAGATGTTCTGGGGAGTTTGATCACCCGCTTTCCATTTCTGAAGGATGGCAGCTCCTCTGGTTATGTATGAACATATTGCAGTTCTTTTAATATTGTGAAAATATTGAGATCATTGCTCATAAAAAAATCTCACACAGAAAAAAATCTATTTTAAAAGAAAGTATACATGTGTCTACAGGATACCTTGTTGGAATGCCTTAGAAACAAATTTAAAAAAGAAAGGATTCCCTTGGTTAGCTCATCGATCGTCCTGCAAATGAAGGAGAAGTATGGGATTAAAAGGAAGTGTGCTGGACAAACCGATTCTGAGGGACTTACTCAACAACAAGAGGCAAGTTCAGTTCAATAAATTTGATGTCAAAGGCAGATTAAATTTGTCTTAACATGTAACACATGCTGACAATTATTTCAGAGTGCAAAATGTAGAAGAGAACCATTGGATATAATGGCATATAAAGATTCTGCTTGTTCACAGGAGGTATTTGGTTTGGTGTTCCTTAAGTGATACATCAGTTTTTAAGATTGATGTTTCAATCTTAAATATTTTATTCTGTGACTTTGATTCATATTTACGTACTGCACAATACTGTCTTCCTACCTCAGATTGTATTGGACCTGGAAGTAATGGGTGAGGATGAGACGAGTTTCCGGGAACATATTAATGCCATCACCCTGGAGTTGCGTAAAAGCAATCCCAGTTACTCTGAGGTCAAGAACCGGATGAAGCGCACTCTTTTCAAAAGAGTACAGCTTATGGACAGGCCTGCAGCTGAAGTAATGGAGCAGTTTCCTTTTCTTGGAGTGCCACAGCTTGTGAGTAAACATTGTTACATTTTGTGCCAGGCAGATAAGAAAAATCAGTGTAATTATATTTCTGTGAATTCCTGTAGCTCATTTGGTAGAGCAATGTGTTAGCAATACAAAAGGGTATCCCAAGGAACACATACTGATAAATGTATAGATTGAACGCAATGCAAGTCCCTTTAGATAAAAGCGTCTGCCAAATATGAAGTATTTTTCATTACTTTATCACACCCACTTTTTTTTCTTATTGAACTTATTATTCTGTCCCGGAAAAACATCACTATATGGTAGTCAGTTGCAACCTCCAGTTCATGCTGACTTTAAGGTACTTGTTTGGCTGAAAGTGTGTAATTTGGATATAAGTACCTGAAGTAATTGTACTGGTTTGTATTTAAGATGCTGCATGAAATGACAATGAGGTTTGGAACAGACTTGGCAAAGAACATGGAAACATCTCTGAATGAAATGGCCCCAAACATCATCAGGAGTGCAAAAGAAGGAAGTCAAAAAAAACTCTACGCCAATCTCATTGGACCAGCAGAGGAAATCACAGAAGGTAACAACACCATATATTTTTCCCCATCCAACCTATCTGTTCCATACGGAGCCCAGGAAGTCACCTGTGTGAGAAATAAAACCACAATAATCCATGGCGACGGTTTTGTTAAACTGAGGGAACAGTTTGAGAATTTGTGAGTACGGTTTATAAACTGAGCGGACAGATTGCAAAACCGTCGCCATGGATTGTTTTTTTTTTTTCTCACACAGGTGACTTCCTGGGCTCTGTAGTTCCATGCCCAGTGTAAAGTTGCATTGTATGCAGTGTCAATTAGAGATGCACCGATTGATCGGCTGGTGACCGGAATTGGCCGATTTTCACGTGATCGGCCATGACCGGCGACCGGCCGGTCAGTCTGACATATGCCGATTTTATGCCGATCAAATGCCCTCGGGCGCCGCATGATTAACATCACGCAACACCAGCATCACACGTGCACATGTAGGAAACCTCGTGAATTACGGCCGTTTCACACCGCAAATGTCAGCGGCGCGTGAGCAGCGCGTTTTTTTTTTTTTTTTTTTCGAGATTAGGAGCGTCACGTGAGCAGCAGTGAAGCGCGGGTTTCGGCACGGGTCTATTTTTGCTGCTGCTCACGCTCAATTAAAGTGAAAGCACACTTTTGATAGACAAACTAAAAATGATTTCATACAAAAAGTGCTCAAAATGCACAGAATAAGAATGTCTAGTGTGTTTTAGAACTCCAGTAGGCTATGTCAGAAAAGAAAACAAAGACTCAAAAATATTTGTAGAAGATTTACCCATTTAACTTGTTTTCATTATTCAGTTTTGGTTGCAAGTATGGTTATGATTATAAAAAATAAAGTTAAACTAGCCAGAAATTATAGAAATATAGAAATATCTTTATACTGCAAGGATGCTGTGTATTTCCCACACCAGGAGTAATTTATATAGTTCTATTTTATAGTGCTTATCTGTTAAAAAAATTATCTATGTTCTATGCAAAATGTTCTATTAAAGAAAAGATAGAAAATAAATATTTGTGTGTGCTGTAAAGTGGTTAGAAAAAATGAAATCGGAATCGGCAGGTCAAACTCAATGAAAAATCGGAAATAGGAATCGGCTAAGAAAATTGTAATCGGTGCATCTCTAGTGTCAATGTAAAGGTTGTAGCTACTATAAATTGAATGAGTGAAAACATGTATTAAAATAATGCAAATATTAAAGGAATAGTTTACCCCAAAATAAAAACTGTCATCATTTACTCACCTCTTGTCATTTCAAATCTTTATGACTTCCTTCTTCAGAACACAAAAAAGATATTTTGAAGAAGGATGGTAACCAAACAACGTTGGTGCCCATTGACCTGCATTGGTTTGGTGTCCATATAATAGAAGTGAATGGGTACCAGCATTGTTCGGTTACCAACATTCTTCAAAATATATATTTTTGTGTTATGCTGAAGAAGGAAAGCCATATAGGTTTAAAATGACAAGAGTGAGTTAATGATGACAGAATTTTCATTTTTGGGTAAACTATCCCTTTAATTGATTTCTGTACCTAATATACAATAATTTGTATCTGTTTGTAGGTCTCGTTAGGAATGCTGCACTCATTTTATTGCCAGCACTTTTTAAAGAAAACGCCAGCTTCCTCTACTGTGTAGATAGTGTAAGTATAGTCTTCTGTAGTTTCATTAACATTTGATGCACTTGACTAGAATTAAAGGAACTGTTCAAGCAAATATAAAAATATTAGTCAGTTTACTCACCCTTATGCCAAATTTGTAAAAAAAAATAATAATTAAATGTACCCTATAATTTACTCACTCTTCCTTAGTCATAAGCTTTGTACTGTTTACACTGCTTTGTAATGTTATTGAATAGCACCCCAATTTAAATCATAAAAGAAATCTGTACAACTCCAGGGGTTAATACTTGTCTTCTAAAGCAAAATGGTACGTACAAATGGTACGTTAGTGAGATAAAAAGATAAAATTTGCCAAGATAGGTTGCTATAGTTAGACTATGTATAAATAAAGGAATAACATCCAATGGGGTGGCACATCAGCTCCACATCAATAATTATGAGTCTTGTTGGTTCTTGTGTGTCACGTGCTTAGCTGTCATATCTGTGTTGTGTCATGAACGATTCAGTTACAAGAACGAAAGAACCAATGAGATTCAAAGTAATCAAAGTGGAGCTGACGTGGTAGCATGTTGAATGTTCTTCAGTCATCTTTAATGTTGACATTCAAACACATTACAAAGCTTTTTATTATTAAATATATCTCAGATTGTGTTAAACTGAAGAAACAAAGTCATACACATTGTTTGGCTTGTTGGTGAGTATATTATGGGGTAATTTTAAGTCTATTTGATGACATCTGTTAATTGGTGAAAAGCACTCAAAAGGTGAAATGTTTGTTTTACAGGAACCCAAAGGTCCTACACCAACCATTGTGTTTAACGGCTCTCCTGATCCCTTCAAGGCTGAAAGCGTCAGCATTATAATGGACAATGTGAACATCATAAGCGAGGCAGACATCGACATGACACAGGCTGTGGAATGCCTGTTTGCAGTCTATTTTCTTTTCAATGTGCAATACCCGGTTGACATTAAGCACACAATGACTTTTATTCAAAAATATATGCTTAAACTAAGACAAGAGCATGACACAAGAACACCAATACCTGTACTGAAAATGTACAGTCAACTTGTGTGAATTGTAGTGCCATTTAATAGATGTTTTAATTGTTCATATATTGATTTTATCTGCATTGTCAAATATCAAAAATGATTTGTTTTTCCTCATTTCAGAGAGACATGTAAAAGTGAAGTACTGTATATGTACATAAACAAGCTTATGTATGTTTATTGCAAAGTGAAAATGCTTAAATGAAATATTCAAACTAAATGGTTAAATGTAAATGGTTAAATGTAATTAAACATCTTAAATGTAAATGTGAAATTTGCTGTCTAATACAGAAGTATACAGAGGTGTAATTTTAAATATGACACTAATATTTTTGTAGAATCAATTGAATAAATTTAAACTTTTTGAATTTCCTGGATTGTTTATATTTTCTTATTTAATAATAACTCGTTTAATAATAAAGAACCCTTAAATGGTTCTATTTAGAACCATCTAACTTGGATTCAAAGAACCATTTGGGGTTCTTTTTATGGAACCCTTTTAAATGGTTCTATATAGAACCATTTTGGAGTTCCATATATGAAGCGGGTGATAGAACCATTTCTGGTTCTAAATAGAACCATTTCTTTTAAGAGTGTAGTTGTGTATATCTGCATTAAGCACTGCTTGTGTCGGCTGTTTTTCTTCAAGGGAATCGTAGACACATCACTCTGTCAAGTCACAGCTGCCTCACATAAAACAAACACATGCAGACCAGCTGCAATCTCTCTGAGTATAACAGAAGAATTTCAAGTCCGCTATTGAATCATCTCTGCATCTAAAAATCTGATTCTACCACAGAACCTTAAAACTGCTATGAAAAATGAAGTCTAAAAATTAAACTTTCTAACATGATTAACTGACTAACATAAAGAAATGACATATAAAGTCAAATAAAATAATTAATTGGATGAACTCAATTTAACTGAGGGCAGGATTTCCATCCAATAAATATGTGTTGCCCCAACTCATAAAAAACTAATTCATGCAATTAATTGTAATTGAGTTGGGCCAACTCAGTTTGATCAAATATAGTTTAAATGAAATTGATACATTGATTACATCACACTGATAAGTGATTTTTTAAATGCTTGTTGAACTCAAACTAAAACATTTAACTGGAAAATAAATGATCAGGCATACATCCTTCTACACTCAAAAAAAAAAAAAGATTAGTTGGATTTACTTAACTTTAGGCATTAGCCAACTTGTTAGGAATAGCATAAGATGGTATTGTTAAATCCATGGCATGCCCATAGTTTTTTTTTCTTTTAATATTGAAACAATTTAGCTTCATGTTAGCAGGTCCTCAACCCAAGAACATGCTCTACACTTTACCACAATGGTAACTACAAACATAAAAGAGCACTAAACATTAACAAGTCTCCCAATTTTATCATCTAAATAAAAAATGCCTAAAATAACATTTTATTTCAAGATTTACTCTCCTTATCCAGCCCTGTGCAAAGCATGCTGGGAATGGGAAATCCACTTCCTAGTTACACAAGTAAAATCATTTATGTTCTTTCAAAATGAAAATATTGAGTTGAGCCAAAACGCAACTGTTTCAAGTCAGTTTAACACAATGCAATTGTATAAATGAGAAACCTAACATAATGGTGTTAAATGAAAATGATTTTTGTAAATAAACTGAACAGTGTTGGAGAATAATGTAGATGTGTAGAGTGTAGATGTCTCACGACTGCGTCATCAGCCACATAAAATCTGGAAAGCGATGTTAAGCTTCCTACAAACAGAGACTTAACTCAGTGCACATGACTCGGTGTGATTATCAGCCTCTCACTGTTTTCAGAGAACCATCATGTTCCCCTAATCTGGATTGAAATAAACTCAATCTCAGTGTTCACATGTAGGGATTAGCAGACAAAATAACAGAAAAGTACGAGGGTACTACCCCCATTTTTGGACATACCATGTTATTATTTAAAGCACCTTGAAATAGTACAATGCTAAACAGTACATTTGTAGTTGACAAATAACATGGACATGAACATATATGACCACATATGATTATTATAGCTTTCTTACAGAGTCGTTACTTCACAAATACATTCACCTAAATGAACCTGAATTCACGCATAGAACAGAAAGTCTAAAGATTATTTGATTTGATTGAAAAACAGCATAGCATTCTATATTCTTATTTTAAAAACAGCGACCTTTGGCTAGCCTGTAAGATTTATCTACATTCTCAGGCTTCTCAGAGAGCCGCTGGGATTATAATGCAGATTACTGTGTATAAAACACATCTGTCCTCAGTGTATTGTCTGCTTGGCTACTACCAATCTGGGTCAGAGTGTTTTTTTTATGGTTATTTTTTCTGATTTGGACGCATCGCATATGACATTCTAACCTACATTTTTGACAATCTCAGCAGCAGAGTCACATTCTGGTCATTTGGCCCACCATGACATTTAAAGCTCTTGATCTTGAGGACATATACTAGCAAATAACAGCAGCAAGTATGCATGATATCTCTATATCAGCACAGCATGTTTCATACAAAGTAAGCAGCTTAAAAAGCATGCGAGAATGAGATTTTCAGAGAATATAGTGTTATGTATAATGTTATTTTATAGAAAAGATCTATATATTTATATAGATTTTCATCTAACATTTATGGTAACTTCCTGCTGCTTACATAATAGTGATCATTTTAATTGCTGGCATAGTGTGAAGTGTGTGATCTCCATCAGAAAAACGCATCACGATTCCCATCAGCAGATTTTTGGGTAATCACATCATTGTTTCTCTTTTTTTTCCCTCTCTCAATCTCCTGAAATTATCCCAGCTGTCCTTGCAGTGGCTCTCTGTGTTGTATTAGTGCTGTTGTTGTATGTCACTCCATGTATTCATGCCAGCTGTGCGGAATGAGCTTGCAATCAACCATCAAGACACCAAGATAACACGTGATGCTTGAAATATATGAATGCAACAAGTATGTATTCTGAGCATACAACCGAAAGTAATTCATAAGTGGCTTTTGAATGGAAAAATCTCCTCACCTCCAAAACCAGGCCTTATGGCGAAGTCGTGATCCTCGATTCGCAAGAGCTGCTCTGATTTAATCAGCAGAGATTTGGTGCTGTCAGACTTCTTCGTTTTAAAGTCTATTCGTCTGTTTGAAAAAAAGACAAAATGGGGATTTAAAAAAAATAACGTAACAGACATAAACAATAACATACACAAAATTAAGTTTGGGTTAAAAAAACAGCACTGATTAAAGCTAGAAATATGGAAGAGTGGGTTGTTTGGAGAAATTAATTTCAACTTTATTATGCACTATACAAGTATATTAAATGCATTATTATGCCTTGTAATGCACCTTGTAAACTCATTGATAATTGTAACCACAGTTATAGTACATTATAATACTCTGTTCATTGCTTTTAGAAAGTGTCATTTAAATCATTTATACTTTTAGACCGTATCAATTATACATTAAAACACATAACAAACAGCCAGTATCTGAGGTTACAAGGAATCTGCAAAAATTACAATGCATTTTAACTTAGAGTAGAATTATTTATGAAAAGTTATTATGCATTTTAATATACATTATAAATATATAAGTATATTTGAAGATAATAAATATATAAATATAAAATAAGATATTTTGATTTGACCTGGATCATTTCCAGGTGCCAATTCTGTACAAGTCCCACTGACTTACTAATACAATTAATAGGATAAACATTCACATCATTTCATAGATTTAACTCTGTCCAACCGTTTTGATATCATATTTCAGTGACTGTAAGTTTCTCTTTGTCAGTATTTTAATGTTTTTGCCATATTATGTTGTATTAACACTTATATTGATCACAACAAACTCAATAGTTCAACCCCAATATACTATTCCAAAAATGTAACACTTTAAGACTAAGTTTAGGGTTAAGTTTTTATTTTATTTTATTTTTTTAATGAATTTTTTATTTTTTTCATGTGTAAAAATAGGGCACAGTGTACAGTATTAATATGAATAAATTTTCCGGATACATTAAATAAAATATATTTATTTATTTATTCAATTCATAGAAAGCAATAATAGTTTTCTGAAACTCTCTGCCTCAAATGGCACTGTTACCTGAGAATGACCTCCCTCTGGATCAGCACTAAAAGACTAAATTGCTACCCAGTGCTGTTTTTGTTGTTTACCTCACATACCCAGCTCAACCAGGAGCTCTAATTACAGAGTTCCTTTATCCACAATTAATTACCCCTTCAAACACACACAATCCAACAACTCCAAAGTATGGGTCAAAACACAGCACAGGGCTTCAAATAAACCCTTACACATTAATCTAAAGGCACAATAAATAAAACCAAGAGTGTAAACAGGCTGACACGGGTATTTAAATTAAACAGAATGGAGCTGACTGATTATATACAAAGCAACGTTTCAACTACCAGAGCATTCTGCGAATGCATTTAGGAGCCAGAAAAAGCATCCTCACCCTCCATGTTTGTGTTGAGTGTTTTCCCCCAGGTAGACGTCCTTGTGCCTGCGCTGGTTTTGCGTGTTGCTTCCTTTGAGAAGAGCAACGGGCCACAGCCAGGCCAGGCACATCAGCCTCAGTACAGAGGGAGCAAAGTTCATGACCGAGTCCTGAGCTCCAGGATCTGATGAGGGGAGAAATAGAAAGATGGTGTGGGATCAGTCTAACTCTCTGGAGTTCCTTACAAAGCATCCTTTCCATCTCATAATGCCTCCCATTCCGTCACAGAAAAGACCCTTAGCTCCACACCGGCAGCAGAAGTTACACAGTCCCATTTGAAATCCTTTGAGCTCTGCTCATGTGTTAGTGTGTATACGGCTGGCGGTCTGGGTTTCCCACCCTGCCTAAAAGCCTGTCTGCTCTTCTGACCATGTCCCCATCCCTCTGATTAAAACCAAATATCAATTTATTTCTATAATGACAAAGGAATGACGTTAATTCCTCTCTAATCTTCTTACATGCAGCTGCTGAAATCTTTCAGTAACCTATAAACTCCACAGGGAAGGGGAGGTGCATCACAACCAGAGCTAACTCTACCATCAGGTTGACTAAACAAAGCAACTGGCCCTCTTTTTTGTTAATAGTATCCAAGAATATTTCCTTCAGAATCAAATACATTGCTGAGACAGGCAACTCGACTAACTGGCTTTGCTTTCTCTGACAGAATAAATCTATGCTAATATGCTAACATGTTGATCAGGCTAATATGCTGATTTGGTGCTCAAAAACATCTCTTTTTATTATCAGAGTTAAAAATGGTATTGTTTTACATAATATTGTTAAGGAAAGTAAGTTACAGAATAATTTACTGATCTTCCCATGTCTGGCAACGCAAACTTAGGACATTTGTTACTAGTCTTATATGTGTTTACTGAGTCTTCTGCATTCTGAATAAGCTCTAGCTCTAAATGAAGCATAACATGGCAGTGATTTTTCTGTAATTGTATGTGTCTGTGCAGGTAAATGGGTGCCATGCTGCTATTAGCTATTGATGTGTAGATCCACCATCAGGCTAATCTGTGAGACAGAATTGAACTCGCTTCATGGAGGATTATGGTCATGGAGAACATCAAGCGATGACCGAGAGATGAAAAGGGAGGGATAGAGGGAGACAGAACAGGGATGGGAGAGAAATAGAGAGGCTTACTTTAAAAGACATCTAAGAAATGTATATATTGTTGTGTAAATACATGTATGACAACTGTAAGAAGCATTAAAAAGTCTGTGTAAATAATCATAAAGGTCATGTCAGATGCATCAAGTCAAGTCTAGAGTTAGTCTAGATTGTATAGTATAGTATAGATTCTGTAGCATTCTGATCTAGTTATTAAAAGACAACACGGATACATTTAATAAGGCAATTATATATATATATATATATATATATATATATATATATATATATATATATATATATATATATATATATATATATATACATATACATACAGTGCCCTCCATAAGTATTGGAACAGTAAAGACAAAATTGCTCTGTTGGCTGTGGAGTCAAGAAATTTGCAAATATGATTAAAAGATGAATATGAGACAAAACTACAGAATGTCACATCTTTTTAGTAGCCATTTCATCACATACATGTTTTACCAAATAAAAAGAACAGCACTTTTAGAGTTCATCCCACTCATTGATGTGAGCATAAGTATTGGGACAGTTGAACATAAGGCAGATATAAAAGATTAAAAGCTATTATTTAGTTGCAGATCCCTTGCGCACAATCACAGCAGTGAGTCTGTGACCCATAGACATCACCAGACTTGGGCAATCTAAGACGTTCCATTTCTTTGCCCTTATAAATTCCTTGACTGAACTGGCAGGGTGTTTTGGGTCATTGTCCTGATGCAATATGAAGCACTTCCCAGTGAATCTGGTGGCATTTTCTTGAATATTGATAGGCAAGATGGTTTTGTACCCTTCCAAATTCATTCTGCTACTGTCATCATACATTAAGTCATCAGTAAAGTTGAGAGGGCCTGTTCCAGAGACAGCCATGCATGCCCATGCCATGACACCACCTCCACCATGCTTTACAGATGAGGCTGTATACTTGGGATCATTTGCAGTTCCCTTTTTTTCTTCACATTTTTGCTTTCCCATCACTTAGATAAAGGTTCATCTTTGTCTCATCGGTCCATAAACACAGTTCCAAAACTCTTCTGGCTCACCTTTGTGCTTTTTTTGCAAACTCTAATCTTGCCTTTCTATTTCTGGTGCTGGCCAGGTTTTCATCTTGCTGTGTAGCATCTGTAATTCTGTGTCAAAGTCTCCTGAGGACAGTAGATTGTCAGAGCATCACCCCAGCTTTCTGGAAGTTGTTGCTGATTTTACAGACACGTCTTTTAGGATTCATTTTCACAGCTTTTATGATTTGTCTGTCATCAACTACTGTTGTTTTCTCAGCCGATCAGGTCGTTGTTAGTTGCTGGTGTCGCTGGTGGTTTCCAAACTCTTGATTTCTCCATGTCCTTTGTTTTTGCTAGAGCTCTATCTGACTTCCTCTTTTCTTTTAGCATCCAAATTGCTTGCTTTTCTCTCAAAGTCAGCTCCCTCATCTTCATCCTGGTTTGCGTGTGTCATCATCGAATGCAAGATTCAGAATGCAGAAGTAATGGATATAACTGATACGACACATTCCATGCTTTTAATATCTGAAGAATTTATGCAACGGGACACAGCTGATCACTTAGAAAGATCTGTGAGGCAACTGTTCCAATACTTATGCTCACATCAGATAGAGGGATGAAACTCTAAAAGTGCATCAGATAGAGGGATGAAACTCTAAAAGTGCTGAACTTCTTAGCAGGTAAAACATCTATGTGTTGAATCACCCAATAATAAAATGTGACATTCTGTAGTTTTGTCTCATATTCATCTTTTAATCATATTTGTAAATGTCTTGACTCCACAGCCAACAAAGCAATTTTGTCTTTACTGTTCCAATACTTATGAGGGCACTGTATATATATATAAATGCCCTTTAAAGGAAACGTTAATGTCTTCTCTTTAATGAAAAAGTTAGTTTACAACACACACACACACACACACACACACACACAATGTTTGTTTTTGTGAAAAGTGGGGACATCCCATAGGCGTAATGGTTTTTATACTGTACAAACTGTATGTGCTATTGCCCTACACCTACCCTACACCTAAACTTAGCCCTCACAGGAGACTGTGCATTTCTACTTTCCCCCCAAAAAACTCACTCTGTATGATTTATAAGCATTTTGAAAAGTGGGGACATGGGGCAATGTCCTGAAAAGTCACCTTCACCTTGTAATACCTGTGTCATACCTGTGTCATTATACAAATTTATCGCAAACTCTTCAATTTATCTCATTTGTCACAAAAACGCGCACACACACACACACGTATGCACGCACGCATACACACACACACGTACGCATACACACACACACACACACACACACAGACAGAGCTTTCAATCATGGAAATGACTGCTGAAAAAGACATTTGAAACATTTCTGAAAAAAACAAGTTCACTTTTAATAATGCTATGAGGCTACAATTACAGTAAACAATAGTTTACATATTAGTCTTATATTTAATCATGCATATTCTTCACTGACAAAGTCTTTATTGGTTGTGGAAAAATAGTTAATTATCATGGAAATGATGCAACAGCTTGTGTAAAAAGTGTATAAATAATTTCATTTTGCACACAATAAATATATGAATAAATTATATAATATTAATTTATATATAAAATTACATATTATATAATTTATGTAATATAAAAATTATATTACATAAAAATATTCTTAGAGTGTTCTTTTAGGTGGATTCTAGACAGTTGTTATGGGTGTTCAGGGATAGACAGATAAAAATATATAAATACTTTTCACAAAATATGTTTAATATAATATTATTAAATCTAGATATAACATTACTCATTATATAATAGGCTATATAATATAAATTATGTGCAAATAAGTGTTGCACAATAAATGTCAGAATAGTTTATGATTATTTCAGTCTGTAATTAATCCATCACTTCTGATGGATTCTGATATTTTTAAATTGAAAGGCTTTGTTTGGGACAAGAACACATGATGGAAAAAAAAGGATCCAGTAGTTTTAATAACAAACTGGGGGGGGGGGGGCATAAAAGTATGAGAAAGGGGAATAGAGGAGAGACAGTCAGATTTTATGTATATAAAAGAGAATAAACAGTATTTGAATCGAGTATCTGATGGAACACAGTGGCACACAATCAATAATAAATTGGGAGCCAGCAGAAGAGTAATCCTAGAGCAGTAACATGCTCCTCTAATCCAGGATTAGAGTCTGATTGAGGGCACAGAAGAGTGCTGGCATCTGAGGGAGACCAGCACGTGCCTCAGTGCATCTAGAGGAAGCTGCTCTTTTACACTCAACCAGGATCATCCTTCCCTATTCAGATCATTAATCATTATCAGAAGGATATAAAAAGCTGCTTCACAATCACAGCGAAAGGGTAATTTCCACAATTACATCAGAAACATCTTAGTTTATCAACACAAATTCTACAAACATCCCCTGGTGGCCAAATACTGTATGACACAAAAATTTGATATAGCTGTTAGATATTTGAACATAAATGTCTACTAAATTAATGTTTGCACTGTAATTTCAAGGAATCGTTTATTTTTCTGTCTCTACATTAAAAATGAGGGGGGAAAAAAATCATATTTTGACGTCCTAGAAAACTGTATAGGCTATCTAAAACTCATCTACTTATATTTTTACAATAATATGGTGTGAAAACATACAGAAAAATGAATGAGACGAATCACATCGCTCAACATGGCGGCTTTAAGTATTCAAAGGATTCAAATGAGACCATTGTAGTCAGGTTTGACAGATGTTATTGAAACATAAACACGGAGATTTCGTTAGTTCCCACTCAAGTACATAACTTTCTTTGCATATAAGCAGCGGTTCGGGGGGCGTGGCCAAATGAATGGACTTGCTCCAACAAGAATTTAGTTTGAATTGAATTTAAAGTAAGTTTGTTTTTTTAGGATGCAAAACATACGTAAACAGCATACAAAATGTGCAATATGAATTAAATATAAGGAAAACTTGACTTAAGAAAGCCTTATCAAAGTAGTTTTAAAAGGTTGAAGTTTAAATGTTTTAAGGTCATACAGTCTATCATAGATAGATATTAAGAACAATAACTCATGGATATATAACTCAACAATAACAAATGGATCAGATTGCATCAGTTGCAAAATGACATTGCAAACAGTCATTCTTTGGAAATAAAAACCAAATGATGTTTGTGTGCAGTGTGATTGAAGCCAACAGGAATGTATTTACTGCCATGTCATCAAACACATTGAACACACTTCTGCTGCAGCCTGCAGGCACTCGATCAGCTCAGGCAAGAAAAGCACTTCATCACATCTCAAGTCTATGCATTTGGTGAACCTGTATGGTTGGTATGACAACTTGCACCTGTCAAAGTCTGTAAATACTGCAAGTTTAAACTCTTCTAAGCATTATGCATCTGTTGGAGCTGAGTGTGGAATGTCAAGCAGAATAATGTACTGAGCCATCTACAGGCTTCCTTTCAGGAAGGAAACGACTGTTTCATGGTCTGACGTCATAAGAACCTTTACTAACCATCAGGGTTCGTGCAATCCACCACTAGTTAAGTACACATGCTTACCACACTCTTTGGCAAATTGGTCAAGAAGGTTGCAAGGATGTTTGAAGCACGTCTATATTTAGCAAACCCTCAACAAAGAGCAAGGTGATAAAAGACCTAGAACTTCAGAAAGGTTGGCCTGGAGGGATGTGGGAAGGTTATGGTGAAGTAGCCTGAGTATGTGGTAGGTGTTAAAGGGTTTCAGCTGCCATTTAGTGATTCATGATCTATGAAAGAGGCGTGGAAACCTGTCTACCCACTCTCTCTCTCTCTCTCTCTCTCTCTCTCTCTCTCTCTCTCTCTCTCTCTCTCTCTCTCTCTCTCTCTCTCTCTCTCTCTCTCTCTCTTGCTCATTCTCTGTCATTCATACCCACAGCAAGTTTACAGCACAGCAGAGCCAATATTCAAAAGTCTCCTGAGGAACTTTCTCTGTTCACTTTCTCTTTTTGTTTTTATATTCACAAAGACTCTCATTCAGGTGGAACCAGGAGCTACTTTTTTTTTTGCCTGTCTGTGAAGCAGTAAAGAGGAATAGGGTCTGATTACGTTCCTGAGAGAGACTCTTTGAAGAGTCTCATCTTCTCAGCAGTTTTCTTTCTGTCTACTCTTCTCGTTTAGTCCCACACGTCTTACTTTGTTTCAATACTCTGTTGTGAGGGAGAATGTCAAGAACCCACTATGGTGCTTGTGTTATTTTATGGATTTTTTCCTTAGTGGCGTGTAAAATTCCAGGTAAGATGAACTTTTATTGTTATTGTTGACATTTTTCTAAAAAGTAAAATAACTTTTTGCACTTTTTTTTTGGTAAGAATTCCACTTTTCTTTGAATTGTTTGATATGATAAAGTTCTTAATTGCTCATCTGAAGTAAGTGATTTGTTTTACTTTTTGCTCTTGATCTGCTTTGATTTCAGTACCTGCCACTTTCAGCTATAGGCCACTTTTTTATCAATTCTTCTTTGTACTATGTCACAGTTGGCAGGCTGAAAAGATGCCAGGAAAGACTTGCAGTACGTTATGAATATAAGTTATGTAATTCAAGTGGATGGAATAAAGTATCGGTGTTGGCAAGATCATCCACAGACATCTGTTTTCTAGTTATTAGGTAGTTCCTCCTTAGGAATTCTTTCTAGTGCTGGAAAAGTGTTATTTGTTACCCATCATGATTGCTTTAAATGTAAATTATATTAGGTTCAGTATATATTAGGAAGTGTTATTTTAGTATTATTTATTAATGAGCTTTTTGTATTTTAATTTTCCATTTTAATTTAGTTTACATTTTATTTTTATTGTTTTTTTTTCAAATGTTTCTATTTATTGTTACATCAGTTTTACAAATTTTAGTACTTAAGCTTAAACTTATGCATTTCGTTTGCCAAAGCAAGATTTAGAATTCTGAAGTTTTTCAAGCACACACACAGACACACACACATGTGGTGCTTTGATTTCTTGTTATTGTTAACTAAATTATAATATAACTAAAATATAAATAAAACTATTATAATATTATTTTCCTTTTTTTTTTTACATTTATTTTATTTCTGAACCTGCCAGTTTCAAAAGTGCATTATTCCAGCAACAGATCATTGGCCAGACTGAAAGGATGCCAGGAAAGATGAATGCTCATTATAAATATACATTATTATGTAATTAAAGTGGATGCTACTCTTAGATCTCAAGTGGAGGCAGAATTTCAGCTAATGGGTTTTTGAGCCCCTCCTTGTTATAGACTTTGCAAGTTAAGAAGATGAGCGAGTCTGCTAGAATTCACTCTGGCCCGTGATATAGTGATAAGATATAGTCTGGTGCAGTCTCAGACTCGCAATGCATGCAACGCCACGACCGAGTCACAACATAAAGGTCAACGCCGTCATGCACTCTGCCGCTGCTCTATTTATTTTGTATTTATAGCCAAACAATCTTCTGATAAGGTGAGTGCGTTGAACTCTAAACAATCACAGTCATAAGTGCTCATTACTGATAAATGTCCTCTTAGAGTGATGTTATGTGTGAACACACAATTGTAATCACTCACAGAAAAGGCCTGACAGCAAATAGGGGCAGCAGCACTCATGTGTTCTGAGAAAAAAGGTGGCATACATACTGGTGTATTATGTTTTGTACACATGCACACCCACGCAGCATGTGGTTAGGAAGCTGGGGGTAGACATATGCAAATGACAAACAATGCATTGCCAACGTAGCGATTTTATTACTAGATTTAAAAATCTACCTGCCTTTAGCAATCGCCCCTGAAAGTTAGTAATCAACACTGATGACAAACCTAACAGTCCAGCAAGCCTATGTCTTATCAGCAAAATGTTAAAAAAGAACATTTTCAGTACTAAGGGGCTTATGGTCTTTAAATGGCAAATTTGCAGCCATCTCAGTGTATGATCCTTGTATTAGATCACAGAACTTGTGAGGAAATTATATAACTAAAAATTTTTTTTGCAAATGTTGTTTTATTTGGTGTTTTGTTATATAATGCTAAGGAATTCGTGTATTTTATTTTATTTTTTTAAGAAGTTGAAAGTTATAACGTGGTCTGCCTAAGGTCTATAAATCATTCTCGTACATGCAGGAACATCTGAAAGCTTTTTTTTATTATTATTGATTTGCAGAGGTTCGTGTGACCTGCATCTTCTCTAAGGACTGTATTCTTCCCTGTTCTTTCACGCCCACTAATGGTGATGTGAAGATCCAGTGGTTCCAGCAGGAGGCGCTCATATTCAGTGTACAGCCGGCGGGACAGAGGTTCAACCACGGCAACATGTCTCTGTTCAGCGACAGCGTCTCTGAGGGAAACGCATCGCTGCTTGTGAAACAAGTAGATACGAGGAGTAAAGGACGCTACAAATGTGTGGTCAACAATGTAACTGTGACACATGTTGTAGCAACTGTGGAAGGTTTGTTTCTCTTACAGGAATACTTTGATTTATAGTTTGATTAGTAGTTTACTTTGATTAGCAGTTGTTGGTGAGAGGTTAGCAGCATAGTTAAAGATTTTGATTCATCCCACTCATTTTTATGTTGTGAATCTCTATCTATTATTTTTCATTTGATGTCTTCCAGCTCCCATCAGGACAGTCTCCATTGACATCAATCCCTCTGGGCTGATTCAGTGCTCTACTAAAGACGTCTATCCAGCACCGGTGGTGCAGTGGAGCACAGAACCCAGGTTAAGTCCTGCTGCCCTGCAGCCCATTACCCGCATGGCTCCTGGCGGAAAGAGCCTCTTTACAGTGGAGAGCATCCTAAAACAGCAAAACAACAGCCTTGATTATATTTATGTGTGTAAAATCACCTCTAAATATGGCACGCACACACGGACAGCTTCATTACAGCTGCAAGGTAAAACATTGATCAACTTATAATGTGCAAAAAAGTAATATATGCTGCGGTATGTTTTAAAGGTGATAATACCTATGTTTTCTCATATACATATCAGAAATTACCGGCTCTGACGGGAAAGACCTGGTTATTCCATGTAAAGCTCCTAAGAAACTTCAGTCCTTCTCTCTCGTCTGGACTTTTACGACAGCAAACAAAACCATAGATATCCTCACGTACGACAGCCGGACTCATAAATCCAGAAGCTTCTGGGATAATGCAGAACTAGAGGAGGACGACGCATTGAAGGGGGATGTTTCACTAACCCTGGAAAACACTGTTGGCTCAGAACATTCTGGAATCTACACATGTACCTTTTCAGGAGCAGAGACACGGCATCTGATACAGAGCCGTGTTGTTATTACATCCGCCAGGCAGGAGAAAGGTATCCACTGATCCATCATCCATCCATTCATTCATCTGTTGGACCAAACCTAGAACTCATTTCCTGCAAATACATTGTGGCAGTTTACTTTTTAACAGCAACATCTGTCTTGATTTAACACTTCTGTTCTTTTTTTTTGTCTGTAGGTTTTGTGAACTATAATCTGTGGATGTTGGGTATCGTCGCGGGATTGATTGCACTTCTTGCACTCACTTTAGTTATAAAAAGATACAGAGGTAATAGTGTGAACAGAACTCAGTCCATAAGCATAAGATTGTTTATCAGTAAAGGGATAGAGTGGTTCACACAAAAATTCATATTTTGTTTATGTGTGCAGCAAAATCAAAAAGAAATCAAGAAAGAGCTCAAGAGGATGCGGAAATGCAAAGCATGAACCCAGGTATAGTCTAGTCATCTTCTGTTTTTTATAAGTAATTAATCATATTAGATTCCAGCCATGTAAATTCCATATAAATCAAACTGACAGTTTTCCTTTTGTCTTTCATAGACAAAACATCAGAAGAAACACAAGCTGGAAATAAACTGACGACACAGCCCTCAGCTTCTCACAGTTAGCCATGGAGAGAAGAAAGCAGAATATTATGAGGGAAACCAGTAGGAAATAAAAGATGGAAGACAGTTAATGGGACTTTAATTCTGTGCAGTCTGATTATTTGTGAGAAACAATTAGCCATCCAGGAAAATGACACGAGAAAATGTATTTTTTTATGGTATTTTGATGAAATATTTTTCCATAATTTATTCTGAAAAAAAGTAAAATATATATATTTTAAAAATGATTTGTCTGTATTTTATTATTAATTTTCCATAAACCTCATACTGGCAATATAAATAGTAATTATTACACTACTGCTCAAATATTTGAGGTTAGTAAGATGCAGATATTAATCTTTGAAATTAGAATTAGAATGATTTCTGAAGGATCATGTGACACTGTAATGGCTGCTGAAAATTCAGCTTTGCATCACAGGAACAAATTACATTTTAAATATATATTAAAACTGAATATTATTGTAATAATATTTCACAATATCACACAGTATTTTTGTTAAAATACAAACCCGATTCCAAAAACGTTGGGACACTGTACAAATTACGAATAAAAAGGAATGCAATAATTTACAAATCTCATAAACTTATATTTTATTCACAATAGAATATAGATAACATATCAAATGTTGAAAGTGAGACATTTTGAAATGTCATGCCAAATATTGGCTCATTTTGGATTTCATGAGAGCTACACATTCCAAAAAAGTTGGGACAGGTAGCAATAAGAGGCCGGAAAAGTTAAATATACATATAAGGAACAGCTGGAGGACCAATTTGCAACTTATTAGGTCAACTGGCAACATGACTGGGTATAAAAAGAGCCTCTCAGAGTAGCAGTGTCTCTCAGAAGTCAAGATGGCAAGAGGATCACCAATTCCCCCAATGCTGCAGCGAAAAATAGTGGAGCAATATCAAAAAGGAGTTTCTCAGAGAAAAATTGCAAAGAGTTTGAAGTTATCATCATCTACAGTGCATAATATCATCCAAAGATTCAGAGAATCTGGAACAATCTCTGTGCGTAAGGGTCAAGGCCGGAAAACCATACTGGATGCCCGTGATCTTCGGGCCCTTAGACGGCACTGCATCACATACAGGAATGCTACTGTAATGGAAATCACAACATGGGCTCAGGAATACTTCCAGAAAACATTGTCGGTGAACACAATCCACCGTGCCATTCACCGTTGCCGGCTAAAACTTTAGGTCAAAAAAGAAGCCATATCTAAACATGATCCAGAAGCGCAGGCGTTTTCTCTGGGCCAAGGCTTATTTAAAATGGACTGTGGCAAAGTGGAAAACTGTTCTGTGGTCAGACGAATCAAAATTTGAAGTTCTTTTTGGAAAATTGGGACGCCATGTCATCCGGACTAAAGAGGACAAGGACAACCCAAGTTGTTATCAGCGCTCAGTTCAGAAGCCTGCATCTCTGATGGTATGGGGTTGCATGAGTGCGTGTGGCATGGGCAGCTTACACATCTGGAAAGGCACCATCAATGCTGAAAGGTATATCCAAGTTCTAGAACAACATATGCTCCCATCCAGACGTTGTCTCTTTCAGGGAAGACCTTGCATTTTCCAACATGACAATGCCAGACCACATACTGCATCAATTACAACATCATGGCTGCGTAGAAGGAGGATCCGGGTACTGAAATGGCCAGCCTGCAGTCCAGATCTTTCACCCATCGAAAACATTTGGCGCATCATAAAGAGGAAGATGCGACAAAGAAGACCTAAGACAGTTGAGCAACTAGAAGCCTGTATTAGACAAGAATGGGACAACATTCCTATTCCTAAACTTGAGCAACTTGTCTCCTCAGTCCCCAGACATTTGCAGACTGTTATAAAAAGAAGAGAGGATGCCACATAGTGGTAAACATGGCCTTGTCCCAACTTTTTTGAGATGTGTTGATGCCATGAAATTTAAAATAAACTTATTTTTCCCTTAAAATTATACATTTTCTCAGTTTAAACATTTGATATGTCATCTATGTTGTATTCTGAATAAAATATTGAAATTTGAAACTTCCACATCATTGCATTCTGTTTTTATTCACAATTTGTACAGTGTCCCAACTTTTTTGGAATTGGGTTTGTAAATGCAGACTTGATGAGAATAAGAGACTTGACATTAAAATATCTTACCAACTCCAACATTTTGATTGGTAGTGTTTTTAATAATTATCATCTCTAATTAACCACAACTTGATATATGCACTTGCACAGACCACACCAGTCCACTTCAAGGTTATTTTTTCTTCATCCTCTGCTTAACTGTACCTGTTACATGGCCAGACCAGTTCTGGTCACTATATGTCCACTCATGCACCAGCTGGTTAATCATTCACCGGTTTAATTGATATGTCCACAAGGGTCTTTCTCTCCCCCTTTCTCACGCGCACACGCTCTCAGGACACATGCACTTGCACAGAGACACACATCTCAGAAAATTGACCAGAACGTGTGGAATATTCTGACTGTCATGGAACTGCTGCATCTGTGTGCTGCATTTATGCTTTTTCTTAGGACTTGGGCATCTGGTATCATCATTACTAAAGGTAAGGCCACATACGCGCTCATTTTTGAGATGAACTGTTTCTACTCTAAGGGAAAAACGGAATGAAAATCACTATCCCTGTCTTGTGGGAAAGTCTACTTTTTTATGTTTTAGTTGTGTTTTCTTGAAAAATAAAATTAATAAAAAATGCATATACAAATACATAAAATAAATGGATGTAAAATGCATATATTTATGTTATATAAAATGAATATAAATAAAAATATAAAAAGCCTCAACATGCTTTTTAATGTTTTAGTTGCGTTCATGTAGAAGTATAACATTTGTTAATGCATAAGGTTTTTTTCACCTCAGAAAATTTTTAATTTGTGATCTAAAAATCTGTTTGTATTTATTATTTGTACATGTAATAAGATGGAGATATTTTATTTTAATGGTGCTTGTTTTGTCCCTTTTTTCTTTTGGTTTTACATCTCTGTCATTTATGTTGTTGGCTCAGTAAATGGATCAAAGCAGCACTTGTTGGAAACTCCATTAGTCTCAGATTAATGACCCTTGTGAAAGAGAACAATGTGTGATTCATTTATGAGGAATTAGCAGCCTTTAAGTAAATAGCTATTTAAATTGTAGGAAAAACAGATTGTAGGAAAACAACAGGTTAACTAATAATTTGTTTATGTGCAAATGCTAATTTGCCATTGTTTGGCATAAAGCAATTTTAAACCAAGGCAACCAAACTCTGTTGTGAGACTGATATCTGTTGAGAGTACGAATATAGGCCTGTATTTTTGCAAACAAAGCAATATTGAATTTTACATTGCAATTAAAGTACATGAGAAACTGCATGACTAGTTGTTTATCTTTAAACTAATATTTAGTCGAATTCTGAGGCTTTACATGTGTTGGTCTCACTCTAGATGCACACGTAACATGTCTGTTCTATGAAGACTGCGTGCTGCCCTGCAGTTTCAAGCCCACAGGAGCCGTGGTCATTCACTGGTACAAGCAGCAGATCCCCGTCCACAGCTACTACTACAATAAAGACCAGTACGGCCTCCAGAACAAGCATTTCAGCGGCAGGACCAGCCTGTTTAATTCCCAGATCGCACAGGGAAATGCCTCTCTGGTGCTGAGGAAAGTGAAAGTCCAGGATCAAGGGAGATACAAGTGCTACACCAGCACCAGGAAGGGAAACCAGGAAACATTCGTTAACCTGGGGGTCAAAGGTCAGTAACAAGGTCACATGTTTGTCATATTTTTGAGTTTGCTTGGGTTATTTGGGTTGTCGGATGGAAAAAGCTACGTTTCGGCTAAGTGTAAGAACTACAGTACTGTTAGTCACCTACTGTAAAATTAATTTAGACGCTTTATCCAATGACTGGCAGCCAAAAGAGGGCGCTAGAGGTTCTGTGGAAAAGTTCAGAGAAATATAGTGTAAAAGTAAAATTAATAACACTGATGATAATAATAATACATAAATTAAGTTAAAATTTGCTGAGTCTAATAGATACGGTTTCATTCTGGGTTAAAAACCTTGGTCGGAAATAATAAACAAATAATTAATAGATAGATAGATAGATAGATAGATAGATAGATAGATAGATAGATAGATAGATAGATAGATGGACAAGACAGTAAAAAAGTATGAATTTAATACAAAGTAATTTCTTACTATGTATTTTTTATTTTAAAATAATTAATTTTAATATTATTTAATATTTGTTTTAAGTGCAAAAAATTGTTAACAACAACAAAACATAAATATTTTTCTCCAGGTTTGTTTATTTGGTTTACTAAATAAGCACTAAAGAGTGTTAACAATAATAGAGCATAGATGAATATTTATACATATTTAAAAAAAAATGTTGGTTACAAAAAGGGTTTAATATCAAGGTATTTTATTCTGTTCACAGATAAGACACAAAACACAGTATTCGTTTAATAGAAAGTTTTTTATTCAGATGCAATTTTTATTTTGAAAAAAAAAAAATATATATTTTTTTTGTTTTACACATTTTCTAGGTTTGTTTACACATTTTAAAATATTTTGTATATTTAAATGTTAACAATCATAGAGCATAGATTAATATTTTATACATATTTTCAAATAGTTTTTGATTACATAAAAAGGGTTTAATAACAATGCATTTTATTCTATTCACAGATAATACACAAAACACAGTATTCATTTGATAGAAAGTTGTTTTTTTTCAGATTTATTTAGAAAAAAATATATATTTTACTATATATATATATATATATATACATATATATGTGTATAATGTGTATCGGTAACTGTATGTCTGTCTAATAGTACACTGTGTGTACTGAGTATATGTATGTGTATATTACACATTGTCATCTGTATAAGTCTGTACGTATGTATGGTAATGTCTATATGTAAATTGTTTCTGCACTGTCTGGAGCACGCTCTCAAGAATTTCACTCACGAAGGCACATGTGCTGTGGTGATGTGACAATAAAAGTGATTTGATTTGATTTGATTTGATTTGATATATATATATATATATATATATATATATATATATATATATATATATATATTTAAGTTTTACATATATTTTGTAGGTTTGTTTACACATTTAAAAATATTTTTATACTGTACAAATTAGACCTCATACATGAAAATACATAGCTGCCTTATGCATTTTTTTCCAGTTTGTTTATTGGTTTTAAGAGCAAAAAATATTTTTTTGCATATGTATTTTTTGTCATTTTCGAGAGACCATTAGATTTAATTTGGCATTGAAAAGATGTTTGAAAAATTATTGTAGTGTATTATATAGTTTTTCATTACAATACATGCAAATAAAATATTATGGATTCAATTGAAAGGTTTATTGGCATTTATATAGCAATTACTAATCACTATGTATAGATTGTATAAGTTGGTATAGACCAAGTTCATATAATAACTAATCAATTCATTTTAATTGTATCACGCCAAAAAAGAACACAATCAAACTTATGTTTAGATCATTTAGATAATCTTACGTTTTGATCATTTTATGTGGTGTGTTTTCTGTCACGCTTAGCTCTGATCCAGTTTGTGAAGCTTGAGATGGTTGAGGAACGGGTGATCTGTCTGTCCCAGAACATCTATCCTGCTCCTGAGGTCACATGGGCAACTGATCCTCCTACTGACACCAGAAGCCTCCAGAACTTCACTCGTAAAACCTCGGACTCCAAGGGCCTGTTCACCATCGAGAGCAGTGTCAGTACGATAGGAAACATCTCAGATCACACTTACTTCTGCTCTGTTGTGTCGGCGGATGAGATGCAGGCGTGGACCGCATCGCTGCATCACCAAGGTAACTGCTTACTGAAACACAGACGGTCAAGAAAGGTGTTTGTTACAAAGTTCACACAGCTCTTTGAATCATTTGAATCTTTCAGATGAGTTATTTGGCGAGGAGGGCTCTGGACTCTTGGTTCCCTGCGTGGTGCCACAACCTCGCCACAATTTTACCCTCACTTGGACCTTCATCAGAACCACAGAATCCATCGTCATCTTCACTTACGACAGCTGGACCCGTCGAATTGCGAACCTGTGGGAAAGTAAAGCTGAACTTGACATAGATCAGGCTCATTTAGGCAACGGCTCCCTTCATCTGCTGAATCCAGACAGCCTGGGACACAGCGGTGCCTACATTTGCACATTCTACGGCTTCCAGATGAGACATCAAGTCCAAACTCATGTCAATATTACAGTTCGTGTCACTGGTGAGATTTACTTCGTCAAAAAAAAATTATAATTTTGTGTCTTTGAAAGATTGGCACAGTCATTATGAATGTTAATTCATAAACTATATATTTTTTCCAGATGATGATGAGTATGACTGCAGAAGGTCATGGTGGGGAACAGCTGCATCTGTCTTCATATTTCTGATCACTGTATCTGTAGCCCTGTCGCGATGTTTTAGATTGAGAGGTAATTTTTTGAATAAACAAAATATATATATAAATAATATATATCCTATTATGCACATATTATCATATATGTTATTATAAGAATATATCATATAAAATGTTCTATTGTATTTTGTTTAATATTTTTAACATATATTTTAGTAGTATATTATTGATAACAAATATATATATATATATATATATATATATATATATATATATATAATATATATTTTTATAATATAATTTTTGAAAAGAAAATCAGTAACATATTATATATATATATATATATATATATATATATATATATATATACATATAACATGTTACTGATTTTCTTTTTAAAAATTACTTGTTATATGTAATATTTATCATATATAAGATTATAATACTATATTGTAGGAAACAAGATATTTTGTGTAATATTACACAATATATTATTAGAAACAATTTCCATTTAGCTTTTACTTTATTATAATAACATTTTAAAATAAACATTTTGATAGCAGTATATATTATATATTACAACAATATTATTGAAAATAATATATATTACTGTTATACAATTAATGTATGTATATATATATATATATATGTAATATTTAGCATATTATAATACATAAAACATTGTAATATAGTTTGTGCAAAACTACACAATATAATATTATTAAAAGCCATTTATGTTTAGATTTTACTTTATTATATGTTAAATAATAGCATTTTATATTAATATATTAATGCATATAAATATATATATATATATATTACATAAAACAAAACATCTTGTGTAATATTGCACAATTTAATATATTTTCAACAACAGTTTTACTTTTGCTTTTATTACAGGCACATTGTTTCTTGCAGGTGAACATCCAGTACACGGCCGTTCAGACATTAACAAACGAATCAGAGGTAGCAACAAAACTAATTATTATTAAATAATGATCCTCATTCATGCATTCATACTGCCGCAAATGCAACACTCTCTAATTCTAATACTTCATTTCAGCAGAAATCCCGGTATTTGAGAGACAAGGACAAGATGAACTCAAGAGCAATGGTTTGGAATCAGTAGAGCCAGACATTCACAGAGCGCCGTCCAACACAACACTTTATGAATCATCCAAACCACTCAAACAGCATCCTGACGGATTTCACAACGACGTCCTGCCACACACACCGACAGAGAACAGCATGATAAATGCGTGCATGATTATTACTGATTCCTCTACGCCTGACACACCTGAGGAAAGACATGAATCCAGGCCCCAAACACCAACCGGCGCTATCATAACTCTACTCACATCAGAGATGAATACAGAGGCATCCGATGATAAAGCAAATGAGAGAAATGAACTTGAATCTGAATCACACTCGGCAGATGGAGAACAGATGGAAAGTACAGTGATTAAGAGATTTCATAACAAATATGAATCTTCCACACCTGAGCTCTCACAGATTAATGGCTTCAGGTGATTGAGAGTAATTTGATAAATTAAAATGGTGCTGACTAGTTATAATAACTAGATTTCTGAGCTCATTCTTGAAATAAATGGCATATGGTAGATTAAATAATAATGTTAAATTAATTTGAGAAATATGCAACTATACACTTTAACTCTCAAGACTTCAAGCTCAGTTAATAAAATAATTTGAATGCAAAAAATGTTCTATTATTAGGCTATATATGTCTTGTGCATTATATACTTATATAGCCTATATCTTGCACTTAATCCTCACAGACCTCTTAAGTTAGATAAAGCGTGTACAATTAACCATTTTCAGTTGTAATTAGTTTTTGTGAACATCAGTCGCAATGTGAACAGACTACATGACTGTGAAATACATAAATAAACAGTGTTTGAATATGAAATCCGCCTGTCTATAACCAGCAGACAGCGATATTTCTGTTTGCGTAGTTTGAAATAGCCTATGTTTCTAGCATATCCTTGCATATCTCTCGGTTAAAAGTGTGATTCCTTTCTGTCAGAAAAAATAATATTTAATAAAAGAAGATTATATTAGACAGTAGAGACGGAAGACTCTCTACTGTCACGTAGTTGAATAATGTAGCCTAAATTGTGCAACGACGTTTTAGTCATAACTTCAGACTGTTTTAAATCTCTTTTTTTGGGAAGGGGCTGATCCTTGTTTGCTGTGTACAATGCGACATGTCCTTCCCTCGTGGACATTTCTCTTTCCAGCTTATTCAGCTGTGTGTCAAATGTACTGTAAGCGAAGTAACTGCATCATAGTTAATTAAATGAAAGAAACCAGAGATGATTAATGTTTGAGTGGACTTGAAATAGCCTATACAGGCTATGCGATCTGAACTACTGCTCCCTCCGGTCTGAAATGAGCATCTCCACTGAGGTAAGATTATAATCAGGCTATTATCATTAACAGCCTCTTTCTCATTTTTAAATAGCTCCTCAAATAGCTCATGGCATAGGATAATCATCTTTGTTTGCGTTGTCTGTAAGTCAGCTCCAATGAATGTGAATCACAACAGAGTGAGTAATGCTGGGTACACATTAAAAGATTTTTTAAATCTTATAAGATCTTCAAAATGTGAGATAATCGGGACATTACCTAGGATTGTTGGAAGGGGAGAAATTGGCCCAAAATCAGTCCGATTATCTTGTGGTGTGTACCCAGCATTAGTGAGCCGTGACAACATGGTCAAGTAAACTTCTAAACTGGTTGCACTTAAAATAATCTAGCAATCATTAGTCTAGAGATTTCCCAGCCTACAGGGGACATTCTCAGAACTTTGGCATTTCTGCAAAGTCCTCTCAAAGTTGTGAACAAAATGTCTTAATTTCTTAAGGTTAATGTTTGCTCAAACTAATCTGGTCTTTAACCCAACTGTCAGCTCTTTTTTATTGCCTTTAGCACTTATCTGCATATTTTAGTAATCATCCATAAATTAAATATCATTTGAAAGCTTAAACACTCAAAATTCCTCCTGTGAAATCCATTTTGAAATCGGACATGGCCTTACCATGGAAGTGTTCCTTTAAATCAGTGGAGTAGACAAAATTTACTGCAATATTTTATAAAAAAAAATATTTCTAATCTTGACAATATATATATAGTTGGAAAGGACTGAGTCTCAAGGTTCCATATTTTGAAATAGTAATATTGTGATAGAAATGTATAAAATGGTGACAGGAAAATGCATAAAATATTGTATGGAGTTTGGGTGTCACCTGCAGTGTAAAAAAAGTTGAGCCCACTTAAAAGTTTAAGACAACCAGCTAATGTTCTTGATTGAATCCCTCGGTACCAACTGACCTAGCATAACTGTAGCTCTTACATCTAGACACGAGGAAAACAACTTTCTAAAAAGATTTAGAGATTATCTCAATATAATGCAGCAAGTCATGCCAAAAGTTTCTTTGTTCGCAATTGGTGTTGTTTCACTGCTCATCCAGAAAGGCCGTGACTTTAGAAGGGGTTTATTCATGGTCACATGCACCATTGACACGGTTAATGGATCTGCTGTGCTTTTTGCTACAACATATCACCCCTGTTTTAGCTTATTAAGGTGGTGAAAGTCTTCAAGATCAGCATTGAGTTTCTTCTTTATTATTGGGGAGAAATGGACTAGCCCAGTGACCTCACTTACAGAAACTGATAGATGTGCTCTCAGCTGTTTCTGATCCTCACTTCCTCCCGAAAGAGCAAAAGGAAACACCCAAAAACCAGCCAGCTGGAGAACAGCCTTGTTTCATGAAATTTCCCAGAGCAGAACTGCTTTTGGGGGATTCTAGATCATTTAACATCAGCTTTGTTAGTTGTTTAGTCTGTGGCCCATAAACCATATTCTGGCACACAAAGCATCACTGGTGTAAAATATTTATTTCTATTATTCTATATAAAAGTGAGAAATTGAATATGTTTTACAGCCAGCTCTTGGTTTTCATGGAAATTCTCTATCTTCTCATCATTTTAATCAAAGTCTACTTTAAAGCTGTTTTTTGTTGACTAAAGGTGTTAAAGAAAATAAAAAATCGTTTTTATTAATTAAAGTTGAAATAAGATAAAATATCTATCTATCTTAGAAAAACTTAAGCTTAAGAAATGAAAATAAAAATGAAGCTAAAATAAGCTGAAATACAAAAATTACTAAAACTGAAAGTGAAATAAATATAAATTAACACAATAAAATGTAAATAAGACTGGCTAAATTAATGGGAAAATCACTTTAAAATTAATTAAAATGACAGTATAAACATAAATGCAAATTCTAAATATTAAATACTATAATAGTATATATATATATATATACTATATAAATATAATATAAAAATAAATAATACTTAAATAACAATGATTTAAAGGAATAGTTACCTAAATTATTTACATTATTTATTTTTTATGTTGTGCCAAATTAGCTATTGTCTGACTTCATTAGATTTACTGTATGTAGTACAAGTACAGACTTGTATATTGCAAGTCATATGGACAATTTTTATATTACATATATTATCATGATTGGTGCTTTTGCGGGACACTCTTAAAAAACACACCTTTTATATTTCACAGAAGAAAGTAAGTCATACATGTTTGGAATGTCTTGAGGGTAAATAAATAATGACAGATGTTTCATTTTTGGATGAACTATCCCTTTAAGTAATCAGACTGGTGGAATGGTTGGCTTGATTTTAGGGGTTTCTGTGTTTGTTCATTTTGGCTGCTAGTCCTGTGCCTCCTCAGTGTTTTAACCATGGTACTTTCTCTGTTATTTATTTGTTTTCCCGTCATGACAATTTATAGTAAGCCCTCTCGTCATGGCCTCTTTTCTTCCTTCTCCCTCTGTCTGTCCCTTTCTCTGACTTGGTCCCAGAAGATCTTGTGAAAACATTCCCCCATGTCCTCCTTCTCTCATAAACTGAGACAACCTCCCTTTCTCTAAAACTGCTATTTTGTCTCTGATTATGTGTATATGTATGCATCAGTCAATGGGAGATCAGCTAAACCCATTTTCCAAAACAGTGAGTGTGTAAAGGGTCTTTTTCTCAGGCTGCATTAAATGGCCTATAAAAACCTACTCCAGAATCTATGAAACTTAATCACTTCACCATGACTCAGAAGGGTTATGATATATTTTACTGCAGCAGTACCTGAGTTAGATGAGTTAATCCATAATTTGAATTGCAGATTTTTTAAACTTATCTTAGATTGAAAGCTTTGTACAAGTATATAAGGTATATCAGGTTTATAATGACATGAGAGTGAGTAAATTACATTTTATTTGATTAATTTTAGGGTGTCTCTTTAAATAGTGCTTGAAACCCCTGCTCTTATCCTCAGGAAACCCTGTTGGATTTAATTGAGAGTGGGCGTGGCCTGCAGGTGTGGTTGATCAGTCTTGGTAGAGGCTTTATTACTTTGATACCTCTAACTGAAGGTGAATGTCTTGAATATATATATATATATATTTAAAAATATCTGAATATTAGTGATAAAAAAAGACTTGGTTTACTTGTTAATGCAAAAAGTATGGCAATGTTTTACTGTGCCATATAGGTAGTGTTATATTTTAGCCTCATGGCAACCTTGCTGCTCTGAGACCATTAAAGTTTCCAGACTGCACAGGAAATAGATTGGAATAATTTAGCCCCTTAAACTGAGGCCTTGATGGCTGAAATAAACTTGAGTTTGAATATGGACCCTCTTGCCACCCGCTGAGTTTAATACCAGTTGTTTAATATGGGGGTTTCCAGAGTGATCTGGTACATTCAGTGTTGTAAAAGCGTACAGTAATGTGATGACAACATAACAGCATTTTGTTTCAGTGCTCCTGTGAAAAATCCAATCAAAAGTGCAATTTTATAGGCAGCTTTATTTCTGTGCTAAAACTGCCTATAACATCTGTCATCATGTCAACACAACATGATGTAAATTGTAGGTAAAACTGATCTCAGGTCAGAACTGTGTCTGTAATCAAGGGCTCCATTAACTGTCAGT
Source organism: Barbus barbus (assembly GCF_936440315.1). Lineage (NCBI taxonomy): Eukaryota > Metazoa > Chordata > Actinopteri > Cypriniformes > Cyprinidae > Barbus > Barbus barbus. Next base: position 16,311,433 of record NC_136725.1, read on the forward strand.
TTGACTGGTGTCTGTCTGTCTGTGTTTGTACATTTATTTTATATTTATTTTTATTAACTCATTCATTTATTCAATAATTTGTTTATCTATTATATTATTATATTTTTGTAATTTTTATAATTTATTATCGTATTACTTTGTGTATTTAATTTTTTTTTTCATTTCGTTTATTCATTCATTCGACTAATATAATTATGCTCACTTGAAGAAACTCTGCTGAGTTCCTTTACTTTATATCACATCACAGATTGGTTTTGAGGATGCAGAGTCGCCACAAAATGTCATCGGCGCTGATGGTCCAGGGATCCAGCCGCACCACTGTGTCATCACCAACACTTCTGGAGTTATTATTTTACACCCCAATGGAAATATGTGCCATCTTGATGGAGCTCCAGTCACCAAGCCAACAAAGCTCACTCATGGTAATACACAGTATTTTTAGCCTCCCCTCCAAAATTGCAGTTATAAATCCCTTATTGTGCTGTTACAGTACTGCCCACTTGCAATTACTGCATCTCTTTCATATCTAAACCTCCCCAGAGGTCACAATTATAAAGGGAGGTCAACTATTTGATGTGGTCACATCTTATTTGGCCACTCAGCAGGTTCTGTGGATCTAACCTTGCTTGCTTACAGCCTCAGAGAGAAATCAAAACAAACAACGGCAATGAATGACTTCCTGTACAGCGAAATCAGTCAGGCCTGACACACCATAGGAATAACATCTCTCGCCCACTTTCTCTCTCTCTCTCTCTTGCACTCCTTGTGCTTTGATTTTTTAGCATATGTTTAGCAGAGTCTATAAACAAACTCTCTTTTCATTCTCTCTATCGCTGCCTCTCGTTTTTTTCCTGTGTTTCTGATCAGAGTGATATGAGATCACACATTTCTGTGACTCCAGACTTCCAGAGAATGTTTCAGTGTTTAATAGTTGATTGGTCACACACTCCTCCTCCTCCTCGTCTCTCTCAATCTCTTATCCTCCTCGTCTGACTCAACTGTGCAAGATTCTGGGACTGTGTCCTGAAGTAGTCAGGTAAACATTTACAGTGTTTAGCGACGTCAGAAGATGTTGACAGGCATGAACAGATGGTGAAACTCAGAAGTTTTGCAATTCCCAAGCATATTATACACATTAGAGTTCGCTATAAAGACATTCCCAAGATTACTTGCTGTTTCATGCATCCCCATTAGGCCCGTGTTATTTCAGTACAGTAACGTGTCTAATTTTAAAAAAATGTTTTTCTTTAAATATTTATATATTTTAATTCAGTGCTGTTTCAATTACCAAAAGTATTTTTAATAGTTTTAGTTTTAGTTAACAATAACACCAGTGCATCAGGCTTCACTCCTCAGCATGCTGTTCTGTTATCTGTGTTTTTTTTTTACCACTGTCTTCCTGGCTAACAAGTGAAAAAGATACAAACCTGCATCAGGGCCATAGCCAGGATTTTTCAAATACCGAGGTCATTTTTTGTAACCCCCCCCACACACACACACACACACCGGTGCGGTGGCTTCACTTTTATGACGTCATGAACTATCCAGTTCTCTATTATAGATCAGTGGATTCTAATGACAAATGAAACTTAGCGTTTGACAGTGCTGAACAGTCTGCCACTGACACACACAGGCGCACCTTCTCTCCTACTCTTTCCCTGCCCTTCTGTTGTTGGCTTTTTAAAACTTAATTTAGTTTGATGCAAGTTCCTCTTCATGTCTGCATTTCGCTCAAGACCACACTACGATCGATGTACTAGCTTACGTGAAAAAACATACGGCTTTCCCGCCTCTCTGAATCTGTAGCCTAGGTAACGTGACGTCAAGTGCCGCTGCCTGCAAAGACAGATAGAGGCGGAGATTTCACCTGAGAGATTAGACGGAGAATGTGAATTTAATTGGGAGAAAATACAGACGACATATATGGATTCGGACACGGACCGGGTTCTGTGTTTGGCATTGATCATCACTGCTGGATTGACTAATTTGAAATTTCGGGAAAAAATACCGAGGACATGACCTCGGTGTCCTCAATGGTAGATACGGCACTGACCTGCATCTGTTATGTATCTAGTTTAATTACATGAGTATTTGGAATTAATGTTTATAATTGCATATATGCATGCGTTCATATGCTGCCATATGAGTGCATGGATATGGGAATGTCTATGTTTAAGTGTGTTGAAATGTGTAGCCGAGGTCTGGAAGTAATCAGAGTTGCTGGGCAGCACTCCAGCGCCCCCTCCCCATGATGCAACTGGAGTTCTGAGAGTGATGGAGAACAGAGTACCCGCTGGGCGGCAGGGGGAGGGAATGTCTTTCCTTCTCTTCCCCCCACCGCCCTCCTAGCTGAACACTGATACACTGAGGGAAATTTACAATGGAAAATATGCCAGTGCACTCACTAGGTCACAGAATTAATGCAAGGTCAAACAGAAGATTTGCAACCAGCGAAACACACAAAACCTTGTTTTGGATTGGCCAGAGGACTTCCGCTCTACAGTAAAGTTATATAAAAGTGTTCAAATCAGGGACATTTTACTTTGAACTTTTTTAAACTACTTCTGCCAAATAACTTAAATGTGCTTTAGTTATTATCTGAGAGTATGTAACAGCATTTTAAAAGTTAAGTTAATTGACAAGCTATGAGCAATTATTAGTAGTCAAAACTCAAAATGAGGCAATTTATATATATTTATAATTATAATTATATATTATATATATCCTCTGTATGACCTAAGTTACAGGGCACGTTCAAATGAAAAAGCTCATAGTTTGTTTTTTACTTCATCAGAATAATGTCAAAACACGGCAGATGTAAAACTGTCAAGGGATTCTTGATGTCTTAAATACTGTTACCATGGCAACGCATCAAACTTTTAATATTCTTTTCTGGTGTTTTTAAAGGAACACTCCACTTTTTTTGGAAATAGCCTCATTTTACAACTCCCCAAGAGTTAAACAGTTGAGTTTTACCATTTTTGAATCCATTCAGCCGATCTCCGTGTCTGGCGGTAGCACTTTTAGCTTAGCTTAGCATAGATCATTGAATCGGATTAGACCATTAGCATCTCGCTCAAAAATGATTAAAGAGTTTAGATAATTTTCCTATTTAAAGCTTGACTCTTCTGTAGTTACATCGTGTACTAAGACAGACGGAAAATGAAAAGTTGCGATTTTCTAGACCGATATGGCTAGGAACTATACTCTCGTTCCGGTGTAATAATCAAGGAACTTTGTTGCCATACCATGGGTGCAGTAGGTGCAATGACATTACGCAGCGCCTGAAAGTAGTCCCCAGCTATATCATAGCTAGTTACCTAGCTGGGACTACTTTCAGGTGCTGCGTAATATCATATCCATATCGGTCTAGAAAATCACAACTTTTCATTTTCCGTCCGTCAGCCTATTTCCAAAAAAAGTGGAGTGTTCCTTTAAGGCATTTAACATGCATATAATTTCATGAAACTCAACACACACATCAATATTAATGATAGTGTGGATCAGGCGCTCTATAGCGCCACCTTTTGACAAAAGTTGGTTAGTTTTTCAAACTTTGAACTTTTTTAAACTACTGTCAAAGAGCTGCCAAAGAGTACTTTAGTCATTATCTAAGAGTATAATAGCATAAAAGTTCATAGTCAAGCTATGAGCAATTATTAGTAGTCAAAATGAGGCAATTTGTATAGATATACTGTGTATATATATATATATATATATATATATGTATATAATATATAATAATTTTTTTAGCCATCTGTATGACCTAAATTACAGGGCACGTTTAGATGAAAAAGCTCATAGGGAGCCTAAAAAAATCAAGTGTTTTTGTTGGCTAGCAAATATGTATAGCTAGCAGTGAAAGGGTTGCTATGGTAATTGTTACCAGACCTTTAAGATATGTGTCATACATTACAGTAAGGAAACCTAAAATTGAGTTAAAATAGAGCCTGTTCTAACGTGTAGGATGTATGTCAAACAATCTCTGCGAGTCAGAAACATTAAATGCAAGTGAAGTGTCCCATGACAATACCTCAATTAGTATTTGTTGTGAAGTCTGTGAGTCACTCTGTGATCAGCCATAAATCAGAGTTTCACTAAGCGCGTCCCCGCTGAGAGGAGGCGTGTCCGCAGACAAGCACTGAGCATCGCGGCTGTCCTCTTTGTCATGCTAAACTGAGAGGACCGAGCACGCATCCTCCTCCTCCTGAGACTTCATCAATGGGACACTAAATAAAGGTTAGTTTATATTTCTTCAGCTGCAAGTAGAGCTCAAGAAAAGTTACTTGGAGCCTTGTGAAGAGCGGCGTTGGTACGATAGTTTCATTCAGAGTTTTATTGTTGGGAAATTAATATTGTGGTCCAGTTAGTCGGGCAGGGATTGACGTAGAGGTTTTTGAGCTGCTTTTGTTTTTGTTCTGTAGTAAAGTAGTTTGAAGGCATGTTTAAAGAACTTTAGACTGACAAACACGACGTGACGCAATTCAGTGCTGTTTAAACAGAGCAGCGCGTGCGGTTGTTTGCTCTGCGGCACACGAGAACAGATCGATATTTAACTCGCTTAATCCCGGTATATTAAAGCGATTATTGCTGAGTGCAGTAAATTTATCATAGTGCTCTCCTCCTAACATGTTCTGATGTGATTTTCAGATTTATGTATAGTTTTATTTTGGTGAGTTAGAATTTAAAATGTATTTATTTCCCCAAAAACCTTGCCAAAATATTTTATTTATTAATGTTATATTATGAATTTACACATAGAAATATTATTTATTTTATTTTTGTTGTTTTATTTATGTTTTATTGTCTTTTTATTGATATTTATGTATTTTATATTTCTGTTTTTATTTATGGTCATTTTTTATGTTTTATATTCGTTGAAAAAATCATATCAATCTTATTTTTTCTTTTTCATTCTATGTATTGATTTCTAATAATGTGTTTATTAATGTACAAAATATTTTAGTCTTTTACAAAAATCTGTGGTAACCAGTTTGTACTAAAATAGCATAGTTACTGTTGTGAAAACTGATAATTTAGTGTTACACATAGTTAGTGTAAACAAAGTAAAAAAAAAGCTTCTTATTTGAAGGATATCCCATATTACTTTATTATGGCTTTACACAAGGATGTAATCAAATATATGAAAAACCATACTGACGAATATCATAAATACTGGGGAAGTCGTGGCCTAATGGTTAGAGAGTCGGACTCGTAATCGAAAGGTTGTGGGTTCGAGTCCCTGGCCGGCAGGAATTGTAGGTGGGGGGAGTGAATGTCCAGCGCTCTCTCCACCCTCAATACCACGACTGAGGTGCCCTTGAGCAAGGCACCGAACCCCCAACTGCTCCCCGGGCGCTGCAGCATGGCTGCCCACTGCTCCGGGTGTGTGTTCACGGTGTGTGTGTGTGTGCATTTGTTCACTACTCACTGCTGTGTGTGTGCACTTGGATGGGTTAAACGCAGAGCACCAATTTCGAGTATGGGTCACCATACTTGACAATACGTCACGACTTTACTTTACTTTACTTTATTGCGGAGGACATGTCTGTGGTAGTACTGTAATTATTAAGTTAAAGGAACTACAGCATTGGATGGAAACTATGGTTACCATTGTAATTTTTAAGGTCAGCTGGAATAAGGAAGGGGTGTTTTTGCCAGAGAATTGGACTTTTGCAGTTTTTATAGAGTTCTGCAGATAGCTAAAAATAATAAAATCTTTAAGCATGGCACTTTTGGTTCTGTTTAAACAGGCTTTATCACTTTGGCAGGGGCTTCGTGTTGAAAGGATGACAAGTGCTGCAAATCATTATACAAAGAATGAATTGTGGTTTGTACAGACCCGACTCAGACCTGGAAATCCCAGAGTTTAGTAAAACTCACTCGCAGTCCTTTCCCAAAACCGAAAACTAAAGCAAGCTGTTAAACTTCAGAAAGCAGTGATTACACTACACATGATACAGTTATGGAGACATATAGTATGTAATTGTACACTCCTCCAGTCCAAGGCTGTGCTGATCAAATGATGTGCGTTAGGCCAAGAGGGAAGGGAGGGTTTCCATATGTTTGAGAGTTAGTGTCAGCCAGTGATGGAGAGTGTGAGAGAGACGTCGCAACAGACTCGAGAATTTGGCACATTCGAGAGAGCCTAATAATCACATACCATAACATTTCAGCTGACATACCTCATCACCTCATTCCACAGCATTGTTTCGATAACAATGAAACAACTGCCATGCAAATTCACAGTTCACACAATTGTTAACAAATGGAGCAAGATAGAGAAAATTCCCAGTGCTCTGCTTTTGTCTGGATAAGACAATCGACTCGGGTCTTCGTTGGTTTAGAGGAAAGCCAAAGCTTTCTCAGGTGGCTGGCGATGGTGAACTCACGGTGAAGGATTGTGTTGCCGACAGCGTAAAACGATCCCCCACTTCCTGCGCAGACTCCTCATAGGCAGCCGCAGACTGCAGGAGTGAGCTGCTCAGGAGAGTCTGATGGGAGTTTGAGTGTTCAGTGAGTTTCAGGAAAAGCCTGTGTGCTTACAGCATGTCTTTACAAATACATTATTATACATTTGTTTGTGGGAGTTTTGTTATAGAGGGCTTTAGATATTTCCTAAAAGCCTCCCAAACTATCTGATGTTTTATATTTTCCTTGCCTTTCACAAACCATAGACTTATTTTGGTTAGCTTCTCATAATTAAAAGAAACAAACCATAAAACCAATTTGCGTTTTACCACTTTTTAAAAAATTGTTTTCTAGTTGATGACATCGCTTAAGGAGGTTTTGTCAGATTAAAAGAATAGTTCACCCAAAAATGAAAATATGTTGAAACTTTACTTACCTTCATGCCATCCAAGATGTAGATGTTTGTTTTTTCATTGGAACAGATTTGGAGAAATTAAGCATTACACTACTTGCTCACAAAAGGATCCACAGTGAATGGGTGCCGTCAGAATGAGAGTCCAAACAATAATCCACAAGTAATCCACAGGACTCCAGTCCATGAATTAACCTCTTGTGATGCAAAAAGCTCTATGTTTGTATGAACCAAATCCATCATTAAGGTGTAACTTTAAACCATTTATTCTGGCCAAAATATGATCTCATAATCAATAATAACGCTTCCTCCAGTGAAAAAAGATAATCCTGTTATCCTCTCACATCAAAATACTCATATTTGTGTAGAACTGTTTTGGACTGTTTTCACTTGCTTTATCTTTGCATATTTCTTTGTTGATTCAGACAAGACAAATTTTTCACTGGAGAAAGCAATATTATGGATAGACGACTCATATTTTAGGTGGAAGTAATGATTCGAGTTTAGAAACGCCTTAATTATGCATTTGTTTCTTTCAAACATGTTTCACAAGATGTTAGTTGATGGACTGGAATCATGTGGATTACTTGTGGATTATTATGATATTTTTATCAGTTGATTGGACTCTCATTCTGACGGCACCCATTCACTGCAGGGGATCCATTGGTGAGCAAGTGATATAACGCTAAAATGGTGAAGAAGCAAACTCCTCTACATCTTGGATGGCCTGAGTGAGACTATTCCTTTAAGCTCACTTATGGAAGTAAAATCAGTTGTAAAAAATAGAAGAGAGGGGAAAAGAAAAGAAACAGAAAGGGAGAGAGAGGATGTGCCCCAGACTTAAGGGGAAAATCAGTCTTGTGGATTTAAGTCCTCCGAAAGACTCAGTGGACTTTGCTTCAGAAGAAACTTCAAACTGTATCTGAAATCTGAGCTCTTTCTGGATCTGTTTTTTCACTTAATCAAGAGGCTGGTCTTATTGAGTTGAATTCATTTCAAGACGTGTACAGGAAAAAGGGTTTTGTCTTCAAAATACCAAAGCTCTTTGTCATTTTACGTAACTTTATTTGGTCATAACTTTAATGCTACTAGGGAATGTGTATCATACTTGTGGGCTTGAATGTCTTAGGTAATGATTTATTACTGCTTAATTTCCTTCCATGTGCACAATGTTTCTATGTTATAATGACTATGTGTGTGTGATGTGGTTCTCCTCAGGGTGCACTCTTTGTCTGGGTAAATCTTTTTTCCATTTCAACCACCCAGACGACGCTAATCACATGAAGAACATGCTGCCAGAAAAGACTGCAGGACCCACACTGTCCCTCAGTACGGGTGAGTGACATCTTCCTTCACCTTTCCCCTGGTCAGCTGTGGATTTTGGATCCATTCGGCTGTATTTTCATAAACAGAGTGGCTTACTTGCAGCCTAATTGGTCCCCTCCATTATCATGCCGCAGACTGTTTTATACACAGGAAGAGTGCAATTCAGTGCCATCTGTTCTGCTCTTCTGCGCTATTTTGTGTTTGTTTGCTTGTTTGTTCAACATGTAAATATGCTCATCAGTCTCAATCATCTGTGTTTTATTCTTTCCTGCCACTTTTTTTAAACATTACCTTTAATTTTCCATGAATAGGTTACAGAATGGGGCCTAAAGCTTTTAAAAGTTAGGTATTTTTAAACAAAATGTCAGTGAAAGGAGGTGCTTAATCTTCTGAGAATGTTGATTGCTAACTGCAAAGGTCAAACTAAATATTATATGAGACCATTTATTTTCTATTAATTTGATATGAGGTTTGGGACGTGTCTATGTACAGATTAAAGTACACTTTAAAACACAAATCTGTGTAAATGTGTAATTATGACAATAAACACAAAGTAATATATTAAATAATATATATATATATTTATACTGCCGCTCACAAGTTTGGGATCAGTAAGATTTTTAATGTTTTTTAAGGGAGTCTTTTCTGCTCATCAAGGCTGTATTTATTCGATCAAAAATACAGAAAAAACAGTAATATTGTGAAATCTTATTGCAATTTCTAATATTGGTTTCCTATTTTAATATACTTTAAAATATAATTTATTTCTGTGAAGCAGTGCTGAATTTTCAGCATCCTTACTCCAGTCTTCAGTGTCACATGATCCTTCAGAAATCATTCTAATATGCTGATTTGTTATCAGTGTTGATAGTGTTGTGCTGCTTCATATAGTTTTTTGGAACATGTGATACTTTTTTCTTTGATTTTTTGATGAATACAAAGTTAAAAAGAGCAGCATTTGTTCAAAATTCTGAATTTGTTCTAACAAGTCTCTACTATGACTTTTTATTAATTTAATACATCCCTCCTGAATAAAAGTATTAATTTCTTTAAAAAAAAAATATAAAAAATGTACTGACCCCACACTTTTGAATAGCATTGTATGTATATTGTAACACAAAATTGTATTTTTTAAAGAAACTTTTTATTAATCAGAGAATCCTATTAAAAAAATATCACAGGTCCTCAAAAAATATGAAGCAACACAACAGTTTCCAACATTGATTATAAATCAGCATATTAGAATGATTTCTGAAGGCTCATGTGACACTTAAGACTGGAATAATAATGCTGAAAATTCAGCTTTGATCACAGACATAAATTATATTTTAAAGTATATTATTTTCTGTGTTTTTGATCAAATAGATACAGCCTTCATGAGCAGAAGAATCAAAAAAATCTTACTGATCTCAAACTTTTGAGCGGCAGGGTATATTATCTAGTCAACAAACTGTCAAGATTTTCCCAGTGTATGATTTTAATTTTTAGATACAGTCAAGAAGGTCAAGACTTTAGAGGTGGGACAAGTCAAACCATAATTTAGGGAGGAATGCAGACATTTGACAGACAGTTGTTTAATCTTATGCTAGGTTAATTGTATGTTACATAATGGTTTATGCAATGTCTCTCACAACAAAAGCATGGGATTTGTGCTGCTAATGTTTTAAAGTCATGGGATCCAAAGTGTAATGTATTCATGGAAAGTGCCACCTCTGCTTTTCTTCATTTCTTTTCTCTTTCTCTGTGGGCTTTGTGTTGGCTGCGAGACCTTGAGTTAATACCAAACAGTCATCTTACCACCATGCAGCCGCAGCTGTACAAATGACCATGTTACCTTGTAAATAAATGACAACGTAAAATCCCATCCATATGACTTTAGGTCAACCACTTAGCTAAAATGATTTACAACCCAAAACGTAGATAAACATTATGGAGTACAGGTGGTCCACACGTATGTATGTGTGTGTGTGTTCCTTGACGGAGACCACCACTGCTCCCACAAATCACACTCTGGTTGCAGAGAAGTTCTGACTTGGTTCCTTTCCTCTGCTCCAGTGCCAGAAAGTACAAACCGATTCTGGCTTTGGTTCTTCCATTTTTAGAAGACGCTTTTCCCTCTAAAACCCAAAGCATCCATATTTGTGTGGGATGAGATTTGTATGAGAAAGCCTTTTTAGTTGTGTAGTCAGCTGAGCACATGTGACCCTTGAACTTATGCAAAACGAAAGAATTAGCCAGCGCACACGTCTGATTTCTCTGCTTATCTTGTGAGATTTTGTAGTTCTGTTTGTGCATGTGTCTATGACAACCTTTGCAAACACGGAGCTTTTGTATTAGTACAAGAAGATCACAATCGAGGTTGTTATATTTTGTTATATTTCAGCTCTTGATTAGTTCTGGTTAAATGCATAACTGCTCTCTGTCATTTCCCTGAGGACATTTTGGTCTCAATTAAAATTTGCACGCCTCCAGATGTTTCATTTGGCTTAGAAGGAACTTCCGTCATGCATTACCTTTCCACCATTAGATATCAGTTGAATTTATCGCTAAAGACCTTGCATATTAAACCTCAAATGGGTCATATCACAAGGAATCAAAACTTCTGTGGTGTTCTGAGATTCCAAGTTTTTTCTCTTTTTTTCTCATTGGTCATGGAATCACTGAGCAGATTTTGAAAGATTTGAGAGGTCACAAGATATACAACAACAAATGAAATCTGGCATGACTCAAATTTTGTTCGGCCCTACTTTGGGTGCCATATTTGAATATGCACAGACATAAATACATTTTTTTTTTTTTTTTCAGATGCAACAAAGTTTCATTCAAATGGTGGTACATTTGTTGGATCCAATGTTCGTGGCACACGCTCCAAGGCGGAGCTTCAAGAGTTAATGGATAGCTTGCAGCGCAGAAAGTCTGCTCTGGAGGCCAGCTTAAAGGCTACTGCAGACCGCGGTTACCTCACTTTGTCCCCACCTCCCAGTCCCCAATCAGCATCATCCTATCTACAGGACCGTCCACCCCTTTCTATACGAGTCCCTTCCCCTTACACACCCGCCAGCAGTTTGAGCATGCCACCATCGTCCCATCACACAGAGCGGCCCATAAGTCCAGTCCCAACCCAAACTCGCACCCGTCACCAGTCGCAGGACAACCTGTTGCTTTGCCTCCCTTCGGAAGGGCGACACCCCAACACTGCCAACTCACTCCTTTCTATGTGGAATGGCTCTTCTTCGTCCTACATGACCGATGCTCTTCCTTCATCCCGCCGAGGTCCAAGCGGGGCAGCAAGCATGCCCTCCAGTCCTCGCTTGGGGCGCAGGCTGTTAGCAAGAGATGGGGAGTCCACTGTCGACCCATCGCTTCGCCAAAGGAAATACTCCACCGGCTCTCTGAATGGCCTGGGAGGACATAGTCGCTCTCTGCCCAGGTTGTATCGAGGAGATGTCCCGGTGCTTTCTTTGCCACCCCGACGTACCACCAAACCACGCCGCAGCCTTCCGTCCTTGGAGAAGCCTCCAGATGTGACCGTGACAGCCAACGTGACCAGCAATTCTCACCGGGCCAGCCTCTGTTCCGTGGGCTCTGCCCCATGTTTGGATCTAGGCGTAGGAGAAAGGCGGCTATCATTTGGTAAAGGAGGCCTGGGGCCCGGCATGGGGCCGAGGAGGGGCAGTATCAGTTCTCTCAGTGGAAAAGAAGAACTCCGAGATTATCATCAGAGACAAAGAGATGAGAGACTACGAGAACAGGAAGTGGAAAGACTGGTAAGAGGACCTTCAGTCACCCAGAGAACACTTACACTAGCGAGTCTAAAGCAGTGGGTCAGTGACTCAAATTTTAGGCTTCATAATTCTGGTTTGGTACAAATAGTTTCAATCTATTCATTCTTCATTCTTCTTGTAGTTTTAAAATTATGACAATGTTGAATAAGTCTTTAAAATCTCATATCACATGATTTAAAAAAATTTTTTTTATACAATATACATTACAAATAAAATAAATATATATAATTATATATTATATTTGTGACTGATACTGCGTTAGAGAACTTTGTACAATATTGTTATAATTATGTTTTAATATAATTAATAATACAATGATTATATTAATATCATAATATAGTAATTATATTATGAATACTTTTAAATCATGTTGCATTATATAATGTTATTTTTCATATTGTTTTATCTAATATAAAATGTGTATATAAATATATTATAAATATTTTAAGTGTTTATATTAAGTGTCTATATTATATTATATATCACTTTTGTGTCTATAGCTTACTTTTATTCCTACAGCCCTATAAATTCATAAGTTTATAGAAATCAATTTTTAAGGGAGGTAATTTTGTTAGTATTCTGAAATATTGTTTTAACTTTAATTCCCTATATTTCTAAGGCTTGAATTCAGCTCTTTGGGTTTTAGTTTGCATCCTTTGAGACAGTGGTGAGACATGAAAGTGTCTAAGGGACTTTGATCTGTGCTGTGTTCTTGGCCCAGAGCATTATAAGTGCGGTTCACTGGATTGTTCACACTCCTTCATGTGCTACAGACTTAACGAACTTTCATTCACAGCTACATGTGTATGAACCAGCTGGTAAACACACTTTAAATTAGTTTTTGCTTTACACGTAGACCTCTATAAAAACCTGAAATGTTCCCTCTAGAAGGTCACATGACTGAGCTAACTGAGCTAAAGCAGTGCATCTGATCTGACCGCAGGGGTGTGTGCAGTGTATGTATGTGTGTTTGTTTGTGTGCAACTAAATTAGTTCAATTCCACAGGGCCAAATTCCACAATGCACTGCTAAAGAGATACAAATCTTAACAACGTGCTTTATGTAAAATCTAATATTTCAAAGATTAACTCCAGACTATTGAGTCAGCCAGTTTTGTTTACAATATTATGTATTAGATACAATGCTGTCCAAAACTCTGAGACTGGTAGAAAATGCTTCTATTTTGCATTATATCAGATTACAAATTACATAATCTTAAATATTCATTCTGCATCATAATGTTTTTTTTTTTTAATCTGTCAATGATTATTGTCAATGATTAACATATTTCATTCCACTCTAGGAACGTCAGCGTCTTGAGACTATTCTGTGCCTGTGCTCTGAGCTGGGCCGGACTGAATTGGGCCGGATGGAGACCGACTCTGGTGTCTCAGCTGTATCGGACCTGCAGAAGATCAACCGAGAGCTGGAGAAGCTGCAGGTGTCTGATGACGAATCTGTGTTCTCAGACTCTGCAGCAGCATCTCTGGACAGCGGGTTTCTGGGTAAGGGTCGTGGAGAGATCATGACCCAGAGACAGCGCAGACTCAGTGGACACAGAGAAAGGGCCCAGTCACCCACTACCAGCCTGCGGAGCTCAGTGCCCTCACCCTCTCCACACCTCCGCAGCAAGGTGAGACACTGTGCCATTTCTTCCTGAATGCAAAAAAGGACTTTTGATTTTCCAACATGTTGCATGTACCATGAAAGCCCATTCACACCAAGAACTATAACAATAAAGATAATAATAACGATAATTATATTAGCTTATTAGCACACCAATGCACAACATCATTCTGTTTATTATAAGTTCATGATGCAGTTTTGTCGCCTGCCACTTTCATTGCTTGAGGTCTTTAAAGCAGGATAGATTCTGATTGGCTGTCAATGTTTTTATCATTCATTTGCTGGAAAAATGGTTTTAAAAGCAATTCCAACAATATTGTTCCTCTGCCGTATGGATCCTGCTGTTCTTTTAAGCTAAGATCAGTTTTTAAAACTATATCCTTATGATTACCGTTATAGTTATCGTACTTGTTGTGAACGGGCCTTTTCTGATGTCAAACAGTGAATCAATTTCTGGTTCAATATCATACACAAAACCTGCCTAATACAAAACCAATATCATACACAAAAGCATGTCCAGCTCATATTTCATCCCAAAATCATAAGGAAAACAAGTAATAATATTTTTTACAAACGAAAATGAATGTTTTTTTTGCAGTGTTTTTTTTTAATGATAATTATGTATATTATGCTCATTACTAAATACTTATTACTTTAATGTAAAATAAATCAATGATATATTATTGATTTATATATAAAGTTACATAATTTACATAATTTGTGGTATATGTCGTACCAAATTTAATGTATGCTGAATTAATTAAAAATATATAATTATCTAACACAAAAAATATAAAACAAAATTGAAGAAGCATGATTTTTACTAGTGCTGTCAAATGATTAATCTATCCAAAATAAAAGTTTGTTTACATAATATATGTGTGTACTGTGTATATTTATTATGTATATATAAATACACACACATACTGTATACATTTAGAAAATAATTATATATTTATATTTATATAATTTATATTATATATAAATATATTTAATATATAAATATAAAATATTTTTCTTAAATATATACATGCATGTGTGTGTATTTATATATACATAATAAATACACACAGTACACACATATATTATGTAAACAAATCTTTTATTTTGGATGCGATTTAATCGCGCGTTTGACAGCACTAATTTTTACTAATTTTCATTAATGTAAAAAATTTATATATATTTAAATTGTATTGATATATCTTAGTGTTTTTTAATTTCATCTACAAATTACATAGTTATTTCTTGCCACAGTGATATTTATTCTTACTATATATACACCATGTATTCAAATTTAGTCTCCAATTGTGTACTCGATATCCCAGATTGAACTAATGATGCAGTGGAAAGTATGCAGTCTTCAGGGATCTAAAGTATGCAAAACAGTTTGGGAATGCTGTGGAGTCTTTATATCTAACTGATGTCTTTCTAAACAGCACTACAGAGTGAACTTTGACCTTTTAAAAACGCTGACCTCGCACTCTTTGCGGCGACACGGAAAACAAGTTTTAAAACAGATCCTCTCTGCGTTTAAAGCACACAAGGTGTCAATTCCAGCTTAAGAGGGGGTGGTGGACTCTGTGGAAGAAGTGTTTTTCCATTGGATACATATGATGACATAACGGTGTGTTTGAGTTTAATAGACTTGCTCAGGAGAGAAAGGCAGTTATGGCTTCTCCTGCAAGAGGAGAGGAATGGGAAATGACTCTATTCCCAGTGGATTTACTATGCATGTGTGTGCTCAAGACACATATGACAGTAATTGTTGGAAAGAAAGACAGAAATGCAAGGAAAGAATGCAGATCTGCATATCATTTCCCCTACACTTATCCTTTACTCTCAAGCAATATTTCTTAATAAACTCTCATGTGATACTCATTTTGCTATTGCTAGTAACAGTTTGCATTTAAACATATGCATAGGCCCATCCGCTGCTGGATATTTTTGGTAAATGTCAAATGCATGGAGATTAGACGCCATTATCAGACAGTGGCGGCTATGTAGTCTGGCATCTGTTGCTCGGCTACATTCCTCTGCGCTGTCACTGGAAACCTCGTGGCCTCAGAACCGGCCAAGTTTATTCTCCATGAAGAGCTGTCATGAGGAGCTGGATATTCATTTTAGAGTTCAGGTCTCAATGACTGCATTTGTGAATGTTTAAACCATCTTTTCTACATTACATTGTCACGTATTTGTGATTATATGTTTGTGACTGTTAAATTAGTGAAGGAGAGGTGATGTTACTATAGGAGACTAATTAATCATGCAGGAGTTCAGCTAAACTTCTAAAATTGTCCTTATGGTTTGAACAAACACTGAATTTCCCAGTCATCATCCAGAAATGTTCTTTTTTTTTGTTTTTGCAGGTGTCTGAAGACATGCAGCTGAGACAGGAAGTGACACGTATTGAAGAGGAGAGGATTCAGGTGCTTAACAACATCGAGGAACTTGAACAGAAGATCAGAGATCTAGACACACAGATGGACGAGTCTATCAGAGAGGTGTGTGTGCTTTGAATGAGAAGCTTTATGTGTTTTAAAGTGAGGGAATATGTTTAATAATCTTTCCTGAAGCTCAAACAGTAGTGCGTGGGGCTAGCAATGCCAAGCTCATGGGCTCGATTCCCAGAAATCACAAGCCGTTTTGATTAAAAGCATCTGAGAAATGTATTAATGTAAATGTCTTCATTTCTGCCAGTAAATAACTCTTACAGATGGACTCGCTAGACTCTTTACTTTTATTCTGCAACGTTATTTTAGTATTAATTATATACTATAGAATTTTTTAATGTTTTGTTATGTTTTTATTTTAATGTAAGATTTAGTCTTTTTTTTGTTTTTGGAAGGGGGAGGGGGAGGGGGGGGGGGGGTTGTCATTTTTTTCTATATGGCTTTTTTTTTATTTCAGTTTCAGTCATTTTAGTACTTAAACTTCAACTTATTTAAGTTAATTGCCAAAGACACATTTCTAAATTAAAGAATATTTACATAGAACATTTTTTTCAACTTTATTTCAAGTACCAATTTTTTTTTTTTTTTTTAAAGTGCCTCTATTATGGGTAATGAAAGGTTCATATTTTGTTTTTGGGAGTCCCCAACAACAGGTTTACATGCATGCAAGGTCAAAAAAACACTTTCATTGTCTTATAATATGCATTTATTTTTACCTTATTTACTCAAGGACTCTCAAACGATTCGATCAACGATTCATTTTTCCAAACCCCCCCTTTGTGTGACGCTAATCTGCAGTGATTGGTCTCATTTTCATGTCATCTCGCCTGTAATGCCTGATAAAGCAGCAAGCAGTGCTGCTTTGTCTACAGCCGTTACCGGGGAAACCACTATTTTACCGCTCCAAAAGTGGCACCTAGTGGCAAAGAATTAATTTGCTTTTCCATTCAGACTAATGCGAAAAGACGAGGAGCATCTCGCTGCAGCCCACAAGATCCAGGAGGTGTGGTTGGATCCAGATCCAACTGCCACCTTAAATATACCTAAACCATCTCCACCCCCTGATCCCTAAACCTACCAATCTCCACCCCCTAGATGTGGATCCAACCACGCCTCCTGGATCTTGTGGGCTGCAGCGAACCCTACTTGGAAAAGACCAATAAGTGGGCGGGCAATATGCTAAAGTTTCATGTAGACGTAAACATGAAACGGCTTGGGATCTGTTTTTAAAAACAACTCGTTTCGATGATTCAGAGTCGACCCTTTTTTATTGAGAGACAATAAATTTTATACACGGTGCACTCTTAGATTTTAAACTTTTTCACTTAGAGGTGTGTCACACACTGCATGAAAGGTAATTTTCAAAAATCCATAATAGGGTCACTTTAATGCTTTTAGTTTTAGTTGTGCAGTGACTCTAAAATCAATAAACATTTGATTCTGTCATTAGATGGAGGTGGAGAGAGCTCTTTTAGACGGGGAGCAGGAGGCAGAAGTGGCTCAGCTACAGAGCGATAAAGAAATGCTGGAACAGCTCAACGAAAAAATGGCCAACGTGGAGAAAAATGCTAAAAAAAATCAAACTCGGGTAAGCATCAGGTGGCAATGTAGTTTGTACAGCTTGAAATGATTCCGTATAGTATATCAAAGCTTCAGGACAAAGTTTAGTGTCTCCAAAAATTCAAACATTCACTAACTATACTTAAAACTCGCGTGTGAACATTTTTACACAAAAATCTTGATTTACGAGCAAGTTTGTACTTAATAGTTCTCCCTAAAATGAAAATTTGCTGAAAAGTTTAATTTCAGGATGTAGATGAGTTTGTTTTTCATCAAAACACATTTTGAGAAATTCAACATTACATAACTCGCTCACCAAAGGATCCTCTGCAATGAATGGGTGCCGTCAGAATGAGAATCCAAAGAGCTGATAAAAACATCACAATAATCCGTGAGTAATCCACATGACTCCAGCCCGTCTTATGAAGTGAAAAGCTGCAGAAAATCCATTGGTGAGCAGATGGTATAATGCTATAGTTCTCCAAATGTGTTCTGATGAAAAACCAACTGATCTACATCTTGAATGGCCTGAGGTGAGTACATTTAAATGTTTTAGTGAACTATTTAGATGGAGGAAAACTTGTACTCCGTTATTAATGACAGCCACCCACTGACATCACATCTGCCTCCCTTTTTTCCAGTTGATCTCTTCCTTGCTCTAACCCAAACTTGCACTTTCTCTATTTCTTTGTCCGTCCTATTTGTGCCCATCTCATCGCTGTGTGCTCTGTATGTGTGCGCCATCCGTACGGTAGGACAAAGCCCTGTTGGAGGCAGAGAGAGTTAAAGTAGAGAGGCTAGCTGAGCTGATCTCAGAGCAGAAGACCCAGTTGGACACCTGTCCTGAAGCACTGAAGGAGCAGCTCCAGAATCAGCTATCCAGGGTCAGTCAGTTACCATGGTCTCCCTCGTACCTGCGCCCACCAACTATCCTGCTGTCTGTCTCTCACAAACACTTCCTGATGTGTTTTTTCCTCTCTGCAACAGCTCTGGAAATACCTTTTGTTCTTGTTGGTAGGCCTTTCTTCTCTGTGTCTTTTAACATTCCAAAGTTTCCTGAGAACTTGCCCTTGTCTGTTTTCTGTTTAGCACAATCTTGTGAATTGTTGCTGATTTTTCAGTTTAGTTTAGTTTGGAGTTGCACCATGATGTAAAAAATGTAATCTATTGCCTCATGCTTAGTTTTCTTGACTTTTTTTGGTAGGACACTGAAGCTTTGGAAGCGGAAACAAAGCGTTTTGAAGATCTGGAGTTTCAGCAGCTGGAAAAAGAGAGCCGTCAAGATGAAGAGAAGGAGACACAGACGCAGCAACTCCTCAGAGAGATCGCAGAATATCAGAGATCTGTTGTCACTCGCAAGGTGTGTAGAGGATTTGAATCGTTGGGTGTTTGTGTGACGACGAAGAGCTTTTTAAAACCATATTTTTTACTTCTGCACATAAAAACTGCATGCATTAAAGGAGAGGCTACTTACCCTGAAGAAGCAGTCGACCCAGATTACCCAGCAGGCCCAGAGGGAAAAGGAGAACTTTTTGAAGGAGAAGAGCAACCTCATTTATATGCTGCAAAGAGTGAGTATGTTTACACAGAATGTATTTATATAAGTGTTTTTATAAGTATAAAGAATACATACATAAACATAGTGCTTGTAAGACGTATTTTGACTCTTTGTCCACATTTAAAATGCATTTTTTTTAGTGATCAACTTTTTTTCCATTTTAAAAATATAAACATTAGTGTTACACATGCATGTAAAAGGAGCACACATATTTTTGCACATAAAATAAAATAACAACACTGAACAAACTATATACAACTTGCAAAGCCTATATTAATATATTTAAATGTATTAATTCATTTCATATCTTAACCCTCCCCTTAAGATATCATAATGGACATGTACAGCTCAAAAAATTATTTGGCTGTTTTTAGTTAAGTAGAACATGTACAGTTTTATCATTTGTATACACTTCTAAATATGAAATGTTTTACTTGAACATTGTGCTAGTACTATCTTTCTTTAGAGTAAATTACATAATATTCATGCATAATGTGTACAGATAGATTTGTTCATTTCTGAATGGTCTACTTATTTCATTTCAGGAACGGGAGAACCTTGCATCTCTGGAAAGGAAGTACTCTGAGCTGACAGGTGGTCAAGCCTTTCCTCTCAACCCTGTCTCCATGAAGGAGGTAACATAAACCATTTCTATGAGTAAGAAACTAAGCTCAGTAATGACAAACAAAGATTTTCAATATTGAAAGACTATTATTTTACCTGTCTTTTTGAATGTTCCAGCACTTTCGCTCTCTGGAGGAGAGGAGGCGGAGCAATGGCAGTAAAGAGGGCGGAGTTCTGCTAAGTGACGGCGGAATGTCCCGTAAAAGAGAGAGGCAGAGCTCCGGAACCTTAAACTCTGCCCTTAATCGCAGTCTGTCTCCAAAGGTCAGACAACAGATACGGAACATAGGAAAAGTATTTGATACCATCTTTAAAAAATCTTGAACATTTCAGCACGCATTGTTTTGTTATGTGGAAGAGAGGTTTAAACAGTCTCGTTTGCTCTATATTCTTAATCCTGTAGCCCCATATGCCGCTGTCTCAAAGCTCTAGCTGTGGTAGTGTACTCCCCCGCACTCTGTCTGTCACCTCGCGTGACCTGGACACCCGCCGCCTGCTCAAGGGTAACACACTGACCATTATCCTATGACACCGATAGTTCTGCAGGTCTACAATTCTACAAGTTTTAAGCAGAGAAATAATCATATTTCTGAAATCTATTAAGTATATATATTTGTATTAGTTAAATATATGCAAATAAATAATATATATTATATAAATATATATATATATATATTTATGTTACTTTCTTCAGTACACACTCTGCCTGGAGTTTTGTGTTATTTTTATTATTATTATATGTATACAATTGATTTATTATTTTGGATTCTATACATTTTCTTTTTCTTCTTTTTATTAATTTTATTGCTGTTTGACTGTTCTGAGATGACTGATTGAAATGTTCATAAAATGAAATGTATATGAATTATAATCTAGTTACATTTACAAATATATATATATATATAGTGAACATATACATTAATCTAAATTTCTGTAGGACTTTGAAAAATTAGGCTGCATATATTTGATCAAAAATGCAGTGAAAGCAGTAATATTATGAAATATTATTAGCGTTTAACCCTAAAAAGGGCAAAACCATAAAGAGACATCAGAAAATTAATTTATTGCTATTTTCCATCTTATTGGGACTCAAATAATACAATTTTCCTAAGGTTGGTCTCTTTTTTTTTTTTTTAAAGAAGACACATAGCAGATTATTGCTCTTTTTATTAATATTATTGCTATTTGACTGTTCTGAGATTATTCACTGAAATGTTTTCAGTCAGTTTAATAAAATTAAATGCATATTAATTATAATCTAATTACATTTATTACATTTACAAATATATATAGTGAACATGTACACTAATTTAAAGTTCTATAGGACTTTGAAAATTCAAATTTAAAACTAGAGATTAAATAATATAATAAAAATATCTCAATATATTGCTACCTGAAAGCATGTGGTGTATTGATGGAGCCATTTCTTTTTGACATTTCTAAGTGACTTGACATTTAATGAAAAAAACTGTCAAAAAATACTATATCTAATCCAGGGATCAACAAATCGACTTGAAAATAGGCTATTTTGTCTTTGCGTAGTAAACACACTAGCAGCCACATAGAAACTATATGTAATGTTGTCTGATATATACACTACCAGTCAAAAGTTTCGAATAATTCAGATTTTTTTAAAAATTTGGAAAAAGATGTCTCTCTTCATCCCCAAGGCTGCATATATTTGATCAAAATGCAGTGAAAGCGGTAATATTATTAAATATGATTACAATTGAAAAGATTCAAGATTCAAGATTTTTATTTGTCACATACACAATTATACAGGGTATAACCAGCAGTGAAATGTAGGTAAATGTAGGAAAATAATTGTTTTCTATTTGAATATATTTTAAAGTGTAATTTATTCCTGTGAGGCCAAAGCCGATTTTTTAGCAGCCATTTCTGCAGGATTCAGTGGCACACATTTTTTTAGAAATGATTCTGAATGTCTAGAGAAATACATTTATTTTTAATTTTATTACTTCCCCCCTTTGTTCTTGCAGCAGGTCAGCTGTTTTTGAATGACGAGAGGCAGAGAATGAGTGAGATGTCAAATAGGACAGTTTCTGAGACAAACGTCTTCCTGGAGCCGTTTCACTACATGGATAACGGACTCAACTTTGACACAATGAGTGTGGACAGTACAGAAAGCCTAGAGACCAGCATTTCCGCCTGTTCACCAGACAACATCTCAAGGTGAGACCATGACTTTGTTCAAGATAAGGATAGGTTTGTTCTAACAATTCAAAGTTTTTATTTTGCTTTTAGTATTTAAGCATATAGCATGTCCATTTTACAGATATTTACTGGAAACCTAAGATATGCTTTTTTTGTAAAATAAGAAAATTTTAAGCATATTAAACAGTAACACCCCCTTTTTACAGCCAGCTTTATAAACACACTATATCATGACATTGTTGCCATTACAATTGTGTGTAGTGAGTAAGAAATGTGTGTATCTCTATTGTGTGCTTAAATGCATTTATTACTGTTTATAAGGATGCTGTATAGACAGAAGGTCTGCCTTTAAGTAGCCTAGATATAAACACGTCCCGTCTGAGGAATTTTTATTGCATTCCAAGGTCGCTCCAAGTAGCTGAAGCTTAAGATGCTCAATGACACATTGCCAAATGAGGTTGAGGGTTTTAACCCTTTGGTTTTATTGGACAATACATTATTTTTATATGAAATTTGCTCCTATAATCTTGAGACCTGAAAATCATCAGCGTAAAACACGCTGTCTAACAAAAGTGTGCATGTGTGTTCTGTACAGCGCCAGCACAGCTAACATGGCAAAGATCGAGGAGATGGAGCGCATGCTAAGAGAAGCTCAAGCTGAGAAGAACAGGCTGCTGGAGCACAGGGTACATCAGTTTCTCTCAATCTGCATGCTTAAAGAAACCAATATATAGATGCATGAAAACAGAACTTTTCTTTCTTCTCTGCAGGAGCGGGAGATGGAGTTGCGCAGGCAGGCTATTGAAGATGAGAGGAGAAGGAGGGAGGAATTGGAGAGGAGACTGCAGGAAGAGACAAACCGAAGACAGAAACTAGTGGAGAAAGAGGTGAAGCTCTGGGAGACTTAGAGAGTTCAAGTGAAAGAGGGAGAACAGAGAGAGACAGAGACAAGAAAAGTGGAGCATAGGAAGTTTCATCTTAACGTATTTCATCAAATATATTTTGATTAACTATATCTAAGTTCATCAAAATAAACTTATTTAAGGATGCACAGATTTAAAAAAAATTTTTTTTAAGGCAGTCACAAAGAATAAATAATAATAAATGCATATAAATATTCTAATATAACAATTTTCAATTCTAATATTTGTACTTATAAAATTTTACCAATTTTTGATATATTTTATTTATGTGATGCATCATAAAAGCAAAAGTGTGTTTTTTGGGGGTTTTTTTGTATGCCTTTTTTTCATCTTGATTTTTTTTAATCTTGAGGGACGTTTTTCTTCTGTTTGATTTTTTTATGACATGAGACACAGCCAGGATCCAAAATGAACTTTTTGCCATGTCATCACTGTCAGATGATTTTTAGAATTTATCATCCATATAAAAATATATATGTGTATGTGTATATCTATATATATATATATATATATATATATATATATATATATACACACACACACACACGCACACACATGCACACTATACATATATACATTTACATATATAAATATGTATATATATGTGTGTGTGTGTTTGTATGATTTTTTTAATAGACAAGGCCTGTATTTTGCATCATAACTGTTAAGATATTTTTTGTCACCCATATTTCTAGATTATATTTTTAGCAGTTGAAGATCCTATAAAACGCAATAAATCAAATATTATTTATTTAGATAAACTAAACAAAAGCAGCATAAAAGAGCACAAAAGCAAAAGAAAAAATAAACAGTAACACAAAATGAATCACATATTAAAACCTAATGGCCGATAGTTTTAATTTGATCAGTAAAGAGTCTATATGTGTGGCTGATTAAATCAGTGCATCTCTGCCTCTGATCTAGTATGTAACATTCTAACACAAAATGTAGCTAGTTAAGCAGATTCCTTCTCACTCTTTACAATCGTGCATGCACGTAATTACACTAATTAGATTTTTGCTGTTTGTGTGTCTAGTCTCGTCCGCTGACAAGATACCTCCCAGTGAGAAAGGATGACTTTGACCTGAGAGGTCACATCGAGGCCGCGGGTCACCATCCTGAAACTTGTTTTCACCTGGCCATCACTGAGAAGACCTGCAGGGGGTTCTTGGTCAAAATGGGTGGGAAAATCAAAACCTGGAAGAAGCGCTGGTTCGTCTTTGACCGCAATCGAAGGACGCTGGCATATTATGCTGGTAATTACACTGAATATTTAGTCAAACATATCAAGCTTTATCAACCATGTCTGTGGCCTGCTGTGAATATCAAATGTGATTGTCTCTCATTTTATATGAACAGTTTGAAAATGTTCTAACAGTAATGCATTTCTAATAGAGACTTATAAGGCAAATGTTTTGGAGGTTAAAAAAAAATCTGAAATTTGAAGCATATATTTTGGGTAGTGCACTTGCATTGATTCTTCTGGTATAAGAGATATGATTGTGCTGTGAAACATTTAAAACATTTTACAAACTGGTAAATATCAACCTTTTATAATTTTTCAGTGAAAATGATCAGCAGGCAAGATATATTGAACCCACGGTCTATCTTTATTTTTTTTGTTGCATTTATTTATTGTAATAACTCCTGAATAAAATTTGGACAGTGAAATATAAACTTGAATTATTAACTAAAGAAGATTTATTAATAAGCGATTCAAAATAAATTTGCCATGAAACTAGTTTATACCACAGAGAGGCAGCACTGAGCTGTGCCCTTCACAAACGTTACAGGAGACAATGGCTACATCCAGCACTAACCTGCCAATCAAACCAGATTAATCATACAAAGATTTGATCTTATCTGTTACACACCGCTTTTATTTTACACAGTTATTTGTTATTTAAATATTTTGTTTAACCTTTTAACAACTGTATTATTACTCTGTATAAATAATACAGTTTAATAAAGGTTAAACCACATGCTCTTTTATAAAAAAATAAGGATGATAAATTATTTTTCTCCAGATAAACATGAGACCAAAATGAAGGGTGTTATCTACTTCCAAGCCATTGAGGAAGTGTATTACGACCACCTAAAGAACGCACACAAGGTGGGCTGCGGTACCATACTGCACATACTATGCATAGCTATACTGATTTTATGAAAAGGGTGCAAAATGTTCCAGTTGATAAGTAATTTCCTTCCATTAATCTTGTTTATGCACACTCTTTTATTCCATCAGAGCCCAAACCCCTCTCTGACGTTTAGTGTGAAGACACATGACCGGGTTTATTACATGGTGGCTCCTTCCCCAGAGGCCATGAGAATCTGGATGGATGTTATCGTCACTGGAGCGGAGGGATATACGCACTTCCTAGTGTGAGCAGGACTCATCTTTGTTTAACGACATTTAACAAGCCCAAAGTGACCTTCACACTTCAGCTCGGCCTGCTGAAAGGGTCCAGATAATGGGCTCATTTTCCACATCCCCCTTTCTGAAGAGGTCACACTTCTTTGATTCTCTTTTATCAGTACTGATTGTGACATGAGCGTCGACTGTTCGTTTTGCAGACATCCATGACCTAGTTTGGAAAAACTGGTGCTTTACCCACTGCGTCCTGTCCTGAGTTTACAGAGGCAGCTTTCAGACTTCAGAGGTACCAACTCTTGAATTTTTCGCACCGTTTTGTTCACTTCCGGGGTGAGACTTAGAACAGCTGTAAATAAGAAATCACTCACTCACTTTGCCAACTTACAATGAAGCTGGATATACCTCAAAGATTAACTGTCGTGCTTGTTAAAGCCGAACACCAAAAACAAACTGTTCCTGGAGTGCCATACAAACATCAGGGTATTGTTCAGCACTGTTTTCATATCCAGTACAGTACTGAACATGAATTTATAAACTTTTTTTAATATAATTGACCCTTGTATCTCTGTACACTTTGTATTATTCCCTCCTTTACCAAGTGCCTTACATTTGTCAGGATCTAATGAGAATAGCTATATATTTAGCTGCAAGACTTGTAGAACAGGCTGTGGTTACTATAAGTGTTCTTTTGTATCGACCAGTTGTACCTCCCTGATGCTCAGGAACATTCCAGAAGGAAGAATTTAGCACCAAAGACGAGCCGAATTTGTGTTTCAGCATGATATGAATGTAATAACTGACACCCATCAATTAAGATTCCATCTTTAATAATTTAGCACAAATGCATATTTTCATAAGATTTTTGATTAGGATCACAGATTTCTTGATTGTGTGTTGTACTGCAATTGACCAGCAGAGGGTCTTACTTTCAGTGATATTGAAATGATTACAGAATTTACTCACTTTAATCTGAAATATGAGATGTTAAAAGTTTAGTTTTGTTACCGCTGAACAAATCTATATTATATATACCATTATATCAGACTCGGGGCGTAATAGCATGTCTGAACTTATTGTGTATCTAGTGTTATTTTTCTTATGTAGGAATCAGTATATTTTCATTTAGAGTAATAATAATACAGAAACAATATGAATATTGATGTCAAGAAGAAATGCCATGGTTGTCGTATTAGGACAAAAATGAACACACAGGTGCTATCTATCAGTGGTTCTCAAGTGCTTTTGCTTCAGGAACCAGATTTTAAGAAGCCTTTGACGTCAATAACTAATGATATGGGGTGTTTTTCCTACTTTTTAAAAGTTTGTATGCATTTGTTTTACCATCCAAATGATGTGCAGTTTTAAATGTATTTGAATTTTATTTTCATATCTGTCATTCAGCCTCATATCTGGCAAATACTTCCACAATTTCACCAACAATTTAGGCTGTGAAATGAATTAATTTTAGTTTGCCAGCCAGTAGATCAATGCTCGGTGTTGGGAAGGTTACTTTGGGAATGTAATGGGTTTCAGATTACAAGTTACCCTATTTAAAATGTAATAAATAGTGTAACTATTTGAATTACTTTATTAAAGTAATGTAACTGATTACATTTGATTACTTTTCTAAATTTCTAATGAATGTTTCAACCGTTAATCACTTTCAGGGTTAACTTTAAAGTAGTACTCAACACTGATTACAGTCAAGACTTTCAAAATCCTTCATTCTTGAAACTAAATTATAAAATATAATTTTAAAGCACAGCCACCACCGAATCAGACTTTAGCACATCTTTGTACTTTGAGATCGTTCTGAGGTTAAATACAGATTTAAAATCGTAACAAGAAATGGTAAATATTAATAAAGAAGTATTCAGATGTAACCCCCTTTGTAATGGTTAACATTTTCATAAGTAACTGTAATTTAATTACACGTTTGTTTCTCAGTAACTGTAACGGATTACAGTTACATGCATTTAGTGATTAAATTGCGTAACACTGTTACATGTAACTAGTTACTCCCCAACACTGTCAATGCTGATGTGCACTTTGAGACAAAACTCTTTTCTTAGAGGTGCTTTTTCAGATTTCATTCAGTAAACAATACAGTACATTACAGGATAAGCACAGCAAAGCTTTATATACATCACAATATCATAAAATGTATCTTTTTTATATTCAGCGCTTATCAGTATTTGTTAAACCATTCTGTGTTTTTTATAAAAGCTATTTTTATTGTAAGCATGTTTTTAGCTCATAAAACGTGAACCATAATAAAAACATATGAACGAGTAAAACAAATACGTTTTTTTCATTTGTCTGTATTGCGAAAATTATGACGATACTGCTGGCTTTAAGCTGAATGTTTGTTTATATTTATTGTTAATTGTGATGATTAACTGCTTAACATGGCTGAGACATACAGGCCCTGAAACATGCACACCCTCTCACCTCCTGTTCACCCAGAAACATGTGATCAAGCGTGATTCAATTAATTCATTTAAAGTTCAATACAGCCCATCTGTCGCATATACTACCTAGTTTCAGACCCATGCTACATACTATAGTACATTTTGGACAGATAAATTGTATTACGTGTGTAATGTGAGAGTCCATTTTAGAACTCCTTGCCTCCTCACCACACCCCTCCTCTTATTGGACCCCCATTGGCTGACCTAGTGAGGTTGTCATAGCAACGTTTTTTTTTCAGTGGAGCATGGATAATTAGCCAAACATCTCCTAACAGAGAACATCTTTTCACCGGGGGTGTTTATATACACCGATAGGGAATAAGACACAAGCATTCTGTTGTCACGACCTGTTTTAAAGTATCAGGAGAGTTTATGACAATCCATGAGCCGAAGGGTATAGCCCTATTTAATATCAGGAAACATAGTTTAAATATGCCTTTGCTTTCTAACGTTTCATGTTTCAAAACAAATCTCTCAAAGAGATTATAATGTTAAGTCCATGTTTGGAAGCACATAAACGAAAAGCATATTCAGATGATATTAAATCGCTTTTTAATCCTATTTGTTGTGGCATCACCCGCTGCATTAAACAATTGTGTGTTGTCTGCATGTGTAATTGTGAATATGGCTAGCAAGTCGGCCATCATTTTATGCCATCTGCTTGAAGGGAGGGTCACTTCTGGTACAGTCTTTCTTGGCTAAATTATATTCCATTAGATTCAGACAATGCTGTGTAACTAGGGCTCAAAATAGGACCCTCATGCAGGATTTATCTTTTGCACATCTCCCTGCACTATTAATTTTTTGCCGCCCTAGATCAGTCTGCAAGACAGCATTTTACATTTTTTGCTTCGATGATTCACTTCAAAGTTTGTAATTGAGGCTATGCGATCATCATTATTGTAGTGTTTGGTGCAGCACATGTAACAGACGAGTTAGTGCGTAAGGCTTTCATCTTCTTCAGACCCCAGGGGGGTGGCAGATCCATAAGCAAGGGATGGTTTCCATTAACAGTGGGCTGCTCTTTGACTAATCACCCTGTGAAGTGGTGAAGTCCTCGTGTTTTTCCAGTTAAACAGTCCCACTGCCCTGGGCTCTGATTTGGACAACAGAGCCTTGTTTGTGCTGTGACTCCGTGAGGAGTTTTGTCTGTAAATATCCATCCTTTGTTTTTCTTTTTCCTTATGAGAAAACTGCAAACCCCCTCTACCTCTGTTCACCCCCCTGATGAATATCAATGCCTTGAATCTCCATCCTTATAAACATCAGTTGCTGTTAACTTGATTACAATGCTAGGAACTAAAATGGCTGTAGCTGAAAATGGAAGAACGTGAGAAAAAGAGATCCTTGCGCACCGCTTTTAGCATTTCTTGCTATGTCACGACCATCAGAAAGCACAACTGTGATGGAACCAAAAAGGCTTTCTTTTTTCCGACCCTCCCCTTCCTTGTTCTCTCTCTCCATCTGTACCACAATCCCTCTCTGTCTCATTCTCTTTCTCGCTCTGTGCACCACTGTTCCTCCATTTTAGCCTTCATTCATTTGCTCAGATATATTTTACAAAGGTTGACGATGATCCAGAGCCTCCCGCATTTAAATATCTGTGTCCTCGTAGACAACATAACCCATTAGAAATTTTTCATTTGGATGCAGCAGCTGCATGGTTGCGTGGTGGGAATTCTATAGCATCTTCGCTTACAGCTCAGTGACCAGGGAATGCTGACATTCATGAGGTTTGCTATTCAGGTCAGTGGGGTTTTCAGCCCAACAGCATGGCACTGCAGAGGAACCTGGGGGTTGAGAGGGGTGGGGCCTTTATAGTGGAAAGCTCTGTAGGGTTCCACTTCTACTGTCTGTCCTCGAACCAAAGAGTAACACGGTTACATAATGTCACTATAGAGCACACAGTCAGTCTCTCACAACCTAATTCTGTCCTATGCAATCCATTCCTATATCATAAAGCAACCTGCAACCGTTCTAGGTATAATCACATTTTATTGATTAAATAGGAAACATTGTGACATTAAGATAATCACACCCACTCATTCTCATACGCACAGTCATACACACAAAAATAGTCCTCTGTTAAACATGTGCATGTGATGGCAACTTCAAAAAAAGAAACCGATAAACATAACATCACTGTCATCCATGAAAGTCTTAGCTTACCTATAACACCAACTGCCTGTGAAACATCACCTCTACTGTCCATAGCCTTCTTTAACGCAGTCTCACACAATGTTCAGTGCAGGCAGAAAAAAAATCCACAGAGTTAGATCCATATGCCTCACGGTTCTTTGATGACATGTTACATACACATTTGTTACAGCTGGCAGGTACTGTGTGACTTAACACAGTGTTTAAAAAAACAGCGAGGAAAAGAACATCGGTGGGGAGAGTAAAAGAAGTGAGATGGCTCATCTTGTTGAAAAAGTAGGGCATGCGTTCTGCTACATACATTCAAAAGATACTGTGGTATATCCTGTCTTGGCATGAACTGTACAGGTAAGAGATTCTGTTTGTTTGCATACAACACAAGGGAGCTCCAAGAAGACTAACATTGATCCACAAAGTTCACTTGAAAAAGAAAAAATTGGAAAAAGACACCAGACAAAAAATTCTAAAAAAAACAAGTAACAAAGGCTACAAAGATCCCTCCATTGCTCGGTAACAAAAATTATTTTTTTCTGTGTGGCAGGCATGATGTTAAGAAAAAGCACCTTTGTGATGATACTGGGCTCCTCTGGTATTGTAAACCTGGATGAAAACCATAAGACTCAGTGTTGAATTGATTGTTTCTTCTCTGAGGCTTTTAATTACCACAAAAGACCATTACAGACTATTACGATGCTGGAGATAATGGACGGATACATCGTTTGTTTCTTCAGAGAAGGTCTACGTGGCTTTGGATTCCAGGTGAGGGCTCTTGTGCTTTAGTGCCTGCCATTTAATTTGCATGTTTGGTTGCCATAGGGATCCCTTAGACAGGGCCTGTGCATGTGCTGTCTGTTTCCTGGTCGCACACAGAGTTGAATCCACAGCATCAGTCTGTTCAAGAGTGATGTGAATAAAAACACCCAGCTGATAAAAGAATTGTGTGATTTGACACCAGTGTGTAAATTAGTTCAAATAACGGTAACAATCCAGTTGTTCCTGTGCTGCAAAAAGGCGTTAACCAGGCGTAGTGATGCCTGATTGAATATCAAAAAGTAAATCTTGAGAAAACTGTTGCCAGTGGAATGTTTCAGGATTTTGCCATAGACAGAATTACATAGGCAGTTATTTTCGGGTGACGGCAGCTGTAGCTGTTGGTGCAGGCTTATTGCTGGTCCGACGAATGGGCATTTTGGACACCGGTATCTTGGAACGTGTGGCTTCTGCCCTCCCATGTACAGAATGGTAGGTTGCAGTAGATCCGTGTTTGATTGGGATCTTGGAATCCCGGGTTAAGCTTGTGGCACCACCTGCAGGACGTGCTGATGTCTGGAGACCAAGTTTTCCATCGAGAATATCTTCTTGGCTTGGGGTGATAGCCCCTGATTCTGTGGAGACATCACTGAGGGCCTCCTTGCTGCTGCTCTCGCGTGAGAGAGTGAATGGGCTCTCCTCTTCGTGTACTGGTGTTGGTAGATTGGAGTGGTCCTCATCTCCATTGGGCTGGGAATCTCGATGATGCAGCTTAGGAGGTCTGCCTCCACCACTAACAGGGATCTTACTCAGAGTTGCGGGCTTTGCTGCAGGGCCCCTTTTCACTGTCTTGCTGATGCTTTGAGTAGCCACCGAGTCTCTATTGTCAGTTCCTTCTTGTCTTACCAGGTCCCCCCTTAAATCTATCCTGGCATCATCATCTGATCTTTTTGAAGAAATGAAGGACGGAGTAATACCAGACGGAGACTTCAGGACAGGAACTTGTGGTGCAGAGGTAACTGTGGGTGAGGAAGCGGTAAGAACAGGAGGTTTCGCAACAGGAGCAGTCGGTTCAGAGATGGAGGCTTTCCTTACAGATGCTGTGCCAGATTGGGTGCTAGATTTTGAAGTTTGTCCTGTAGGTTGTTTTGTCTCAAGCTTGGCAATAGGAGCAGTGTTTCGGCTTGTCGATAATCCAAATGTTGTTACAAGTTTTGGTCTTGGTGTTGGTGCAGGGGCTGGGGTAGGTTTACCAAAAGGTGGTGGATAAGGGGTGTATTTGGTTGCAGAGGTAGACATAGTATGTTTGGATTCATGGGTAACGCTTGGAGTGGGTTTTGTTGAAGGAGCTGGGGCTTGGGTAGGTTTAGGTACTGGGGCTGGGGCAGGTTCAGTAATTGTGGGTGAGTGGGAGGTTTCAGAAGGAGGGGTTGAGATGGATGGAGGAATGGGTGTAGAGCTTGGGATAGGTTTGATCATTGGGGCAGTTGTAGAGCCAGCTATTGTGTCAGGTTTTTCAGGGCTAGATTTAGGGGACAGGGCAGGTTTAACTGGGGAAGTGGTAGATTTGGTTGTGGGGCTTGATATAGGGCTTGAGGCAGGCTGTGTAATGGAGGCCGATGTAGGGGTTGGGGTAACTGGGGTAGTTGTTGCAGTCGCTGTGGCTTGAGGTGTTTGGATAAGTGTTGGTGTTGGGGTAGGCTGAGTTATAGGCATAGCTGATGGCATAGGGGTGGGTTTGGTGAGAGGGCTGGATATTGGGGTAGGAATAATAGGGCCAGTAGGCATAGATGGTGACATTTTGGTTATGGGAGAGGATGTTGAGGTAACTGCATGTTTTGTCAAAGGGCTGGGAATAGGTTTGGTGGTGGTAGGTGACGGGGTGGGTTTGGTTGCTAAAGTAGGGGAAGGTTTGGAGGAGATGGTTGGGCTGAGAGTAGAAGTAGGCGAAGGGCTAGGCTTTGATCTGGTAGAAGTCGTAGAAGATGAAGTCTTCTCTGAATTATCCACTTTCAATGTGCTCGGTGCTCCCTCCATTCGACTGCTAGCTTTGACCCATTCTGCCTCTATGTCTGCTACAATATCTCCACATGCTGTCAGTGAATCAAAGCTTAAAATTGATGAGATATCTCCGAGCAGTGTGCTCAAGCGTTCATTTTCTGGAGGTTTGCTTGCCCCGCTCACCTTTGCAGAGTCCTCAGATGACGTAGGGCCCTCTTGCGGTGTAGGCTTTTCCTCTGTCCCCTCCACAGAGCGAGGTGGAGGCCTGGGTGTCAGCGTGAGACTCTCCTTTATGATCTCAACACTGTTGGAGCGGGAAGCTAGAAGGGGAGGGCCAGGTTCAGCCTCCTCGTCATCCTCTTTCTCCTTACCACGCCAGCGCACTGTACCAAACAATCCCTTCAGGCCCTTCCGTTGCCGCCCGGGCCTCTGAGATTCAGTCTGAGCTTGCCATTCTCCCGTCAGTCCCCGTCTGCCTTTGCGAAGCATATTTAGGAAGCTCAGAGACTTAGCAGAAGTGAGGGAAGAGATGGACTGCCTTGTAGGAGTAGTTTCTGAATTCATGTTCCCACCTGTGAACTCCTCCATTGGAGCATCGTCCTGTTGACTCTCATCCTCCCGGTCAAGATCCACCTGCTCTGCCTCTGCTTCTGGGGCAGTTGGCTCATTTAATCCTTCCAGGGTTTTACTCCTTGACGGCGGTGATTTAGGGCCTCCATCTCCTTTTCCACGTATGGAGAAGATGCTAGCGACGCTGCTCCCAGGTTTCCGCTTGCTGAACAGTTTGAAGGCTTTTCTGATTTTACCTGGAGGCTGAGGGTCACATGGCGGTGGTTCACAGCTCTCAGACTGTGCATCCATATTCCAGCTCCACTGCAGTGTGGCTTTACCTTCGTCTCGACGGCTCGGTCTACGCTCACACGCTCTCTTTTTGTAACCTCACGCTAAGATGAATGAAATACAACTCTAATGAGAATAAATAAATAAATTACCTTATCCCTTTTATATCTCTGTAGACTGTTTTTTCTAGCAATGTGCATCTATCTCCGTCTCCACTCTCTTTTCCTCCCTCTGTCTTTTGCTCTTTTTTTAAGCGCTCCCTCTTTCTCTCTCTCTGCTGTTCCTCCCTCCCTAGCCCCCGCCCTCCCTCTCCCTCCCTTTCTCTCTGCTCCTCTCCTCTGGCTGCTCCAGCTGGTCGCCATGGCAACTGAGGGTCTAAGCAGCTTTCGTCAGCAATGGAGCGGAGCCAGGGGCTGTCATCATCCTACCCTGTTTCCTTCTTTCTCTCTCTCCCTGTCCACTCCCTGTTTTCATCCAACTAAGTGTTCCCATCTCTCACATCCCAGTTACTCATCCAGATTTATCCTTCCTATTCGTGATCGTGTTCTCTTCATATCAGCATCACTGCTGCATATGGAACAAAGGACAACACGGGCAGCAACTGGCTTGGTTTACGGCATCCCTACTGGGATAGATTTACAAACAAGCCACTCAATCAAATATCAATGTGATTGGAATGTTACCACTTCAAGCCTGTGTATTGAATTTATGTATATCAGAGGGAGGACATATTGAAGGGGTGTTGAAATTTTGTAATTAATATAGCTATGATGTGTATTAATTGTCAAGTCTTAAACATTCTCCACATAATTTCCTTCGCTTTCCCC
The DNA here is from genome assembly GCF_936440315.1 of Barbus barbus. Classification (NCBI taxonomy): domain Eukaryota; kingdom Metazoa; phylum Chordata; class Actinopteri; order Cypriniformes; family Cyprinidae; genus Barbus; species Barbus barbus. The sequence goes on from NC_136725.1 coordinate 16,345,703, forward strand.
ATCTCTTGTCATCTCACATGCACTGTCATTCTCTAACAATCTTCCTTCTCTCCTTCTGCCCCTCCCACTCAACCACCCACTATCTCTTTCTCTCCCACACACACACACACACATAATTCCTGTAGGACACAAGTACATGCGCTAAATTATGTGCTTATAGCCCCTCCTTTTGCTTAGCTGTGTCACACCTATTTCTCTAGGGTCTTATTGACACAAGGATTACAGTCATGAGAACAAATTTTTATCAGCATTCCTCTTGCCATAAATCTGACGAATCTTTCCCTTCCAGTATTTCCATCTCTGCATCTTTCTTGCATCATCTTTCATCTAATCTTGCTGTCTTTCATGATCTGCCCATTTTTCAAAGTAGTTCTCTCTCCCCATTTGTCTCTTTTTTCCATTTATGTATGAGATTACATATCACACCCATCTCTCAACCATGTTTATATATTTTTAAAAAGCCCATGTTTCAGAAAAGCAGAAATACGATGCATTTTGCAATGCATTTTGCTAATCAAAAATTAAGTTTTAATATATTCACGGTAGGAAATTTACAAAATATCTTCATAGAACATGATATTTACTTGATATCCTTATTATTTTGGCATAAAAGTAAAATCAATAATTTTTTCATACAATGTATTTTTGGCTATTGCTACAAATCTACCCATGCGACTTAAGACTGGTTTTGTGGTCCAGGGTCACAATTTAGTCATTTAGCAGACACTTTTATCCAAAGCAACTTACAAATTAGGACAATGGAAGCAATCAAAATCAACAAAAGAGCAATAATATGCAAGTGCTGCATAGTAAATACATAGTAAAATCATTTAATTTTACAAAGCAAGAACAATTTAAAAAACATCTAAAATCATTTGATAAGACTGATCCTAAATTTTATAGCTTTGAATATAAAATATGAAAATGGAGAAAGCTGAAACTTCTAAAGATTTTCAATTTCATGCATTTTTAGTTATTTTTCTCATTTTAATTTAGTTCATGAATTTTGATTATTTTTTACAACCGGTTTTTAAAGTGCCCCTATTATGGATTTTTGAAAATTACCTTTCATGCATTGTGCAACACAGCTCTAAGTGAATCAAAACAGCCTGCAAATCTGAAAGTGCACAGTGTATAAAGTTATTGTCTCTCAAAATAAAGTCGACTCTGAATCATTGAAACAAGTCATTTATAAAATTAATCCCAAGCAGTTTCATGTGCAAGTCAACATGAAATATTATTAGCATATTGCCCACCCACTTGTTGGTCTTTTCGCATTGGTCTGAATGAAAATGCAAATTAATTCTTTGCCACTAGGTGCCGCTTTAGGACCGGCTGTACACAGAGCAGCACTGTGCTCACAAACGCTGCTTCATCAGACATTACAGGCATGATTAAATGAAAATGAGACCAATCACCGCATATTAGCGTCACGCAAAGGAGGGGTTTGGAAAAATTAATGGCTGAGCTACTAGTTTGGGAGTTGTTGAGCAAATAAGGTAAAAGTAAATGCATATTATAAGACAATGAAAGTGTTTTTTGACCTTGCATGCATGTCAACCAGTTGTTGGGGACTCCCAAAACCTAAATATGAACCTTTCATTACCCATAGGGGCACTTTAATATATACAGGTTTTGTTTTATGTTGCATTTCCCCCCCTCACACTCTCTGGACTGCTGTATAATGTCTTTCCATTTCATTTAACTACACTTTGTTCTGGATAAAAAATACAATAGTTTGGGGGGTGAAAGACGTTTTTGTGTTATCTTGTGTAGGTCACCAAGTGAGCTGTCACTGGTTTCCCTTCAAAAGTAGTTAATTCTGCTTCTGTCCATGTATACAACTCCTTTTCTGTCCTTATCTGCTCAGTATTCTCTCTTTTAAAACAGGCTGCTTTCCTCCTTCCTTCACCCCATCACAACGAAACAATGAATTCATTCATCCTTAAGTGGTGCTTTCATTGGGGCTCACTAAACAGGGGCGACTCGCCAGACAGAACAACACATTTCTCTGTGCTAATACACAACCACACAAATAGTTATGGAAAAAAAGAGTGATAGGCTAGAACAAATGCTGGAAGAGATAAACCACCCACGAATGTACAACCTAATTGAATAATTGTCTTAAAACATTTGTCAGTTCGGTTCAAGTTTCCTTTTCTACTATTAGAGGAGCCTCAAAAATCATTAAATTGTGAATCATCTTGTGATATACATAAGAGTGAAACAGATTAGAGATAACAGAAATCTGAAACAGATTAAGTAAAAAAAAATGTAGGATGGAGACTTGAATTCTATCTATCGTTTGTTGATTGGATGAAGGCAGATCTAAATGGCATGGTTTAATAGAGAAGTCTGGCATTTATGCTACCGGGAGAAGTCTGTTATGTTACTGGAAGATACAGATATGACATTTTTCAAAGAATAGTTTACCCAAAAATGAGAAATTGATAAAAATTTTGTCACTTTCCAAGGCCATGTAGATGAGTTTGTTCAATCATCGGAACATGAAATTTAACATTATATCACTTGCTAACCAATTGATCCTCTGCAGTGAATGGGTGCCGTCAGAATTAGAGTTCAAACAGCAAATAAAAACATCAGAATAATCCACAAGTGAACAGTACTTGATCTGTGCATATTATACTCCTGATTCAGCAACTTTTTCACTGGTCCTGGAGAAATCAATATTATGGATAGAGGATTCGTGTTTTAGCTGGAAGCAATGGTTTGATGTTAAAAACAATAACATAATGAATGTTTACTACAAACATGCAGCTTTTCCCTTGACAAGACATTAAGTGATGGACTGAAGTCATACCTTTATCAGCTGTGTGAATTCTTGTTCTGATGGCACCCATTCACTGCAGAGGATCATGTGGTGATCATTTTTGGGTGAACTATTCCGTCAATAAAAAATGCTAATTTTCATAATAAGATTGAGCATTTAAAACATTTTTCAGTTCATGCTGACTTTAATGTAAAAGCGCTTTACTGCGACTCAGTAGCCTATATCAAAATTCACAGCATGGCCTGAGAGAATTTCTGAATTTTTTCAGAGTGAGTTTAGATTTCATAAAAAGGCCCAAGCATGAGGTATAGTTTGTGCAAGAAGTTTTGCTTAATTTATAGCTAAGAACGGATGATATATATATATGTCAGGTGTGTAAATATAAATGCTCAATCACATTATACAGTCATTAGAGGCTCAAGACTTTTAAATTTTTTTTTATTTTAAATGAATCTCTGCTGATTATAACTCTGCTTACAAAAGGGATTTATTATATTAATCCCTAGAGTGCAGAGCACAAAAACAGTGAGTTTGTGTGTGTGTGAGAGTATTTTATCAGGAGCAAGAGTTCTAAATCAGGCTCAGCACAAGATCTCCTTATCACACGTGAACAGACAATTTGTTCTTTGTTCCATGTTTAGTTAGTCCTCTGACGAACTCACTTGTGAAACCTCCTGAGGAGAAGAGCAGAGGTGGAGAGAGAGGACCAGAGGGGTCTATTCTCTACAGAATAGAGATATGAAACACATCTGGCAACAATATTGCAATTCCCCTGCAGGACAGGGTACGGGGTGGAAAACGAATCCAATAAAGCTCACAAATAAACCGACTTACCATCCAGACCACCAAGCCAGCAAACCGACAATGAATCAAATTATGCTCAAATGAAAAGTAGCACACTGATGAAGATGACATTTGGGACATCCAGTCTAACTCAAATAGAATAAACCGAGTTGGGTGATTCAAATCCATCCAGACTGTAATATTGATTTTCTTTTCCATCCCTAGCTCAAGTCCTCTCACCTCTTCACTGTCTCAACGGCAGACCAACAGTGATGCTTAAACTACTGCACTGCTTCCATCTGCTGAAGTAATGCTGAATTGCAAGTGAAATATCAAATTAGCTTTTGTTTTGTTTTGTTTTATTTTATCAATAGCTGTAATACTGATGACAAATTCTCATAAAATTAATTCATTTAAATAGTGATAGATCGTGGATCAATGAAATAACGTTAATAAAGGATGAAATAAGATTAATGAAATAAGTATGTTTGCACTATGTCTGTACTTTCTTCTGCACTGGAAGCTCCTGTAGTCAAGTCAAATTCCTTTTGTCCTTTTAAACATGGTAATAAAGCTCTTTCTGACTTCTGACACCAGGGGCCAGTTGCATGAACTAGCCACCTTTATTAAGACTGTGTCTTAAGAACTAATTTGACTAACTAGCAGTTGTCAAGGGGCAATCAGTCATACTCTTCCAATACCAATAAGACCAATCTACCTTTTCATAACTTAATTAAAAAAGTTATAACCAGTCTTGAAGAAAAAAATTAGATGACTAACATTTTAAGACTAATCTAAACAGTTTATGCAGCCGGCCCCAGAATGTAACATCAATGACATATGTAAATTAACCAAATAAAAGTGGAAAAATAAAAGCATATTAATAAACTGTCAATATGGTGAGCACATTTAAACAGCTGTAAACACATTGACTTTCACTTGGTTTGACTTAAAAATATTTAATACAATATATTTGCTGAAGTATATTTCAAAATATATTTATGTAGATGTATTTTCAACAAATAGTCCCTTTTTTTTGTTTATTTAAAATATATTAAAAAGCTATATTTTTTAAGTATTTAAAATATATCTTGCCTTTCACATATTTCAATTTAAGAAAATGCATTCACACAAGGTAGCCTATATTTAACATTTGAGAAACTTATTTGTGAACATAAATTTCCTTCTAAACATAAAAAAAATTAAATTTAATAAAAATTAAGCATGGATCATAGGCCTAGTTGACAATATTTAAAAAAGAAACATCATATTAGGATATATATATATATAACAAAAATAAAATAAACAGTTAATTCATTATATAACTGTAAGAGGAAATGTATTTTCTTGCCCCTTTCATTGAGTTTCAGTGTGCAAAATATTTTTGGCATATATTTAAAACATATTTTGAGTAGAAAAAAATATTGAATATTAAATAAATAATAGTGAATAGTCTTAAACCCTCACGTATAACATGTAGGGCAGAATGGCAATGAACGCTGATTTAGCCTAATTTTGAGTGTACTGTTCCTTTAAGGTTCATTTATCACATAATAAGACAAACACAGAACTACATCGAATAAAACCGTGCGTCTATTGTATTTATTAATTTAAAAAGGGTACATTGGAAAGCAACTGCCCGATAATGTGGGTTTAATGTGCTGCTGGTGTGAAGAAGTTCTTTGTTTTTGGCCGCGCGCATAGATCGGTGCCGTGACGTCACCGACACCCTTTCCGAGGGTCAGATTAAAGATGGCGCCCTCTCATGCGGTAAAATGCTGTCAACGGGGCTTATCCTGGATACCTGTGATTTTTATCAACCTGGTCGTGTGCTGGTCCTACTACGCTTACGTGGTGGAGCTCTGTATATGTAAGTGTCGTCCTAAATTGGCTTGGGTGAATGGAGCACAGCAGATAATAGTTGCTGGTTAGTTGTTGCAGTGGTTTTGGGCAGGAAGTGTCAGTAACTGACTGGTACCAGATATGTATCGAAATTCCGCTCAGTTTCTCAGTACAGTAACGTTACTCGTATTTGTGCATAATTCATATCGAATGTCATGACTTGCTTATGAACTTGTGTTTTGATATCAATTATTGTATGGAGTGAAGGTTCAAGCTCGAGCGATTGAGACGCCTGATAATTAAAGAGCAGATATGAGAAGCTGTCTTACTGAAAAGAACTTGAATATATTATTGATTTTCAATAATAATTCTCATTTCACTATCGCAGATTAATTAGACAGTAGAGCATGTCTTTCAGGACTAATAAACTTGTTTTTCATTAGTCAGATGAGTAGTTGTTCATGTCTAGCAATATCATTTAGTGTGATATGCCATACTTTTATGCTATACTGTACTGAAAATGTATATGCAGATTATCTCATTACTTGATAAAATTTATTATATGGAATATTTATTATTTTTGAAATCCCATTGACATAATTAAGTTTTTTTTCTTCTGATAATTAACTCAGAATATGAAAATTCTGTTATCATTTTTGTATTTCATAGGTAAACTATCCATTTAAGTGAACTGCAACAAAGCTAAAAGTGAATCTTAAAAAAAATAAAAAATTTGATCTAAAGTGTGAAATATGAATTTTATCTTTGCTGTTGAAGTCTATAACGTGAGCGGTTCTTAATGACTTCAGTGAGCTCTACACTCACTGCAGTTCCACCCAGTTATTACTTCCTCATCAGTGTCTAAAAATACTCACTTCACTGTGTTGGGGTCCATTTATTACCCTAGTAAAGTGCAGTGATATATTATGAATCCTTCCTTATTGGTTCCCCCTCCTTTTTGCTGTGAAGGCTTGTAGAGTCTTTTAAAACTTTGACGTGATGAACTCATGATGACCGTATGAGCGTTGAAAGGAAATGGAATTTTGTTTTGGTTTTTTTGTTCCGTTTCTTATTTTATTGAACAAATGAAACAAGGGTTGTGACATGAGGGACAAACTCTCATAAAAGATGAATTCAAGCAGTATTTCATCATAGATTAGTGCAATGTAACACCAGTGAGACAAATTAACCAAATTGAAAACATAAAGGAAAATTGAAAAACTTTATATATGATGCTGCACACATTTAAACATCCTACATATGATATTTTGTACTATTTAATTATTAAATATTGAATAATTTATTAAAATATTGAATAAAATATAGTTAAAATAATAGTTAACAAAAGAGTTGCAAGTAAAGTTTCAAATCAGATTATTTAAAAGTTTTTTTAGTTTCACAAATGAAGCAAGGGTTGGAACATCAATGACAACTCTCAGCATTTATTAAAATGTTTAATAAAATAAAAATGAACGTGTTTAATGAAAACAAATATTTAACTATAAAAAAACCTGACTCCTACTGACTGTGCCATCACGACATGCATCTGTCAGTCACTTGTTGAGTCGTCATGACAACCAGGGTATTCCATCCGTGATGGACACAAGGCTCTTTCTGACAGCTCTCTGCCAGATGGCAGTACCAGTCACCCGGCGCTCTGGCCTTACTGGGCTGATCTGGTGGGAACTGAAAGGGTGCTGAGAGAAAATCAGTGGTATCCCAGCACTCAGCAGATGGCTTTGTGAATTGGGCCAGTTGTTCTTGATGGGATTGCTGATAGACCTTTGCTTCTTTCTCTCTGCAGACACAATCGCCAACACAGAGGAGCAAGGTAAGAGGAACTCCAGTGTAAGCAAGCACACAATATTGCAAAAACAGTTAACAAATCCTTCTCTTAGCCAATCTGGCCTCCTGCTGTTCTCTTAGTCACATGTTTTGTCACACCAGAATGAACAAAATATCTCATTTAGAAAATGAAGTAACAGCTATTATTGTTATTATGTATGAGTTATGATTTGTTTTACTAATATTCCCCTCATGCTGTTTTTCTTGCAGTTATTTATCTGATAGTGTTTCACGTCTTTTTCTTCATGTTCATATGGTCTTACTGGAAGACCATCATTTCCAAGCCTGCCAGCCCCTCAAAAGAGGTACTCTTTCTCTCTATTTGTCTCTTCGTTCTTCTTCCCTTATTTACATATTTAATGTTTAATGTAGTCTGAGCCATATTTTATTTTACTTAGTCTAGTTCTGTTGCTGTTTTTTGAGAATGTAGTCTAGTTGTACAACTTTTACCAAGTCACAGATTAATAAATAGATACACCATCTTAAATGTCAGATGTTATGGTTATTTTAATTATTAGGCACTGTATTATTTGCATGTAGCATTGCTTTTTTCCTCTTCGTAACACTATCAGAACAGACATGTTTAGATTCAGTAGTCCAGTGTTTTTATTGTTAAATAAACCTAAAACTAAAATCAAAATAAAGCTAAATGAAAATATAACTATTGGATGATAAAGTAAAATAAATAATAAAAAATAGGAACTGTTGCTTTGGAAACTAGCAGATATACAAAAAAATAAAACTGAAATAGTAAATAAATTAAAGCTAAATAGAAAAAATAAAAACAATTATTAAAATAAAATAAACTGAGAATATAAAAATAAAAGGCATAAAACAAATATAATAGTATTTAAATTTTCTAAAACAACACTGCACTGGTCTAGAATAGATCTTGTTAATGATTTCTTCCTTATTGCTTGGCTCTCAGGTTCTCAATCCACCTGGGCTGTGTGGGAGCAAAATATGTATCATACTGTAATGTGTATGTAGTTGGCTTCAGGCTCTGTAATGTTCCTCACATCTGCAGGAGAAGCAGCAGCGGGAGCCTTTAAACTCTGGCTGCTCTGTAGTTTTATTACCACAGAATATAATGACAGAGAAGAGGAAGAAAGATGTAAGATAATAGGCGTTTTGAACTGCCTGTGGGATGCGAGTTGTGGCTTAGTAGTTAGCACACATGCTCAAACAAGTCCGGCTCTGTCATCTTGTCAATAAAGATGGCAAAATTTATATTACAAGTGTCTTTGTTAAAAATTAAAATATGTGGTTGAATTTAGTTGCATATGCAGACTCATAGTAGTTTGTTCTCATACACAACTCTATCTAACATCCTGTTGTGTCTCTTAGTTCTGTCTCCCTAAAGCAGACAAAGAGCTGTATGAGAAAGAGGAGAATCCAGAGGCCCAGCAGGAAATCCTGAAGAGAGTGGCCAGAAATTTGCCTGTATATACTAGAACAGGATCTGGTGGTAAGCTTGAAAACTTACAATGGCATTGAAATCCCTCATACTTTTCTTTTTTTATAATGTTCTTCTGCAGTTAATTCAGCCCCAACCACTAATACTTTTGAAAGTATATTTAAAACTTGTATCTTAACAAAATGTGTCATTTAAAGTTTGCATCAATTTTTTACCCAAACTGTTACGGTGATGACATATGTAATGTAAAAATTAAAGAGCATTAAGTGATAAACGGAGTGTATGTGTGTGTGTGTGTATATATTATATTATATTATATTTGCATACTGAAATGTGATTGGTTTTCTTTGTGTTATACACTACCATTCAACAGTTTGAGGTCAGTAAGATTTTGGTAATGTTTCTAAAAGGTTATCATCACAAACTCTGCATTTATTTAATCAAAAATAGAGTAAAAACTGTAATGGTATAATTTCAGTATATTATCATTTTCTATTTTAATATATTTTACAATATAATTTATTTCTGTAATGCAAAGCTGAATTTTCAGCATCATTCCTCCTGTCTTCAGTCAGTGTCACATGATCCATCAGAAATCATTCTAATATGCTGATATAGAGGAGTTTTCTTTAATAGTTGAGCTGCTTAAAGCTGTGATAATATTTTCACAGGATTCTTTGATTAATAGAAAGTTCTAAAGAACAGCATTTAATAAAAAAAAGGTTTCTGTAACAATGTGAAAGTCTTTACTGTCACTGATCAATTTAACGCATCATTGCTGAATAAAAGCATTCATTATTTTCAGTAAAAAAACAACAACACATTTTACTGACCCTAAACATTTGAATAGTTGTGTATCTATCCATGTCTATACTAGTGACTCAATGTTTAGTTTTTTGAATGAGTCCTCTGTCCTCATCAGCTATCCGGTACTGTGACTGCTGTCAGTTGATCAAACCGGACAGATGTCATCACTGCTCCACCTGCGACAGGTGAGTCCACTCAGAAAACATAGTTACCTTGCTTGTATTGGATTTGCACAATATGTATTTTGATCCTTTTGTTTTTTCCAGATGCGTCCTGAAAATGGATCACCACTGTCCATGGTATGTCTGGGGATGTGTTCAGTCAAAGACTATAGAAATAAAAAGACAGTTCACTCCTATTCTTATGAATGGGGCAATATGGTGGAATAGTCCCACCTTCTAAATGAAAGAGCCAATCGCTGATTGGTAAAGTCACTGCAGCAGCCGTTAGAAGCTCTGGTTTCCATAGAAACCTGAGGCTAGTCCAGTCAATGCGCATGCACAGTCTTAAGCGCGTTATTAAAAATAAGCTTTTTAAGCATAAGAAACAACATTCAAGGGGAAGTTCATTTCAGATTTTGTTGCTGATTTGAAATATGTTTCATATATATATATATATATATATATATATATATATACAGTATATAAAGTTCAGCAAGCATTTTTTGAGATTTCAGGATTCCCCCATTGCCAGGAGGCATTGCAAATATGGCAGCCGAGTGAACGGTCTTTCCTTGAAAGGGATTTTGGCTCAGTTTGTAATCTGAAGTTATGTTGCCACATAGTCTGTCACTTAGTTGCTTTTAGCTACTATGTATCTTATAACTCTGCGTTTCTCTGTGTTCTTCCAGGGTTAATAACTGCGTTGGATTCTCCAACTATAAGTTCTTTGTGCTGTTCCTGGCGTACTCTATGCTGTACTGCGTCTACATCGCTGCCACAGTTTTACAGTACTTTATCAAGTTCTGGACAGTAAGTCCACACATTCACACAAAGACATCTGATTCCTTTCATTTCTCACACTTCTCGCTTCTCACCTTCTGCTATTTCTGAGAGCAAACTTCAGCTTGTCTTTCCATTAATCTGTTCTCCTGTCTGCATGAAAATGAACTGCAGATAGACTAAAGAATTATGTAAAGGCTAATGTACAGTTAGGTGGTCATTATCACAAAATAAACCTCAGGGAGAGGATTTAGGATTTATTTAGCTTACTATATCCTGCTTATTACACAGTTACACACTAAATAAATAAACATATATACTGATTTGAGCTTAAATAATTTTTTAAGGGGCATAAATAAAGACAGAGTATAAAGATTTCTATTTTAAAATAGATTTCAAATAAGATTTTCTATTTATCAAAGAATCCTAAAATAAAATAAAAATTAAGCAGCACTGTTTTTAACATCAATAATAATGATAAATGTTTGAGCAGAAAATGAGCATATTAGAATGATTTCTGAAGGATAACGTGACACTGAAGACTGGAGTAATGATGCTGAAAATTCACAGGAATAAAATCTATTTTAAAATATAGAAAAATATAAAGCAGTTATTTAAATGGTAATAACATTTTTTACAATTTAGCTGTTTTTATTGTATTTTTGATTTGATTATTATTTTGTAAAATAAATTAAATATCTTTTGAATAAATTGTTTTTTAATTTTTTTTTTTTTTAAATAAAATAAAAAAATATTTATTTATTTATTTATATCCACTAATATAACTATATATTTTCCTCCATATATTTTTTACTAAAAAAATGAATATTCGTAAATGCCATGCAATGGTCTTTGTGTGTGCGTGTCAGAAAGAAGGAAGAAAAAAGGCATGTGTCAGCTTCTAACATTCTGTCTGTGTTTTTAACACTTTGCCTGAAGCTTTGCAGACGGAGAGCTATAGAGCATTGCCCGGAGGTAAACCACTCATGCTTGCTTTGCATTGTTGTGACTGTTGGGGTTGGTTTGGTGTTGCACTGTTGACTCATTTTGCATTGTATTCTCTTACTGATTAAAATCAACAGCAGTGTTGCAATAAAGAGTGCAGTTTAGCATATTACATCTACAGATGCTTTTTAGAAGTATGGCAGTCAGTTCTTACTAGACGTGGATATTAGTGTTGTAAACCGTAAACAGTTTTGGACATCTGACGATATTAAAGGTAATGCGTGTAAATGTTTTTGTCCTGTAGTTTGAGAGCAGCATGTGTTTGGGGTGGGATTTTTATTTCCCAACGCTTCGGGAACATCGCAAATGGGAAAGTGTCTGGAAATATTTGGTTTGGTGAAGCTAGCGGTTATAGTTAGAAATTACACACTTCACCTTTAAAAAAAAATCAGCTGTCATTTGTAAAATGCTTTGTAGAACAGCCTTACAAATGGCCCAGTGAGTGAGGATCTTGCCTAAATATGCCTTTGTACACTGGTGTATATTATGAACCTGGTTTTTTTTTTTCTTTCAATTTGTCATGTTCTGATTTCCTGCTCAACAGAATCACCTGCCAGACACTCATGCAAAGTTCCATGTGTTGTTCCTGTTCTTTGTGGCGGCTATGTTCTTCATCAGTATCCTGTCACTCTTCAGCTATCACCTGTGGCTCGTGGGAAAAAACAGAACCACTATAGGTAAGATGTTAATACTTGCTGCTTCTTTTATTCTACTTTTCAATTCATTTCCATCTGTATAAGTATTGCTGTTGCTTGCTTTTTTCAACTTTTTTTTTTTTTTTTTTTGGTTGAAATGTTTTTACCTTCTTAGAGGTATATATATTATACTTTCTTTAGTTTTATTAATCTCCAACTGTTGAAATGTTATTTATATTTGCTCCTTATTCTCCTTTTTCCTCTTCTTATTATTATTATTATTCTCCTTCTACTTCTCCTTCTTGTTCTCTTCGTCATACTTTTAGTTAAATCATCTCCAACTGTTAAAATGTTATTTATATTTGCTGCTTATTCCTCTTCTTCTTATTCCCCTTCTACTTCTTCTTGTTCTCTTCGTCATACTTTGTTAAATCTTCTCCAACTATTGAAATGTTATTAATATTTGCTCTTCCTCCTCCTTATTCTTCAGCTTATCTTTCTTATGGTTCTTTATTTTTGAATAATAAATTGTGGTTGGTTGTCTTTCGCTACACTGCAAACACTGCTGTTTCTTTCAGGAAATGCCTGTCTAGTAAATACAGTTATTGTTTATTTAGATTCTAATTACTTCCTCAAAGATTTTCAGTCCAGGTTTATATTCCCTTTTTCCTGTCACTGTTTGTTCTTCTAGTCCTCTTATCACTTTGTTCCGACCTATTTTTTTTTTTTATATTTCAACCTGTTTTTTATCACCATTTCTTGCTGGCAGTCACATGTTCAGACAACAAATAAAATTTTGCTGATAGAAGTGAAATGTAAATGAATGTGGTGGTGGATTGTGTGTGTCCTTATGAACAATATTTAGGTCAAACTTCAAGAGGAAAGTTCTGTGCCCTACAGTGCAGTTTTGATGCACCTCTCAAAGTTTGTTCTAAAGTTAAGGATGTCATTTGTGTCGTGTAGAGCAGGAACAGACCGCATTCTAATCTCTCATCCATCTGTTCAGAGGCGTTCAGGGCACCGGTGTTCAGAAATGGCCCAGATAAAAATGGCTTCACTCTGGGCTTCCGCAAGAATGTCATCCAGGTGTTCGGAGACCAGAAGAAGTGTTGGTGCTTGCCCCTTTACAGCAGGTACAAAACACATCCATCAAGCATCATTTGTAGGGTCCTTTGATTTCCATGATGAGGAGAACGTGGACAGAAATGCGGAATCCAGTCATAAAAATGGAATTGACCGTATAACGCGGAATGTCACGGAATTTAATAAATCAAAAGTGGGTAACTGCAGCAACCCGTCAAAATAAAAGTTTGGTTTAACTTGAAGAAACTTTGACAAATATATTACTTAATGTAATGATTGTACTACTACTGCGAATACAATTATTAAAACATTATTCCTTAAGGAATATTCATCAGAAAAATTATTTGCCAGAATTTGTTTACCAGAAAGATGTAAATACACAACACAGTATTTTTTGGAAAAAGAAAGAGTTCATATTTTTTTAGTGAAATCAATTAGGTAGAGATGTTTTTAATTATTAAAATTTAATAAAACAATTAAATTGGAATCCAGAAAATTAATGGAGAACACAGAATTTGGTCAAAATATACATATTTTATAGGGCCATAAAATTACATTTTTTATGAACATTTTAAAACATTGCTGTCAAATTTTGAAAAATTAAAACGGAAAAAAACGGAACCCAGAGAAATTAAAACGGGGGAAAAAATAAAAATAGGGCCCTACATTTTATAGCGTTTAAGAGGAGTTATTCTCTGCATTTCAATTAAAGATTACAAAACTTTAACTTTTTTGTTTTGGAATAATGTTACACCAATGAATCGTTCACAATTCAATGCAGGAATGTGTATTAAGACGGTGAATAACACATGTTCATGTTAATATAAAATTTCTAAGCATTCTCATGAGATGTTTTTGGCAGGTTATGGTAACTGTTTTTTAATTTCTTCCTCTAGTTTGGGTGATGGCTACACATTCCCTACCCGCCTAGTAAACGTTGACTCAGAGCAAGGCAATGTTGAACACCAGGCCATTAAATGGTAATTACAGTCTCATTTGTTAACATACTAGTCACTTGAATGACAGTATAATTCCGCAGTTTGTCGTGAAGATGAATTAAATGGATTATTTTTCCCCTCAGCTGTTTCAGGTCATTTTATGTCAAATCTTTATTTGATCCCAGATCTGTTTTCCCAGAAATAGTCATTAATAGTATAGTGTAATGTGAGGTGAGGCCAGTGAAAACATCGTAAGCGTTTGTGACTGACACATAATGGTTGTTATGTTAACAGCACTGTTGATGGACAGACAAACCCCAGACCTCTGGGTGAGTCACAGAATCATCTCCTAGGCAACGATATGCACTCTGAGGAGCAGAAAGACAGCAGCCCGGCGAACATCGGTACGTCAACGCTCAGCTTTCACACTCCTCATATATGCTAGAGAACACTGTGAATTCTGTGAGGCGTCACTAGACATTATTAAAAATCCAATGATTTGCCTGAAGATTTACTGAGACACACTAATCCTTAATATACATTCGCCTGCTTCCTAATGTAGTCGGCTGATTACACTGTAATATGAGGAAATGTATGCATTTATGAAACTGATCTGTATGGGTTTGTCTTGCAGAGGTATGTCAGCCTGTTTCAATTACCATGGAGAATGAGTCATAATCGGGTGAGTTTTCAGTTTGAACATCCAGCCAGTGTTTAGGCCTGTTCACACCAAGGACGATAACTATAAAGATAATGATAAATATATAGTTCTAAATATTAAAGAATAGCAGAGTCCACACCATAGCTATAAACGATAAAAGCACAGAGAAATGATATGGTTGGAATCACTTTAAGAATGATTTTTTTCCTGCTGCTGAATGATAAAAACATTGACACCCAATCAGAATCAATCCTGCTACAACGAGCTTTAGAATTTTTAGCGGCAGACGTGCATGTGCTTAGAATAAACCGACAATATCATCCGCTGGATGTGGATGCTCAGGCTCATGTTTGACCGCCAAATTTGTTTTTTTTTTACATTTTTTACTTCATATGAATGGTTTGAAACTTGCTAAAGGTTTTGAAAAAAATCGTGGTCATGATTCAAAATGGTTAAACGGTTGTGAAAAATAGATACTCTTGTATTGTTTGTGGTTGAAAATGACCACGTTGGAAACAAGTGCAAAGCAAATTTTATCTAGTAATGTTTGGTACTGCACCCTAACAAAATCTTACTAAAAGCTCATATTTTGAGATATCAACCTCGAATTTGGAACACAACTTTTTTTTTTTTTTTTTTGCATGCTTTGGAAAATATATATTTTATTTAAATTTTTAAAAGTGTTTTTGTGCATTTTTCATAATAAACTGTAACACTTCAGTATAGGGACCAGTTCGCACTATTAACTAGTTGCTTATTAGTATGCCTATTAACATATTGGCTGTTTATTAGTACTTATAAAGCACATATTCTGCATGACCATATTCTACATCCCTAATCCTAACCAATACCTAAACTTAACAACTACCTTACTAGCTATTAATAGTTTAATTTTCAGTGTTTATTAGCTGGAGAAAAAAATCATTTTGAAAGGGATTTTGAAACATACAGAATTACCAAATTTTGCCATATTACCATAAGTTAAATATATTAAGTTTCTACAATATATAAATATATTGTGGAAGCTTAATTTCCTGTAAAGCTGCTTTGCAATGATTTGTATCATAAAAAGCGCTATACAAATAAACTTGAATTTAAATTTCAACTATATCCTTCCTTTCTGTTATCATCATCATCATCATCACAGTTGTTGTGTGGTCTGCTTAGTTCAACTAGTCATTTTAACAATTACAATTTTGGTACCAAAGTTGTTTACTTAAAAGTTTTCTTTGCTCACAGGACTTTGGAACGTCACCAGGAGTTTTTCCTCTCTGGAGAGTACTGTTGTCATGAGACCTCTTGTGAAAGAGCACACAGTCCTCAGATATCATGCCTTAAGGTTAGCAGCAGCATTCTCTCATATGGAAACGACCTGCAGCACAGCACATCGCTGTGGTGGATTCACAGACCCTCTTCACACTCGATGGCTCTTTCACTGGGTATTATGATGTTGTGACTAACACACTTCCTTTTCTCCAAACATGCACATTTATTTGACCAAAATACCCTAAAATGACCTTCAGGTTGCTCTGTCCAATGTATAATGTATTTATACTGGTTTATCTCTGGGATGACTTCATTTTTGTAGACCAAAAATGTCAGGCAGGTGTCGCTACCCAAGATGCACTTGTGTCACCATGAAGTTGAGTGGAATGCTGTTTACGGATCTGAACGAACACGAAAAGTATATTACAGTATTTGATTAGAATGTGATGTTCAATTGTTAAGTTTCACTACACAGCCGCTTCAACCTCAGCTATTAGGAGTTTCTCAAGTATTTTGTTCAGAAGAAAGTGCAATGAGGTGCTTAATACTTTCCTTCTAGATCTTTACATTAATGTGCTCTATTTGTGCAGAACTCTATTTAGTATTCAGTGATATCCAGCAACTTTGATGCCTCTACCCATACATTAACACTATTTTGTTCGCTGCATTTAAATGTTTTAATTTTTTCCAAACCTCATGCCCCTATAAGCATTATACTATCAGCTTAGTGCCTTCAAATGAGGGTTACAATTTTGCAGCAGATGGTGAATCGTGACAGTAAAGCACACTAAAGATTTCCAGGTTGTGTTTTTTTACAGAAGGAATTCAGGCCAAGATGTTGGATTTTGCCAGCTTCAGTTTAAGTTTGAAGACAGCTGAAGTTTTACTCCACACATTGATGTATAGTTTTGTTTCTGATATTCAGTGAGGTCTGTTTACAGCTGCACTGGAGGACTCTGACCTCATAAGGAAGCTCTTGTGTGACTGAAATACATGCATTTCCCTGCGTGAGCAAGATATGAGTGTTAATGTTTGTAAAGACTGTCTCTGAAACTCATCATTTCAAGTCATTGAATCATGTTTTGCTTTTTTATTTTTTATTATAGTTTTCTAGAATTTTCTATTTATGTTATTGCATGTTAATGTGAAAAGCAATGAAGGCGCGATGATTTACTGCTTTAGTCGTGACCTCTCTCTGGCAGAACTTGAGCTGGCCTAACCATAGCAACATCATACTGAAATCTGCCATGCGCGTAAAGATAATTCCTGATAGGATGCTGCATCTGCTGGAAGTGCTATTTCTCAAGAGGACATGATTGTCTTTATGAACATTTCTACAGGCAAGGACGGTGATTATGCCAAATGTAATAATTTTAATATCGAGGAACTCACTAATCAATCACTTACTCCCTCATGAATATGTAATATATTACTGGTATTTGAATAGCGAACATATATAGGACCTCTTTCTTTTTCTGATTTTTACTATTCTTTAAATTGTACAGAATTTTCAGCTTTTTTTTTGTACTTACCCGGCAGGCCAGTTTGGTTCATGATGTTATATTTTAAGATGTTTCTGAAGTCTGAACAGTTTGCACAGATTTTCCATTTGTCTAATTCAATTTAATATTTGTACTTTGCAGATTTAACAAGTATTCGATGTATGCATTATAGACTTAATAAAAAAATACAGCACTCTGAGGGCATGTGATTGAGTTTGACGTGAACAAAGGAATAATGGAAAAAGTTTTGGGTAAGAAAAAAATGGGACTAACAGAATTTTCTTTAGGTTAAACTCATTTAATAAATTCAAAAGTGACCTGCTAAATGCAGGGTATTTAGTTGTTAGCCTCAGGGGGCTGGTAATTAGAAAAGCCATTTCAGATTAACATCAAAACCTACAATTAACTACTGTTACAGAAACGCTCACTTCCTTTGATTAAAAAGGAAAAGATCCTAGTGCACTGATTATTGGAAAAACCTCTACCTCAGTCAACTAACCTTTGACTTTAATTCACACACAAAGTTGTCAGTGCTGATCTTCAATCTCCAATGATATCAGATGAAAACACGACGCTGAGCTTAAAGAAGCACTGTAATTATGGGGTTAAATTGCTCCAATGCAGTGACATTAAACCTGTAATCAATACAAAACAGTGACATCTAAAGCAGCAAAGGCCAAACAATACAAATGATTAACACAGAAATTAGTTTTAATTAAATCCACAACACTAAAAACAAATTAGGAAGACTTGCAATCAGAGCTGAATAATTCAGATGCTGCTTTTTCTTACCACAGAACAGAAAGGAGAGGATGATTTTTTTTAGCATTAAAACAATGACAAGACTGTAACAAGATGACATACCAGGTACCATTAGAATTACAATACTTAAGCTTTGGAAATGGAAAAAATACACTAAAACAAGCACAGACAAACCACTTAATACAGATGTGAAAATAATTTGCACAGAACATCTGAAAACATTTCCAAGACTAAAGTATGAATGAGACGCACTCTTTTTCTCGATGGTTGTGGGGAAAAAAGGAAACAAAAACTTTGTTAGTTTGACCTCAAAAATGCAGATTTCCATTTAGAGACTGATAAAGTTTGTGGTTAATTTTCAGCAATGGCAATGAGTTGAAAGCCTCATTTTAGTCTGTATTAAAACTACTGTGATGACAGATTCATTACTTTAGTATTACTTGAAACACATAAGTTACAGTCTTATATTCTGACTTGGATTCACACACTTATAAAGATGCTACTACAGAAGATCAGACATTTATGAGGGTGTTACAACTAAACCACGTGACCTAAATGAAACCAAGAACCTGACAGTCCAAACCGAAGTCAAAAATGCAATGCAAACTTAAATGAGCAGGTAAAAATCATAAGAGCTTTAAAACAATCATGCTCAGAGCAAACCAAGCATGCACTGAAGCGATGAAAACGCAATCAGGGCCTCATGGGCCGCTGAAGTGGAAGGTGAGACCACCTCATGCCGCCCCTACTGGAGCTCTCGCCTCATCGCCAGGCCCTTTGAGAGCGGCCCAAGTGCTGGAATGAGCTCATCCGCAGCACGTGTGACTTGACACAAACACTACAAGCTGACACTCTCTCGCTCACACACATATACCTTGCGTGCATCTTCGTCATCCTGGCTTTTAATCAACCCCCAAATCAACTAAGCTGGTTTCAACCCCCTCCAATCATGTCTATCTCACCCTCAGAAGTAAGCGGTTGTCTATGCACGCTGAGTTGTAAGGGGAAAATCCTCATTTCTGGTAAAGTGGCTTGATGTGTCGCTCTGCTCTTTTTTTTGTCGGTTTGACAAAACGCTTGTACTATTTCTCCCCTTAATATTCATACTCTGTGTGACCATTTCTTCATCTCCAACTTTTGCAGTGGAGGATGATTGGTTTGTACAGCGGTAGGTCAGTTCTGCGCTTCAGCCTACTTTAGCCCAGATCAGGAACGCTGGGATGTCCCGGACTGGCACGTTGCGTGTGAGAGCTTTGACTCGCAGATTGCGGTCATCCGTGAGCAAGACCACCTCCCTGCGTAACCTCACCGGCCCATCTGGAGAACACAAAACATGATGAAGAAACAAACTCATCTAGGGCTGCAAAACGATTAAATCGCATTCAATATAAAAGTTCATATTTACATACTATATGTGTGTGTACTGTACATTTATTACATACATATAAATACACGTTTTTACATGTTTAAACTTATTTTGAATGCGATTAATCATTTTGCAGCCCTAAATTCATCTACATCTTGGATGGCCTGAGTTTCATTTTTGCATTATGATTGACATGTTTTTAATGAAATGGTTAACTCTAATGCTGTAAAACTGTGTAAATGGATTGATAATTAAAAAACAAATTCAGGTGTAATGCAAAGTGCATCCCGTTTGAATTGCCCCTAACAAGTAAAAGTAAGTGCACTGACTTCTCTCAGCAGGCATGAAGTCCTTGGCTTTGTCCTGACAGTAGTGCAGACAGCAGGACAGGATGACATCATCGTTGTTGCCCTGGGGAGACAGAGAGACGCACAATGAGTGGGCGGAGTTTAAAGCCTCGTGCACTGAACTTTTCTGAACTTCTCAAGGGATTTTTCACACTAGAGTTGCTGGTTGATGTGGAAGCCATTATCTGAACTTGGGTGCGCACCATGAAGCCATATCTGAGTCTTACGTTCCCTGAAGATCATTGTTAAGACTAATTCTGCAGTCTGTCTGTGGTGTTACTTACGAGAGTTTTAAGACAGATCTTAAAAGCATCTCTGATTTTAACTTCAGTATCAGAAGTAGCTTTAGAGCTGACAAATTCAGCTACCAGTTAAGAATTAGATTGAACTGTTCATTTCAGATCAAACTAAATTCAGTTGTTTAATCACTAAACTAAAATGATTCTGAAAAAGATAAGTAAATGTAAGTTATTTATTTAGATTGATCACAAGTTATAAATAAGTGTTTCACTGGTGCATAAAATAATTTAAAAATCATTTTGTATTTAATTGGCAACACAAATTTAAACAGCCGAGATGATACTTTGACTGGAAAAATAAAAATAATAAAATACAATTTTAAGGGCAAAGGATTTGAACTTCACTAAACTAAAAGCAAAACTGTTTCTGGTAAAAATGTATCAGTAAATAAATATGTATTGTTACACTGGTGCATATATGAATATAAAAAATTATTTAAAAGATGGGAAAACAGCATTTAACATTTTAAACTAATTGCCTACAAGTATTTAAATGGCTGACAGTCAAAATAATGATTTCTTTGAATAAAATAAAACTAAACTAAAACTAAACTATTTGGACTTCACTAAACTAAACAAATTATTTATTTGTCCAGAACTATTTGCTATTGGTATTAAGGCATTATTTAGAAAGTCCTTAAAACCAACATTTTGGTATTACATTTAGCAGATGTGAACCACTACCGCCTTGAACAGTGAAGTTGATGCCAAATTTACAGTGGTTCAGATCCAAATAAAACAACATGAAAAGAAACTCGCAGCTGGGAGTGGAACAGAATGCGAGTGTGAAACAGCACAATCCTCTGTATTTTAGCACCACCATTCTTTCACAAAACAGAAGAAACAGACATACCTTTTGTCCAGAAGTGTCCTCACTGCGGAAGGCGATGGACTCCAGTGTGTTTCCTCTGCTGGTGAGCGCTCTGATGCAGGGATCTCTAGACTCGAACGCTTTCTCCAGAAACATGACCGCTGCTCTGGCTCTCTCCTGCACCTGTCGGGCATGGGCACCATTACCGACCCCCTCACGACTGTCCTGTCCTTTAGCCAGACCGTCCAACTCTGTGAGCACTGTCACAAAGACACAGAAACATTAAACAAAGGAAGAGTGAAACATTTGTGTGTATTTTAATTATCCAAGAGGGTCTCACCAATAAGAGGCACAACCAGGATGTATGTCCCACAGGCCAGAAGCTTCCTCAGGCCTTCCAGATGATCTATGAAGCCGTTTGTGTCCGGGAACAGATAGAACGGCCTGATCTCAATCTCCAGCTGCCCACCCGTCTGCAGAACAGCCTGGAGGACAGAAACGGATACTTGCTCAGCTCTGTATCATTACCTTGAAATATTCTGGTTTAAAAGTAGACAAGGTGTACAGATAAAGATGGCATCTGGAGATACCTGTATCTTGTCCCGCCGTTTCTGCTGCTGTGCCAGCTTGTGTGCGAGAGCGTGGCGCCGTGCCCTCAGCTCTCTGATATCATCCTCACTTTCGTCTCCTTCCATCTCTCCATTGATCTCCCCTTCCGATGCAGAGAGAGACGATTCCTCCACAATGACATCATCCTCCTGAGAAAACAGAGGAAGTAGCAGTGCTCTGTTAACCACACTCTCTGTTGGGTGAGTTACTGGAAAAAATAATTGTCTCAGATTTGAGGAAAAGCAAAACAAAACGGATGACATTCTCTTTCATACATCTCGGTAATGAGATGTTTGCCGTACCTGTTCTTGCGTTTGCGCCTTGTTCTCTGGGTTTACGCTGGGTGTAGGTGGTGTTGCCATGGAAATGTACTTTCCTCCCTTA
Source organism: Barbus barbus (assembly GCF_936440315.1). Lineage (NCBI taxonomy): Eukaryota > Metazoa > Chordata > Actinopteri > Cypriniformes > Cyprinidae > Barbus > Barbus barbus. Next base: position 16,367,797 of record NC_136725.1, read on the forward strand.
AAAGCCAGCAGCGGCTCTTCCTGCCCGCACAGAGCTTCTAGGAAGTACTTCAGAACGGTCACTCGCTTACAGTCCGCTGCTATAGCCTACAAATAAAAACAATCATTCAGACTTGAGATAACTAAAGCAGCTGTGTTGATTTATTACAGAAAATGTTTAATATTATAAAATGAAAATTCATTTGACTTAATTCAGCCCTGTGTGATTTCTATAATTGATCAGAATAAGAACGACACCACATATCCGCTCTCATTTATTAGCAAATGATGAAAAAGTTAGCTGATTGATTTAATAAATCAAATCAAGATTTTAACTCAAGTCATTTGCAGCATTTGTATAGAAGAATTCGATTATCATCGACCATTTTCTTTCCTCAAAAGAATAATGCATTAACACAATGGACTTAAAAATAAAATAAAATAAATCTAAAATACACTTTCCAATTATTTTAATCTACTGAGAGCCCTAGTATTATCCACCAAACGGGTAATAATAGACTGAATGGACCACATAAAAATATAAAATACACAATACAAAATGAAAAAAGGTAAATTGCAGAAAACTGGAATTTAAAATAAATAAATAGCTAATTTATTTAACTAAATATAGACAATTTTAATTAAAATATAAAACAGTTTGGAAAATTAGAATTAAAAATAGTAAGACAAAATTACTGTAATCTATTGACAGTCCTAAATTTGATATATTCTCCACCTAGAAGGCGATAATGGACTGAATGGACTACAAAAAAAAAACATACACATACATATATACATATTACACACACAATACATATATATATATAAATAAAAATAAAATGGAATCTATTGACAGCCCTAATATTGACAATACAATACATTTCATTACTGACCGCATCAGTTCCTTGGTCTATATAGCAAGCCTCCTGTGGAGCAGCAAGCAGCGGGACAAAGCCAGAGAGCATTTTGTCCTCCTCCAGCTGTAGGACTCTAAGTTCCTCGTCTCCTCCTCCATCTACATCAGCTTTATAGAGCAGAACCTCGCCATGATACACACGGGCCAAAGAGTTGCACAGATCTGCAAGACATTGCCACACATCTGGACCTCCCCTAGAAACACACAGAGTGCCACATTACTATAGCTCAGATTCAAATCAACATGGCCCTGAGAATGTAACGTGAGCAGGACTCACTGAATACTGTAGGGAGGAGGGTTCCACTTGTCTGGGTGGCCAAGCATCCAATCGGACCAGACCTTCATGCTGGGCAGCAGCTCTCTGAGGTCTGGAGGGAAGACAGACACACGGACCATCCCCTCCTCATCGTCCATTTCATCAAACTCCTCTAGCTCTTCTGCTGGGATAGGCTCTGGCAGAGACAAAAGGGAAGCAAACAATTAGACAGCTCCATAGGAGTCCAAAATACTGAGAGTGACTTTATGCCATCTGTGTAGACAGCACACTAGTGAAACAGCCATTGTCGACTCACCAGCAGGTGTTTCTTTTAGGAGTTCAGTGCAACGTTGCACAAGGAGACCAAACATAGCTAAACCAAGAGATATGGTCTGCTCCTCTAACACAGACCGAGTTTCACCCTGCCCTTCAGCTAGAGAAAGAGAGAAAGAGTGAGAGGCACAGCAAAGTGAGAAGCAAGAGAGACTCTTTTCAATGGACCAGAGAGGATCTACAGCCACTGATAATGTTAAATCTTTACCTCTGATCTGTGCATAATGGATGGTGAACATGTTAATAGTGATGATCTGCAGCATGCGTGTGCTGCCGAGGGGGGAGGGGCTGTGCTGGAGGAGGGCCCGGAACTCCTGCAGCACTCGACTGGCTACAGCAGGAAAACTCTCCATCCTGAGGGACAATCACAACAATTATGCAAATGAGCACAAAATATTCTAAATATCAAAAGTACTTTCTGTAGTACTTATCAGCCTGTCATGTTTTGTTTTATTTGTTAATTTATTTATTTAAAGCCATATCACCAGCAAAGGCTATTTCCATGGCAGCGCAGAGTAGAAATTAAAATAATCATAGTAACAATAAAACTTCAATCAAAAAATTATATACAAAAATGTAACAATATTTTCCATACAATATAAAGCTGCACAATTCAGGATAAATTGAGAATCACTTTTCTTTTGTGTCTCAGATAAAAAAAAAAAAAAAGTGTGAAAATATTGCTGCAGTCTATTTAAAATTGTTTCATTAATTTGAATAACTTAAACTTTTTAAAATATATGTGATTAAAATATATTTAATATAAATTTTTAATATTAAAATTATGAAAAAGTGGTTTGAATGAATGATTCAATGACTCGCTTATAAATAGTTCACTTGTTTTATTACTGGATCAATCAGCGTTTTTGAACAAATCTCCTGAATGAATGATTCGATGCCAAATAAGTTTATAACAGTCACTTTTCGTCCCCTAGTGGCAAAACAATGCAATAGACACAAACGTTATTTGAAGTGCCAGTTAACTTTCGAAAGCGGATTTGCTCTATTTTGGTCACTACCGATAGACATCAATGTTTGTATCTGTAACTATAAAGTTTCATCCCAGCATTTCTGTCATGATATGAATAACAGAGACAGAAATAATACTGTGGACTGTTGTGAAGCCGTTTCTTACCCAAACATGGTAAATATCTGCTCTCTATGTCAGTGGCAGCGCGAATGCAGATTTGAATGTTCCAGTATGATTTTTTTGTCCAAAGATTTAATAGACATGGGTGAATTGTTGTCATTTAAAAATGGGATTGCATGGGTGTTTGAATCGAGATCGTGATTTTTTTTAATGATTAGTCGTGCAGCTCTAATTCGATATAAAAAATATCACAAATTTAATTTTGATATTTGGTAGAAAATCTAAAATCTCTTTTTAAACATTAACTACATCTCTGAATAACACACCTTCCAAATATAATTGAAGATTATATTCCGATCAAATATGTTTTTAGTTAGTGCTGTAAATTGACTAGTTCTGATCCAAAAGCATTCCTTTCAGGAGCTGTTGTTACTATAAATAATCTAGGATTTCTTCTAAAATTAATATGATTAGACTAGACATTAACTTTCGGTCCCACTTTATATTAGGTGACCTTAACTACTATGTACTTGCATCAAAAAATAGGTAGTACAACGTACTTGGGTTAGGGACAGGTTTGGTGTTATAGGTAGGTTTAAGGCTAGGTTCAGGTGTTAGGGATGGGTCAACAGTGTAATTAGAAATGTAGGCCTAATTACAGAAAATAATTACAGATGTAATTACATGCAGGTATTTTTTTAATACAAGCACAATATAAAAACAAGTATGTACACAAAAAGTGCATTGTACCAAATGATTCATTCAAATGTAGGTACATAGTAGTTAAGGCCACCTAAAAGTTAAGTGGGACCTAACTTTTAATGTCAAAGGTCAAATTAAAAGCAAAGCAAGGCAGTAAAAATGGATGTTTACTACAAATCTGTTGACATTAAGACTTACCCCACTTTAGTGAAGAGCTTTCCATGAGCATACAGGAAACTCAAAATAAACCTCTTGTTGAGCTGTAAAGAACAGGACAGAAAATGTAAAGAAAAGAGTAATTTAACTATCTAAAATTATTGTAATTATAGCCATCATTCATCGAAAATAACAGCTCCACAGGTGTGCACAGTCACCAACTCAACACGCAAACAAAACAATCAGAAAATTGACAAACTCGCCACAGGATGAGCACCTTGTTTAGCTGATAAACCTAAAGCTCTCTCTAAATTAATTACATCAGTGTACTGCCTGAAGCAGCAGGCTCAAAACAACAAACTCTTACAAAAGACGAATGGTGGGGTGGAAGATGTTAACTTTCTTAAAGTGTAAGTGTGCATTTGTTGCTGACGTGGGCAAATATCCAAGGTTACCAAAATGATGGGTGCATCACGGCACAATGACGCCCTTTTCTGCCACTGATGGGTGATTCATAGTCAGCCTCATCCTGTGCGACTCTCAAACAACTCAACGTGACCTCTTTGGCTCTCTTAATGTGCGCAGGTGTTTGTACGTGTGCCTGTTTGTGCCTGCTTTTTGAAAAATTTGTGAAAACATTTGCGTGGCTCATATTTCTTGCCTTAAGTGTAACAGGCTGCAAGATGTTTCTTGATGGATGTTGTTTTAAAAAATCAAAAAAATTTGATCTGTTTTTTAGCAGATGTATCAGCAATAGTGACATCTCAAACTGATATAACTGTGAGCAGAGCAAATGACACGTTTTGATAAGCACTCACATCACTGGGACTCAGAGTTCCCAGCTCTCCATCCTGCTCAGAGTCTTTGCCCGATTCACTGCCTGTCAGACGAGAAGTGCCTGGATGCCCGGTGGGACGTATCCAGATCTCCACACGGGTGGCGTCCTCACCACGACGCCCACCTACATGACCTCGATGACCACGGGTACCTCCATCTGCTTCTTGCTTCCGTCTACGTTCAATCTGGTCAGCCTTTGTTAGGAGAGAAGAACAAATAAAACTAATAATACTGACATTTTTCAGCTGCACACCCAATATTGTTTAATATTTCCAGTACTATTTAAATTTAATTAAATCAAAGTTGTATTATTCTGTTTGTGCAGCAGCATTAACGTGCGTTTACCTTGCGTTTGGCTTCCTCGAACAGACTCATTAGACTCTCCTTGGCTGTGAGGATTGGGTTACTGGCGGCTAGACTACGCATGTAATAGTATACAGCATCCAACTTTCGCTTCTAAATGAGAGATGAGAGGAGAAAGAACTAATTTAACTTTCATTTTAGTAGTAATCATATAAGCCAATATCAAACAAGCAACTCGTAATAAAAAAAAAAAAATTATAATATTTTGAATATCAGTGCAATTAATAAATCTTAACATTTATCTTAGTCTTTAACAACTAAAAACCAATAAAAATTCCATTATGCTGAATTCTCACCGTATACACTGCTAGCAAGGCGAGTTGATTGTAGGGCCTTCCGTTTTTTGGAGCAATCTGCTGAGCTTTTAGATACCAACTGCACATGAGAAAAAAAAAACAAAAAAAACTTAACACTGAAAAAAAAAAAGATGTCTTTGTCATTGGTAAATTGATGAAAAAGATATTCATGCTGTGCTAATCCATTTTATACACTATGATATAAATAGAAGCACATGTATGTATACTGAAATAGCAAACTATACTATAAAATACACTTTTTCAGTTTAATGTGGCCATGACATAATTACCTGCGTGCCTTCCCATAGTTAGCAGAGTCGCTAGCCTGTTCACGATATCGTGCGATATCCCCCTGACAGATCATGCAGCGCTGGGCACTGATCAGAGCATACTTCACCTGCAACAATGTAAAGTGGATTCACACTTGTTGAATGTGCTCAACAATAGTAGAACTAACTATAAAGGACCTGTTACAACTAATTCTTCAAGACAAGAGAATCAATACAAATATAAGTTGCTTAAAGGGCTTTGTTGCAGCTGGGCACAAAAAAACACAAGGCGCGTACTGTCTTGCGTAGAGGTCTTGCTCGTATTGCCATACAGTCCATATAGTCTTCCAGCTTGAACTGAAAAACAGTCTGCAACTTCTGTAGCAGTGACTCAAAGAATAATGCCCCCTAGAAAAAAAAAATAGCATTGCATCTTGAAATCCTGTCACAAATTGATTATATTACAGAATGATGCCATATAAAATAAAATAATTTTTTTCCACAATTCTATTCTTCCATAAAGACCAGCGAATATTTAAACAATCTCAAAGCACTTTTCAGTAGCCATTATTTGAAACTGTGACATTTTTTGAAGAATAAAAAAAGTTAAAAATAACATCATTTATTTGTAATATTATTTTGGAACATTATAAAAATGTCTTTAACCAATTTATTGTATCCTTACTTAATGAAAAATAAGACAATAAGCCCTTTCACACATACAGACTTTTCCGGAAAATTACCAGTAAATTGCCGTAAAGAGATCATGTGTGAACAGGACTTTTTCAAAAATACCGGTAAATTCGTTCCGGCAATTTACTGGTATGAGAAGTTGTAACATTACCAGTAAATTACCGGAATTATGCTGTGTACGTACGAGTTCAGAACGCGCTGATGTAAAACGTCTACTCCGGGCCAATCATAACATTCTGTCACAGATGACGCATTCACTCCACACTTTCCCATGTATAATCCACCCATGCCTGTCGCCTTTTTCTTTCTCAACTGTTCACATTTACTGAAGAAAAAACCTGGATACTCACCAGGACTGCCATTTTTGCGTAATGTGTGTGTATTTGGCCACTTAAGCTCAACAACAAACTATGAAAAATAACTCAATATGATACTCGCTATAGGGGGCTTTGGATGTGACTGTGAGTGCTCAGCCTTGAAACAGCCTCTGGAGCGCGCGATTACCGATTGTCTTAAAAAGACGTGTAAATTATACATTTTTATGATGATGCAACAATGACCCAATTAAGCAAGTGACAATTTTGTAAACTGTCCCGAAATGAAAGCGAAAGTCTTTGATCGGTATGCAGCATCTCGTTGCAGACTAGATGTGCTGATGTGAAGCTGCTTTGAGAGAGTGAAAGCGTGGTCCAGCGGAATAATTCACGCTGTTTTCAAATGACTAATTTAATCTGCTAGTTTGTGTGGATTTATTTACTCATATAACCTACTTGCTATCTTGAATAAATGCTTGCAGGAATTTCCCTCATTATAAACTTGAAAGCTGCGGAGATGAGTAAAACTATGTAATACACACACAAACACCCACAAAATTCTGGACATGATTAATTATGACTCTATTACAGAGCTTTGTGAAATAAAATTCCATTATTTTTTAGTCATTTTTTTCCCCAGGCCTGGAAATTGTGGTTTCAAAATGTAATGGCTTTTTCAGGTTTTTCATGTACGAACCCTAATAAAAGCAACTGCACTCTGTTAATCACTTAAACTGGCCCACCAATGTGATCAGCTGAATGCTCCGTTACCTCTCCCCTCCTCTAACCACATGCTGGATCCGTCACCCCGCTTTGTTCTGGGACCTCGAAATATACAAATTAAGCATTGGTTTGTAGTCATCTATTACGATGTCTCTGGAACAAAAGCAGCTGTATGAATGCAAAAATGAAACCATCACCAAAAAGACTGACTGCATATACCCCTCCATGTTTATACAAGCGCAGCAATTTGGAGGTTAATGACGTCACAGAATTTACCAGTATTTTGGAATGGATGTGTGAATAGTGATTTTCCAGAAAAAAGACGGCATGTTGTTGCCTGTGTGAACAGCGCATTTTTTAATTTACCGGTAAAGTCGTTCCGGAAATTTTATGTAAATTTACTGGTATTACTGTGTGAAAGGGGCTAATGACAAGGAATTTCATAAGGAGGACACAGACCACTCAGCATATCTACCTCTTCCAGTAAGGTCATGAGCATGGTTTTTATCTGTGGGGCTGTGTCTGATGTCTGGTCCTTCAGTAGCTGCCTAAACCTCTCTATCACCTGGTAAAATACATTCTTCCACAGAGCCTGATCCAGGTTTTGAGAGTCAGAGAACTCTATGTCTGTCAAGATCACCCGCTCATACAATGTCAGGAGTTCAGCTCTGATAAACAACAGAAGAAATAGAAACATGTTAGGGAACAAGTTCAAAATAAAGTTCATTTTTACTAACTGTAAAACTCTAAAAAAACAAATCTTTCCCCATGTAAAATGTTTAACATTCAATACACACCTGAGCTGGGCCATCCGCTCCAGTCCCTCCTGGCTCAGTCGTTCCCTGGACAGCAGGTTACTGAGCTGGAGCTCCTGACTGTCAGCCAGCCGAAGAAACTTTCCCAGCTCTCCTCGGGTCTGCACCTCTGTCTCTTCTGGAGTGAGACCAGATCCAGCTGGAGAGGGATAACCTGGCCCACCTTGCCCATAGGGTCCATAAAAAGGTGGCATAGAGGCGGGATACATCCCATTGGAGCCAGGAATTTGGTAGGGAATGTGATATGGGTAAGGATAGCGTGGCGGGGTGTTTGGGGAATTGGCTGATAGCGGATAGCAGTAAGGATTATCGGAATTCTGGAATTTGTAGTAAGCCATGGCAGCGGCTTGCTGGTTTTGAAAAAACTCACCCTGGCGGACCGGAGGACTTCCTGTGCTCTCGTCATCAGTGTCCAGAAAGTGCAGCGGCCCGCATCCACCCTGCTGCAAGTACAAAGCCTGCTGGGATTGTTGGCTTGACAACAGTGCTGGTTTCTTATCCGGGTTATTTGGGTCCCAAAGGCGTCTTGTCCCTCCGCCACGGCCGCCTCTTCCTCGGCTAAGACCCATTCCTCCTCTCATTGCTCTAAGCTGAGGCCCTGGCACAGGGGTCAAAGTTAGATCAGTGTGGGCAGGAAGCACCAAGATGCCCCTCCCATGACCTCTAGGGTTTTTTCGGCTCGCTTGCTCCTCGCTTGAACGCTTGTCCAAAGAAACTCTCAAAATTCCTCCTCGACCGCTAGATGCAGGCGCTCTTTGCCCTCTTTCGCCCCCTTCAGGACCTTTGTGGGTGCTCTTGGCTTCATCAGCAACTCTGCCTCTTCTATCTTCTCGCTCCCACACCTCATTTTCCTCCAGCGAATCTGTGGAGGACAATGTCCGTGCTGTCCGTCTCCTCGGGCGGCCCTGGCTCCCTCGGACAAACTCCTTCTGCCCAGCGGTCCTCTCCGCAGTGCGTGCCGCCAAGCGCTGGCCTTCCCCTCTAAGTCTCTCAGCTTCAGCCAGACCGTCCATACTGGTCCCGCTACTGGCCGAACTCGTGCTGTAGGTGCGGTTTCGAGGACGCCGGATGTCTGACTGAGAGTAGCGCTTTGAGGCAGAGTTGACTCGGTTTGAATCAGTTCTCTCAGATGGTCTCCCTTTCTCTTTTGGCCTGTTCCCTTGTTGTTTTTCATGGTTCTGGTCACGGCTCACCTCTTTTCCGCCAACATTTCTCTGCTTTTTTCCTTCAGGCTGATCTGCTTCTGGGCCTTTCCCTCCTCCTTCCCCTTCCTCTTTCTTGGCAAAGCCCTGGTTGTTACCCTTTTCCCTTCCTGCTCTGAATTTCCCATTACCCCTCTCCTTTTTTTTGTCTTCTCCAGTCACTTCATTCCCTCCACCTGCTTGGCTTCTTCGCCCTTCTCCACTAGGTCTTCTTCGGCTTGTACCATCCTGCCCAGCTCCATCTTTGCTTTCCTCAGAACCTAAATGGAGATTGCTGACTTTACCCGTGATACTCTCGACATTATTCTCATTTTTGTTTGCAGAAGGGGAGTCTACAGTTCCCTTTGACTCTTGCTTTTTCCTGCCATCTTTCCCTCGCCTGTTTCTACGCCTTTCCTCTTTCTCACACTTAATAATTGTTTCAGCAGATTTCCCACTCACTTCCTCCTCCTCTCTCCTTTGATCCCTATCTAATACTTTGCTCACCTTCTCAGTCTCTTTGTGTACTTGAGACCTTCGCCCCCCTGGTTGATATATCTCACGGTCAGGTTTACGCATCTTTCTTGACTGCTTCGGTGATCTGGGTGTACCAGCACATTCAATGCTTTTAACAGCATTTCCATCCACAAGTTGGTGGTTATTAATGCCTACACGACCTTTAGTGTTATGATTTGCATCAGGCTGGCTGTGATCATTTGGAAACTCTCCAGTGTTTACATGAGAGCATCCAGGACTGGTAGGTGAGCCGTCAGGCATTTTGGTGTCATTACTAAAAACACAATCGTCCAGTGGGAGCACGGGGTCTGAGCCGGCTTCTTCTGCACTGTCCTTATGTCTGCGTGGCTGGACAACACCAGGTTTGTACAACTGCAAGTCTGGACGTTTGCTGTCTCGTTGTCGGTGCTTCTTATCCTCCTCTCGCAATTCTAAGAAAAAGATGACAAAAACAGAAAACAAATATTTTGTTGCCTGAAGAGTGGTTCTCAACCTTTTTGACCTCATAGACTAGGGATGTAACGGTATGAAAATTTCTTATCACGATAACAGTGACCAAAATTAGCACGGTTATCAGTATTATCACGGTATTGTTAAAATGTGCTGGAACTGTTCAAAAAGTACCGACACATAAATCACTTCAAGTTTTATACTTAAAAATCAACAAACATCAAATAAAATGTATTTTTGTTTCCACAATCACTAAAACAATAACATTACCAATGAAGTCTGGATTTTAAATGACAACTTGACTGACAACAGTTTAATAGCACGTTCAAATAAATAATGTAAATGTTCAAATAAAGCTAAACCTCACATTTCAGCCTTTAAGTAAAGAAAAGGGTTAAGTCAAAATGATAACTGATTAATAAATGATTATATGCATTTTATCTGCTCCATAAATAATTCTATATAGCTTATCTGAATTGTTTAAATGTGTAGAATTGTTTTTCATCAACCGGTCAAAATTTACTGCAGAACATGCAAATTTGGTCCGTTTTTGGCCAGACAGAAACTGCAGTGCATACAGACTGAATTTAAATATAAGTCTCTGTAAATTCACTCACTGACAGCAGGTGGCGCTTTATATGGAAAAGCTGAATTACAGCGGATTCCCGTGAACTCCGTGGACAAAGCAGTATTGTTTAAGAACACTTCCTTTAGGTATTGGTACATGGAGCGAAGATGAAACAAAATGCCATCGAATCGTTTCTGAAGACAGACAGAATCTTCAGAGGTATATAATTAATTAATTAATATATTAATTTGTATAATTCCCTTAGCACTCTTTTAAACCCTCCCAGCTTTTCCGCCCTATTTTCACTCCAAACGAAACTACTCTGCGCGCACGTGAGACAGTTACTTAAAACTCTCCTTTATGCTGGACAGTATTTATCGTGAGCTGTTCAGATCGCGGTAATCGAATACGGTTTTAATGATAATTAAAATATGAAACTATAATACTAACCGAGGAGAATTGTATCATGATTTTTCGTCAAACCGGTAATCGTTACATCCAGTTGCCCACTGATAAGGGTTAAAAACTAAATACTTTTTTTTTTACTTAAAATTTCTGCCTGATAAAATATTTTAGAGCTTGACATAATTGGAAAAAATTATATTAATTCTAAAAATGTCCTTTATGTCATTTCATTAATTTGCATTACTTTGTCTAGAAATCTCACTATTAAAATTAGACTAACTCAAATATCTAGGTTGTCCAGGAATGTGAGAATGTGTAAATGAGAATCATTTAAACTAAATCACTAAAATTAATTCATTTATATTAATTATTTCCTGAAAAATAAAATAAATAAATGGCTACACACATGCATTGTACAAAAACTGGGCAAAGCTTACTGCACATATGTTTCAGAAATTGTTTTACAATCCCGGTTCCTGAAAGAACAAAGCAAAGGAACTTATTGAAATGGTGAAATAAAATAACAAATATCTAGATTTCTCAGTTCTATTGGCTTATTTGAATGGGTTTTCTTATTTGAAATCATTTTAAGGCATTATGGGGCAACCTAGTGGGCCCGGCCCCCTAGATGAGAAGTGCCGCATTAGGGAAATGTCATACATTTTAGTAAATGTGTTATTTATACTACTTTATATATATATAAAGAAATAGCTCACAACATACAATGCTTTTGTTGATAAAAATCCAAGCCCAAATTGATGTTGCTATGGCATCGGAGGAAAATAACCTGTTGCATATGCACTGTAACAAGCTAACCCAGCAATATATGTTGACTACAAACACATAACAGCAATAATCAAGTTTAAATATAAAGTTAAAGAGCTGGCTTTGGATAACAGCTTATTTAGAAACTCCTTTTAAATAATTATCCCATTCAAGAAGTTGCCGCCTTGAATAACTAGTATAACAGTTAGCATTACACTTACTTCTTTAAACAAATGAAAAGGCGTTTCACTTATATCGGTGGTTTACGTTATATGACACTATTATTACATTATAATATTGAATACATTGCAGCAAAAGCACGCAAGAGATGTTCAATGCTTTCAAAAGAAGCGCCGTTCAACCCACATGAGCGACGAATGTTGTTGACTGTTATGCTAGCTAGCTAGCTATTAGCAAACTGAACCCTAACTTTAACGTGACATCTCAAAATAAAGCTAGTCGTCGACTACTACCATTCTTACATTGTTATAAACATTTCGAGAGCTCCTAACCTTTTATACTGTCGCCGTGTGTGGTGAAATTCGACGCTTCTGCTCGTAGTTCCGCGGCTGAAATTCGTACTCTTTCCAGCTCGTCCGCCATTTTCGTCAGAACCAAACACAAACAAACGGCGACTTGGTAGGGCCAAAAAGCCATAAAGCCAAAACGCGTTTAAAAATCCCGTCATAATACGGAGTAGGTTTTTCTTCTAACTAACATATCATAATTCCAACAAGGCAATAAAACAAAAACAAAAAGGGGATCCAAGGAACCGATCATAACACAAAAAACGATTATTAAAATAAAACAACTAATATATTTTTTAACGGATAGCTAACCCAAAAATTAAAATTCTGTCATAAATTACTCACCTTCAGGTTGTTCCAAACCTGTAAATTTTCTTTCTTTTGTTGAGCATAAAATAAGCTGTTTTGAATAATGTGAGTAACCAAACAGTTGACGGTAGCCATTGACTTCCATAATATGAAAGAAAATAGACTATTGAAGTCACTGGCTAATGTCAACTGTTATATGTTCATACAGGTTTGGATCGAATATGCCTTTGATTAATTAAAATGTACAAATAACCAAATCTTTTTTCAATTTTCGTAAAACTCGAAAACTTACAGCAATTCCAGAATTCTTTTTTGAAAAACTAACAAAGGGTTTGTTTTAAGGAACTTACATTTATGAATAGGCTAGGCTATTCAGCCCAAATAAAATAAAAATGAAATGTCTTCATATTCAATTATTATTTGTATCCTCTATAATCTGAATAATGAAAAAAAATATTAAATGTGATTTTTAATCATTTCTAATAATCAAATATTATAATCAATAAGAAATACAGTCAGGACCATAAATATTGGGACATCGACACAATTCTAACATTTTTGGCTCTGTACACCACCACAATGGATTTCAAATGAAACAAACAAGATGTGCTTTAAATGCAGACTGTCAGCTTTAATTTGAGGGTATTTACATCCAAATCAGGTGAACGGTGTAGGAATTACAACAGTTTGCATATGTGCCTCCCACTTGTTAACGGACCAAAAGTAATGGGACAATTGGCTTCTCAGCTGTTCCATGGCCAGGTGTGTGTTATTCCCTCATTATCCCAATTACAATGAGCAGATAAAAGGTCCAGAGTTAATTTCAAGTGTGCTATTTGCATTTGGAATCTGTTGCTGTCAACTGTCAAGATGAGATCCAAAGAGCTGTCACTATCAGTGAAGCAAGCCATCATTAGGCTGAAAAAACAAAACAAACCCATCAGAGAGATAGCAAAAACATTAGGTGTGGCCAAAACAACTGTTTGGAACATTCTTAAAAAGAAGGAACGCACCGGTGAGCTCAGCAACACCAAAAGACCCAGAAGACCACGGAAAGCAACTGTGGTGGATGACCGAAGAATTCTTTCCCTGGTGAAGAAAACACCCTTCACAACAGTTGGCCAGATCAAGAACACTCTCCAGGAGGTAGGTGTTTGTGTGTCAAAGTCAACAATCAAGAGAAGACTTCACCAGAGTGAATACAGAGGGTTCACCACAAGATGTAAACCATTGGTGAGCCTCAAAAACAGGAAGGCCAGATTAGAGTTTGCCAAACGACATCTAAAAAAGCCTTCACAGTTCTGGAACAACATCCTATGGACAGATGAGACCAAGATCAACTTGTACCAGAGTGATGGGAAGAGAAGAGTATGGAGAAGGAAAGGAACTGCTCATGATCCTAAGCATACCACCTCATCAGTGAAGCATGGTGGTGGTAGTGTCATGGCGTGGGCATGTATGGCTGCCAGTGGAACTGGTTCTCTTGTATTTATTGATGATGTGACTGCTGACAAAAGCAGCAGGATGAATTCTGAAGTGTTTCGGGCAATATCATCTGCTCATATTCAGCCAAATGCTTCAGAACTCACTGGACGGCGCTTCACAGTCCAGATGGACAATGACCCAAAGCATAGTGCAAAAGCAACCAAAGAGTTTTTGAAGGGAAAGAAGTGGACAGTTATGCAATGGCCAAGTCAATCACCTGACCTGAATCCGATTGAGCATGCATTTCACTTGCTGAAGACAAAACTGAAGGGAAAATGCCCCAAGAACAAGCAGGAACTGAAGACGGTTGCAGTAGAGGCCTGGCAGAGCATCACCAGGGATGAAACCCAGCGTCTGGTGATGTCTATGCGTTCCAGACTTCAGGCTGTAATTGACTGCAAAGGATTTGCAACCAAGTATTAAAAAGTGAAAGTTTGATTTATGATTATTATTCTGTCCCATTACTTTTGGTCCCTTAACAAGTGGGAGGCACATATGCAAATTGTTGTAATTCCTACACCGTTCACCTGATTTGGATGTAAATACCCTCAAATTAAAGCTGACCGTCTGCAGTTAAAGCACATCTTGTTTGTTTCATTTGAAATCCATTGTGGTGGTGTACTGTTAGAATTGTGTCGATGTCCCAATATTTATGGACCTGACTGTATAACAACCCTCTTGACAAATCATATAGGCCTACGTAAATATTATGCAGTTTTTAATAAATTAAATGAAATTTATAGTTATATTATCACATCAGACAAAAAATAGTGTTTTATTGTTTTTTTTTTTACCAACTACTAGATGGAATAGCTGCTAAAATTGCTCTTAACCTGACTTTAATTAGCCTGCATGCTCTCTCTCACTGAGAAACCTTACAGCGTGAGCAAAATGACTTCTGCTTATGCTAATTACATGGATTGCCAGAATATGGTACATTATTTTGAGTGCCTGTGAGGAAAAATCTAACTCCAAACTAGCGTCCTCCTCTGTGGATTTACATATTTAAGGTTTTGTTTTCACTCGAAAGAGACTGGACCATTAACAGCTCCAATAAAAGGGCATCATAAATCAGTTTACAAAAACTGGAAGCACATCACAACCAGCAATAATTTGGTTCAGAGACCAAGTCCTGATGGCAAATTATTGAAATTAATGAAATCTCTCCCCGTCAGCCATCACCCACTACATCTCTCTCTTTCTCTTTCTCTTTCTCTCTCTTTCTCTCTCAAGGGATGACAGGGTTCAGTGAGAACAGAGAGGTGGGTAATATGAGTCATCCTTGTGAGTCATGTGCTTTGTGTTCATGTGTGTGTGTGTGTGTGTGTGTGTGTGTGTGTGAATGGGAAAAGTGAGGAAATTTTAAGGCAATTAAAGAGCCGAAATGGAAAAAAAAACTCACCGAACATGAAACAATTCAAAATTAGTAGAGCATACAGCCCTCTATTGCAAAAAAAGAACTATTTTATGTCTGGCATTTCTGACAAAAGTGAAGTGCAGTTCCTCCGAATGACCACAGGTGTCAGTGTTGTTATATTTTCAAGAGCAACCTCAAGGACGTTCATTAGAAATTTTTCTGCATAGTTTTGTCTTTTATTTCTCTTCTGCTTGACTACAATATGCATTTGTCTAATTACAGATATGAAACCTTGAAATGTACCACACTCTTTTAAAATACAAAACTTCTACGGGGGAGGTTTGGCAATTAAAAAACTTGTTGAGACAAAGAAAGAGCGAGAGTGTCTAAGTGGCTTCATTAAAATGTGATTCAAGAGGTCAGTTTTTCATAATTTTACTCATTGTTCTCATTTCTAAGAATCACACGACAATTCTGTACATGCATGTATCAGTAATACCAACATGAGTTTATTCCTTTTAAATTACACCGGCCTTTTCTGACAGTGTGAGGCAAGTAGGAGGAAAAAACATCAGGAGATTGAAAAATGTACAGAGAGAATGAAAGAGGGAGAGATTGAGAAAGAGAAAACGTGGAAGGACACAAGAGAGTCAGCCAGCTCACACTGATGTTGGAGTAAACATCTCCATTTCCCCTAGCAACATGGCATCAGCCAGGCATTTAAAGGGACAGGAGCCTAATTCGCCATTTGTCTGAATTTCTTATTTATGGAAGTGCTTCCTGTCAGTTCCACAGGGTGTAACAACACCTCCCTGATAGCACACATACAAGATGTCAATTAGAGATGTGCATTTTCATCTTGAATAATTTTTTGCTCATGTGCGATATGCATCTAAAACATTTCAAGTTGGAGTCATTTATAATTTACAGTGCATGTGAATTTATTTATTATTTATTAAAGCCAGTATGTATCCTACATTAAAATAGTTGCATTTAATGCTATATTGCACTGCACTCTCAGAAAGAAGTACAAAAACTGTCACCAGGATGGTACCTTTTCAAAAAGTACACTTTTGTACCTTCTTTAACCATAAAGTGTGAATTTAAGTATATTAAAGGTACATAATAATAACACATATGCACATTTTGAAAGTGTACCAGCCCAGTGACAGTGACAATTTGATGGTACCATGGTACTTCAATATATACAATAGTACTGAAAGTAACCTGTAAATTCCATTCATACATCATGAATGGAATTTACAGGCTACTCCAATTATTACCAATTTATAAATGTGTCTTGTTGCAAAGCATTATAATACCACGCATACGGCTTCCTCCTAAAAATAAGGGTTCCAGAAGGGGGTTTGATGCTATAGAAGAACCATTTTGGTTCCCCAGTTCTTAAAAAAACATTTCTTCTTAGTGTGAAGAACATTTAAAAAATCCAAAGAACCTTTTTTCACTATAAAGGAGCTTTTGTGGAATGGAAAGGTTCCATGAATGTTACAGGTTCTTCATGGTATTATAGAAGGAAATTAAGAACTTTAATTTTTGGTGTCAAGTTCAAAAATATTTTTGATCTTTTTTATACCTAATACTGATACTGAACTGTGATGAATTGATGAACACTGGAAACTGCTACTGATGTTTCATTGCTGCACTATGCTGCAGGTAAAGTAATACTGAGGGACAGAAGCGAGGGAGGAGGGGGAGATGAGATATCGAGGCGGGAGGAGGGAGAATGAGAGCAGAGAAAAGACTCGGAATACAGATGAGCAGAGCGGAGGTGGGAAAGGCAGGGAGTTTTCTGCAGGTGAATTCACAACACCAGGGGGGTTTTCCTGCCCCCTCATTTATCCATCCCTCTCCCTCTCTCTCACACACTTCTGTTCTCTCCCCCGCTCTCCCTTGGGATGTAAAGGGGAGGAGGGTGATTGGCCGAAGGCAACTTTTTAAAAGTAATGAGAGAAGAGGTGGATGATGGTAAAAGGAGAGATGAAGTGGTCCAGCTGACACACAGGGAAAGAGACGGTGATTAATATGAGTGAATTAAATGAAGAGGTGGAGAAGGTGCAGTAAGAACAATGAGCAATGCAGAGATAATGCAGTGAGAAGATCCAGGAGGGAAGAAGAAAATGAGACATAGGGTTGAAAAACATGACGTTTGAGATATATAGAACTTGTGACGTATGTATTCCAATAACCTCAAGCCTCCGAAAGCTTTTTAATGTTTAATTCACATTAACAGCTCCTGGGAGGAAGAAGAACAGAAGACCAGAGATAGAGAGACCGAGAGAGAGTGAGACAGAGAAGAGAGAAAAAGAGGATAGCAGCAGAAATGCTGGACTTCCCATGAAGCAAAAGAGTGAGGAAGTGTGTTTAATTTACAAGCTACTCAAATATGCACTAAATGAGGAAGAAAAAACTTTGTATATTTAATATGACTTAAATATTAAATATATATACAGTGAGATCCAAAAGTTTGAGACCTAATTTTCTGTATTAAAAATATACATTTAACCCTTCTGAAATAATTTGATTATTATCAATGTTGAAAACAGTTGTGCTGCTCCATTTTTTTTTTGTAATCAACTTTTTATTATCTTTCAAATATAGACAAAAATAACATAACTGGAACAAACAAATAGGAAGAAGGAATAACAGACATATTGCCAATAATTTGACAGTCTGAAAAAAAAGAAGGAATATATAAATAAATAGATAAGCAAGAAAAACAGAATAGAAATAAATCTAAATGCTTCATAATATTTGGGAATTATTCAAAATTGTGGGGTAAGAAAAAACTAAATGAATATTTTTATTTAAGGATGAATAGATCAAAAGTGAACGTAAAGAAATGTATAATGTTACAAAAGATTCCTATTTCAAATACATTTGTTTTTTTTTACTATCTACTCATCGAAGAATCCTGAAAAATAATGCATCACCATTTCCACAAATATATGAAGCAACACAACTGTTTTCATCATTGATAATAATCATTAATGTTTCTACAGCAGCATATCAGCATATTAGAATGATTTCTGATGGATAGTGTGACACTGAAGACTGAAGACACTTACAGATCCCAAATGATTTAATATAAATAAAACAATCTAACTACTCTATATTACACTACTGGACAAGAAGAAACAGGTGCACATTTTCTCCTTTTACACTGCCTTCTGTACATTTTGTATATTGTACTTCCACTGTATATTGTGTTCTTCTGTCACCGACTGCAATGCTAGTGGATGATGCACTCAAGATTTCTCTCTTGCATATATATTGTGCAGTGATTTAATATGTATCTTGTTAAATGAATATCACATCTGTCGAGTTATTGGTCACACTGTGGTTTCACAGCAGTCCAGATTGTTCTTTTGATGTATAATGAATGAACTTGTATCAGAGAGAGTGTGTGGATGTGCTGGGCGATGGGCGGGTGTGGTAGGAGGAATAGAAATGTGTGCATTTGGGGGTCTGAAGGTGTGTGTGTGTGTGAGTGTGTGTGTGTAAATGAACACGCGGGGGTGGAGGGGGTTTTACCAATCAGAACCCACTTGCCTCTTGCTCGTCCTTCTTTTTCACTTGTTCTCTCCGGCAAACCTCATTATATGCAAGTCAGGCTAGCAATCAGAGAGAGAAAACACAAACTGGGCTCAGGCATGCAGGGATTTCTGCATGAGTCAGAGAGAGAGAGAAAGAGAGACATGGTGGGTGGGAGGGGGTGAAAAGAGAAGGGAGGCAGAGGATAAGGGAGGGGTGTGGGCTTTTTTTGTATTGATCCGAGTGCATTCTGTGCGGCGAATACAGAGCGAGGCACAAAAAAAGAAAGTGAGAAGGGAGACAGAGATGGAGGGAGCAGTTACTGTCTCCAGACATCAAGTCTCGCCTTTTGAATCAATCTTCAGAAAATTCTGATATCGTTATCGGCGTCGCTAGCAAATTGAGGAACATCTGCAAATGAGGGGAGAGAGAAACAATACAGTGACAATGTGGAGAGACACGCGGAAAGCAGGGAGAGAGAAAAGGGAGGGAGGTGACAGTTTCTGTGGGGGCGAATACATTGGAGAGGGAGGAAGAGAGCAGGATGAGAAGGGTGGGCGGAAGTGACAACGAAATAGAGAGCGAGAGAAAGAGAGAGAGAGAGGATATAACCAAATTCAGCATCTCTTCTTGTTATTTTTAACGAAAGCTTTAACAAACAGCACATTGCAAAATATGCCCACACATGACCAACAATCTGTCAAATTTCTTTTTGAAATCATCCTTGCCTACATTTTCATTCACGTTAATGATCTGTGCTATATAATCCTACATCTGTATGTTTTTAAACGAGGACATTTGGAGGTCAGGATGTTCTTGAAATGAAAAAAAAAAATTATAATTTCTCACAGCTGGAAGAAATTCATAAACAAATAGAAATCAACTAAGCAAAAGATGGAGGGATGCAGAGAGTAGGCTGGGGTGACAAAAAAAAGGAGCTCCTGATGAGGAGATGGGCCTCTGAAAATAGAAGCGGAAGTAAACGCAGCCTCCCAAAGACTCTTCCCACTCAGCGTCTAAGAGAGTTATTTTCTGTCCTCTGCTCTGAAAGAAAAGAAATTGAATCTAGCAGTGAGCTTCCTGCACTTGGTGATGCGTGCATTTCTCTCTAAACTCAAAGAGGAAGGCACGTGTTCACCCGAAATGCCCTGCTGAAGTTCAGAAAGGGGTCTGTGAAACAACTAGATTCATGTTTTATTAAAGAAACAGGATTTCCAAAACCGCAGAGCTATGTTTGATACTGTTTGAATATTGCAAAGTGGCTTGCATCAAAAGTCCAATTAGACAAATGAAATTCAAATCATTCTTATATTACAATATATTTGTGAATTCTGTCATCCAGTCTTGCATGGCATATATTTAGGCAAGGGTCAGCTAAATAATAAATGTCGATTTTAACAGAAAGGTTGAACTGTGTTCTCGGGACAAGGGTAGATTTCATTAATGTCAGGTTGGGCCAAGTGAGTGCAATTTTATATAACTGATTCATTCAAATACCTGTAGGTTTGTATAGACCTCAGGGTAGCACCGTATAGGCTATTAATGAAAACGAGGCACAGAATTACAGCTCATTCAATGGATTGTACCAATACCAGTTGTTCAGCTGACTGTTCAAATGTCCCACTGAAAAAAAAGAAGACAAAACTCCATAACAGTTTTGAAAGTTGTAAGTTGTGACAATTACATGATGTAGGACCCATTGTAAAGGATGCATCACATAATTCCCTACTATATAGTAAGCGAAAAACAGCATGTGACAAAAGTAGCATGAATTCACAGTACTTATAAAAGAGTAAGAAAAAAGTAGCTAGATTTCCTGCGAGATTCTGAAGTGTGCATACTATAAACACTGAGGCCACGGGAGAGGATTCATGGATGGCAGTGAAGCGTTGCAACTGGTGCTGGTAGGTCACGTGATCTGTCAACATGGCAAATGTGTCCAGATTACATTTATGTTACATAGTGCATACATACTTTTTAGCTGTTGCGAAGCAATTATGTAATCAAAATAAGTAGCCTATTTGTGGTTTTGGACATCTGTTAAATTCAATATGGCGTCTAACATGAAAATAGGGTGCAGTAGTGTGTAGTAAGACGTGTGTTCCACAATTAGCATTTTTTTTCCTTCGACGAAAATGTTTAATACTTTTTCATTCTTGCGTGTCTGTGCGGAAATTAATTCAAAAGCCCTCAAAACATCGAACTATCTCTTTACTTGGTAGTAAAATGGGTTTCTAAATTGGTATTTTATAATGTCTTCATTAAAATCTAACAATGCAAAAAGTTGCATATTAAGGGTGGTTTTAGAGGCAAGTACAACACGCATTCTTATGTGTGAGTTGGCAGGACGTTGTTAAATCCAGGTTATTCTTGTTTAAATAATATGTTCTCTAATACAATATTCTAAATAAGTTGATATGAGCACAGCGAAAGTTGGAAAAGCTGCAAACTTCCTCAGGGACGTACCCTTTGCGGGGGCACGCGGTGTATTCCGCGGTCTTGATCATCCCACCGTCAGGAGGGAGAATACGAGCTACCCTCCTGACACGTGCGTTACGTCTCAGGGTTCCCCAAACCACTATCCAGAATTGGTCATGAGGACGTATACTACCGGTTGTACGCATTTGCGTGCTCTCGGTGCACTTAGAGATTTCAAATCGAGTTACACTTGTATTGATTTCAGGAGGCTGATCAATCCTCTGCCGCTTTGACTGCTTCCCATTGACGTCTGTCTGAATAACTAAACGCATCTCCTCGAGAATGATTCAGCGACGGGATCCGCTGAGAGCTTGTCGACGTTCTGCGCGTTATATGATTCAAATCGGTTTATTACGACAGCCGAATGGTGGTCGACATATCTGTCGCACCAAACACAATAATTAGACCGCGATGTTCCGTTCTTGCTGGAAAAAAGGGCGTCCGCGCTGAACTGTGGTTATCAAAGGGCGAACGGCGCGCGAGGAATCACGACTCACGCAGGATAATACATCTAGAATTTTTATTTTCATTACACTTTATTCATTATACAGTATAGATATATTTCCATAATCAGTTTGATGAAAATAAAAGTACAACTAAACTGACACGGTATATTGCTGTTCAAGCTGCTCTTAGTAGGCTACAGGGGAGACTGAGGGATGCTGTAATACATTATTTAACCATCTGTAACAGGTATTTTTGTGCTGTCTCAAACTTTAATATAATATTTCCATATATATATATATATATATATGTAATGTGTGTATGTGTGTGTGTGTGAAGTACAAAGAGGGCTGTTTTACCACCTGTAATACTAACTGAAAACATCATAAATGTGTTCATTTGTAGCACTACATTAAATTCACTTCTTCAACGTTACTATTTTGGACAAAAACATGATTACTATGCCATTCCCCTATTCATTTTAAACATTTTAATTCAAAATCGTAATAAATGAATAAAAATAATACAATTAAATTAAATAAAAATGAAAACAAACAAAAAATAATATTCAAAAGCGCAAAAGACTAAAAACTCTAAAACATAACAGCATGTGTTTGTGTTTCAATGTGGCCTATACACAGTTATATTGTGTGCAATACTGGGTCCAGTAGAAGTAGCCTACATTGGAAAGTGCTATAACCTGATCAGTCTTAATATTTCTATGCAATTTACTCAAATAGATGAAAAGGTTGTGTGGATGTTATAAATTGGTTTAAACAAGGGAACCTGATGATTCAGATGATAGTTCTGTCATTTAACATACATTAATTTACAATACCCAGATGAAAGTATAATTTATAGCCTACTTGTATGTTTTTAAACTGATGGTGTTAGAGGCTTTCCTGGTCTCCCCTACATCAAAACCAGGCCGGGTTTTAATCATCACAATTGTACTAGATACATTTTCAATCTTGAGAGTTTAACTGGAAGGTTCAGAAGAAGGAACAAGGATACACAGTCTATATATAATCGTTCTGTGCTCGTTTAACAGAGCATTATGAGAATCCAAACTCTCCTTGGTCTTTATAAATAGCAGCCCCGTTGACAAAATTCCGTCAATGACGTAGTGCACGCGCGTAGTTGAGGTGATGCTTTTTAGTGAATGAGTCCCCCTCCCTCTCCAGCTTACTAGTACTATCTGATCTCTATAAAAAGCGCACGGTAGATGGAAAAGCGCTTGAGAGCTGCTTGTTTCTACCAGGAAAAAGAAGACAAGACCAGTGTAGACAGTGGCCCATATGGAGACACTCTGGAGAGAAAGATTACGCAGCAGCTACCCCGAGCCATATACTGGAGCACCTACATCTAATAGATGAGGTACTAGAAAACGGACAGCCGTCAGAAAGTCCTCTGCATTTTGACAAGGACTCCTATATTTCAAGGTAAGAGTCATTTGACACTGTTTGGTTGAAAATGGCACGGTGACAGCATGTTAGTTCATTTAGAAATGACCTGAAGGTTGCCAAATACCGAAGTCTTAGAAGTTTTTTATTTCCCAGATAATAATTGTTATGCGTGTTTATTAAAATATGTACGGCATATTGCAGACGACCTGAAACTTGCTGCAGTGTGACTCACTTTTTCGCACGTGGGCAGCATGAAGACCCTTTAAAGAGAGCAGTCTGTTGGACATTTCAGTTGGTGCTGAAAAAGCTTGCTTTGACGAGTTCAACTAAAGAATATGATTAAAGCTAGGATTTGTATTATTGTTCATTTTACAGCTGCCTCATTGTGTATCGACTTGTCGGGAATGACAGGAAGGTGTTTGTATTCATCTGAAGAGGAGCAGAAATGCTCCCTCTGCTCCCCTAAAGTCCTCGTTTAAACAGATAGAGACATATTTCACACGACAGTCAATTGTGCCTAAGCCTAAAAACAGCACATTTCTAAGTGGAAAAACAAGGACAACTAGACATGGCAACACTCCCGCTCTCCTTTCTTTCCCGTTGATGCTCTCGTACCTTCACTATTTTTGCTGTTATATTCAACGAAGTCGTTTTTGTTTGTTTTACCTCCCTCATCCCTGCCCTCTTGAGTGAAGGCTATGAATCGTTTCCGTTCACCTTTTTTTCTACACAGATTCTGTGACGTGTATTCAGTCGTTGAAGTCAGGTCTGCGTCACTCTTGCGCACTTTGCAGATGATTCGTAGTCACCTACTGTAACCCTTTAAAGAGACAGCGCGCTCAGCTACAAACACACACACACAAGCGACTGCAGCACAATCCTTTTATTTTTCGCGGGGGTGTTAAAGAAGGGAGTGGGCGTCCGTTTTCATTCATTGATGACACCGTTATTCATTCTCTGTAAATTAATGAATGTACAACTGAATCAGCATAACCAACGACACTAATGACCAATATTTTAAGCTGAAACAAGTACACAAAATGCATTTTAATTCTTAAAGGAAGAGTGCACCCCAAAATTAAAATCCTGTCATTGTTTACTCACCCTCATTTGGATGTTTTAAACACGTAGAACTCAAAAGCAGATGTTTGAAGCAGAATAACACTTTAATTGTGTCTATGAAAGTGAATTGTGATTGAGGGTGTCAGTCCATTATATTCTGCCTACCTTCTCCTTTTCATTTTAGGGTGAACTATTTCTTTAAGTTACCACCTTGAAGCTTATTTGAGTAGGCTTTACAAGAAAATACAATTTCCGTCTTTCTACTTCAAAATTTCAACGTGTTACTTGCCATTTCTTTGTAATTATTTGTGAAATTTCTGAGTGAAAATTGTTTATAGGCCACTTTTTCTTTTAAAGTATTAAAGCATTTTTTAATTATTTGATAATAGCTTAATCAGTCATATATTTAATCAAAATGCTGTGAAATAAATATATAGGATTACCATATTGAAAAAAGTCATTCATCAGAATAAAGCAGAGTAAAGCTGTGTTTTCAGCACCATGGACAGCAGCTATTGCTCTCAAGTCTACATCCTCCTTTCAGAACCAAATGCATTTAAGCAGTCTAATACTGCGCTGCCAGGAAGAGTCACTAAGTATCAGGTAATATATGGAGAATAAAACACAATTGAAAAAACTTTCAGGAAATGGAATTGCTTTCAAGGGGTTCAACCCTGCATCTACAACACTGAGAACATTCTGCTTGGGCAAACCAATGTCCTTTTTAACGAAATAACCCCTGTTATGCATCAGATTCAACACGTATCATATTAAAGCAATATCTTATTCATCTAGATACGTTTGTTTGAGTTCTGCTGTGTATTCTGTAACACTTCTCTTTAATTGCAGTGAGCTGAATTCTTCTCGGTGTTGCCCAGCATGAGTCTTTACCGGTATGCCAGCACTTCATGACCTTGGCTCTAGACTGCTTACTGCTTATGGAGTCCAACAGTACAGTAACAGTCTACAGTCATGGCTACTGAAGTCTGGCTCCAGCATCACTAATACAGAAGCGTATCATCTGTATAACTTAGGTTGTGATTGAAAAGGGAAGGCTGTTAAAATGCCCGTGCACGCATTCTTCAGAAATACTCGGCTGTGACGGCAAACAGTTGTGTATATCTGAGCCTGTATTGGGGGAGTCCTGTGCTATGGAGGCATGGCGTTTCATCGAAACAAGCCAATAGGATCGCACTATTTCCAGTTACCATGCCAACACCCCCTCATCCCTACCTCTGCTGTCTCCATGGTGACCGTGGCTTTAGATTGTTACTGTAGTGTTGGCACGTGGTAACAGTCTACAGCCATGGTCGCCAAGGTGCAGGTGTTATATCGTCAACTGGAAGCATCAGAAATGATTGCGTGAAACCAGAATGCATTTGAAACTGTAACACGGTGAGGATTTTCAAAGAAGCACTGAATGATTTGATTTTAGAAAGTAGGTCAAAGTCTGGATTTATTTATTTATATCTTTCCCCACTCTATTAAAAGACTCTTTTCGCCGATGTGAAAGTAAGCATGTTTTTCTCAGACTAAAGCATCAAAGCTGTGCTGTGATTCTTGATTTGAGACAGAAAACTTTATTCTTTGCACAACATACATTAAACACTTCAATGCAATTTGTAATTAAATCATGTACTGTACCAGAATATACAGTTATTTCTCTCTAATGTTTTCCTGATGATTCAGTTTGTTCCCTGATGGCCAAGTGATTCATTCTAATGTGGAGTGCCATTGACTGCTCCTTTTTTCCAGACAATTTCCTGTGGAACAGGGAGAGGCAGTTTCAATTAGGATATTGACAGAATATGTTTAATGTGTAACTGATGAAAGCCGTACGTTTCCTTTTTTACCGGTTGCGGTGACATCTGGGACAAATGGGCAGGTGTTTCAGTCAGTTCAGTGAGTAATTAATACATATTAGCAGGGATGTGTTGTTTAAATGTATTTTGATCTACAGCAATTTTCAGTGGTGTGCAATAGGATATGGCCCAAATGTAAAAAAGAAAAAAAAAAATTATAGTTTAGCAGTCACACATCGCCCTCTGGAGGACAGAGTTTGTAGTTGCAGAAAACAATCTGTGGGCCAGTGTTGTGTGGTACCATTGATGTGATAAAAATTAATTATATTTAGAAATGTTTATATGAAAATTTGAGTGAATAAAATCTCAGCATCCAAAAACAATGTCCCCTGTTTTGGTTTTAATATATTAAATTATACCACTTTTTAACATTTTTTATTTTTAGCCAGGGTTATCTACATTTTAAGCATTTTTTGGATAAAAATAAAATAATGCATCTAAACCATGATGATCACTACATTTGTTTATAATTTAGCAGACAACAATAAATAAAGGCACTTCCTATACATAAATTTGGTTTTAAAAATATTTTCTCTATTGTTTTAGCTTGTGTAGACATACTCTTGAAACTTACTGAATATTGTTGCCTTTTGTATGATACACTTGTGTGATAGTCCTAAATATTTCAAATTACGGCAGCTTTTTTAAAATTAATTTAATAAAATATTTTTGCCTGGGGTTATCTAAATTTGAAGCATTTTTGGATTATGGGTCTCCAATCGAATTTTTTAAAAAATATTTTATTTTTTGCCTGGGTTTAAAATTAATTTAAAAAAAAATATTAATGCATCTAGTCTAAACCATGCTGAGCATTACATTTAGTCATTTAGCAGACAACAGTAAATAATGGCACTTCCTTGAATTAAAAAGGTTCTCTATTCTTCTCTATTTTATATCGTCTGTACCATTACAATTTACTCTAGAATCTTTCTGAAAATGGTTGCCTTATGTATGCTAAATTGTGACATTCCTTATTTGTTGCTGAATGATTAAAAGTAAATGTTGATCTTCCAAAACAAAGTGAATAATTTGAAACAAAGCGATGAGAGGTTGATAGAGACTCTTTTCCCTACAAGTAAGAGACCATGTGCTGATACTTGGAACCTCAGCACATAAACTCTTACTGTTCAGGGCTAAGGGCATCGTGCAGGGACGAACACACACACACACACACACACACACACACACACACACACACACACACACACACACACACACACACACACACACACACACACACACACACACACACACACACACACACACACACACACACACACACACACACACACACACAAACACACACACACACACACACACACACACACACAGATTCACAGCCACTCTAACAATTATTAATTTCACATTCAGCCTCTAAAAGAAGATAAACTTTGCAGCATCAGACCTTGAAACAGAAAAAAATTATGTAAGACATAATCAGCAGCATGGATTGCCCTAATATAAATTCTGTTTTTTTTTTTTAAATCTGATTTTAAGTTTTTTTTTTTAGATCAATAAATTCTATCCATTTTAAAAAGACAGATAAATTGACACTATACATTAAATGCAGTGAAATGGGAAGTATAGTCTGTGATTTACCAGCTCCACTTCTAACTGACCCAAACATGCCCCTGTAACAACTAGATGCACAAGAAGGAACAGCCAAACCACAAGAATTCGAAGGTTTTTGTCCAGATCAAAGCATTTCCTCTTCACCAAAACCTTGTAGGTCTTACCAATGGTAGCACAGAGAGTTCCTGCAGCTCAGAAAGAAAGCAAGCAAGAAAGACAGAAGACATGAGTTTGGGAAGTTGAGAAATCAGGAAACAAACTTTGGCTTATGATACGCACTGTCCACATAAACAGGAAACCATGAAGTGGCAGGGCCGTATGTGTGGATCAGGCTGGAAATAAATAATAAGTAACTCAAACCACACTCTGCTGGATGAATTCCTGGTTATAAAACACAGCCTGACCCTCTAAAAGAAAAAAAGCCAACATAGTAACAAAACAATCCCTCATCATCCCCTAATTTCAGAACATTAAACAGTTTTCAATGGAATTTTTTTTTGTGTTCGTCAACCCGTCTTACTCTTGTTTATAAATATGGACCATGTGCTTCATCACACTGACATCAGAGTGACATCATAGTTGTCCTTTAGGTTAAATAACCTCTGAGGGAAACTCCCTCCACCTGCTTTGTCTGCTGAGATCTGATTGGTCAGTTCGGCCACACCAGCAAAATAGCGTCTTCACAGTGACCTCTTCACCACAACAAAATTTCCTGGAATTAACCTTCCTCTGCTCTTCTGGGAAATCTCATAAGCACCTTTCAGTCTTCTTTAAATATTAAAGTTTTTGATCTACTTTAAAGCAGCATTTCAGTCAGATTCATCTTATTATAATGGTTTAAGATAGCCTGTGAATAAATGGATATAAATAAGCATATACAACTACATATACATATATACATATTTACACACACACACACACACACACACACACACACACACACACACACACACACACTTAACACAAATAATCTTTGAAATTAAACCATGTTTGTCTGTACGATACAATACATACATGACTCCAACATGTGATAAACTAGATACCCAAAATCATCACTGCTCCAAATTCTCCTGTAAAGATGTAGATTTCCAGTATGAAGCCAAAATAAATGCAAAAGTCCAGAAATAGTGTGATATAGTCCATAAAACCAGTTTCAGGATGAGAGAACGCAAAAGATTGTTTATCGGCTTGCAGGATGAATCTACTGAGTCCTACTACTCTTATAAAAATATGTTGTAGCTCCGCCCACATTCTCAAAACCACACCTTCCTCATTCCTCAGGGGAAAAAAACAAAACACCCCCTGTTACTTTTAACACAGGTTGCTGGCATCATCCTGCCTTCTACTATAGTCCACCAGAGTCAAAATATAGTCTGATACACCACTCATGTCTATCTTTTGCAGACATTTCTTACACAACTCTCCCTCTCACCCCTGACCACTGCTGTTGTGTAAGGCCATGGATTCCTGAGGCCGGGAGTCACAGAGCTGTTGTAAAACTTACTGGCAAGAGGGAGTTTCTGTGTTTCTCCTCTTCTCTTGTCTTCCATTTATCAAAACCATGTGTTTGAGTGGAGAAAGAGACACGTGGCATTGAGAAGGAAAGAACAGAAGAAGGGAAAAACAAACGAAGGGGGAAAAAAGCTGTAAAATGTAATCATTGACTCTATTGGCAGCAAAATGTGTTAATAATGAAATCATATTTAAAAACGTTTACACATAGAATATTTATAATAATTATAAAAAATTAAAGGATGAAATGACAGAAAAATGCCAGAAAGGAGGAAAACAAGACAAAGGAGGAGATAGATCTCACATAGAAAAATAAATGGAAAAAAATTGCAACGTTCTTTATAATGGCCATATGAATTTAAGTCCTGCCTTTCAGGACCAAAATCCTACAGAGCTCGCAAAGGGAAATAGTGATGGAAAAAAAATATGAAGTTTGCTTACAAAAACTTTTGGATTCCCATGAAAGAAAAAATTGCATTACTTTTAGTTCCCCCTGAGAAACTTGGCATTTTGCTCACACTTGAGAGAATGCAAAAGATTTGTGTGCATATGAAGTCTCACAGTGGAATGCAAAAAATTTGTGAGATAATATTCAAGTTTTTTGAGCAAATGCAAAATTTCTTGGAAAATGTAAATATAATTTGTCATCTTATCTGATCTCATCCGAACATTTCACTCAGATTCATCTTATTTTAATGGAATTAGCTAGCCTAATGTGTGAAAAGTTTCTCAGGATAGAGCAAAAGCAGTGAGATATAATTCTTCCTAATCTCACCTTCCCTCCATCACCATGTCCCTTTAGGGGCTCTGTGAAAACCTTTTCATAGATTATTTATAGTAAACAAACTCTAGCAAACAAACTGGACCAACTGGACCAGAAAAATACAGATTTTAAGCGGAGAGAAGCTGCACTACGATTACTTACATAGAAAATAGTTGCCTCGGGGCATTTTCAAAAGTGTGAAGTGACTTGACTTAAAGGGACTTTGACAAAGTGCACAATGAAACCACAAATGTGTCGTAATAAAGGAGGGTGAATTTTGAGTTTTTGTTAACTTCCTTTAATATACATATAATAGATACAGTGAAAACTGCTTATAAAATAAATCACAGCTTAATGTCGGAGCTGTTGTACAGAGCTGTTATATTACCATTTACAAGAATAAGAGAGGGATGGAGCCAGAGAGAGTGGGAAAAAAGTGAGCGAGCAGGTCATTTAAAGGCAAGGGAAGGTGTGGGGACGCTCTGGCTACATTGGAAAGAATGAGTGAGACTAGAGGAGTGCTTCCCACAAACATCTGGAAGTCATCACGAATGCAATCCTGGGCCGCCAAACTCCCTTTAAGCTACACGAGAACACAGAGTTCCCAATCTGCCTGTGAGCTTGCACAAACACACACAGACACTGACAGAAATTAAAATGATAAACAGCTGCAGGGGAAAGACACTCACTGGAACCTGGAGGTACTGCATGTGTCAGCACTAAACTCGTATTACTCGGAAAATCCGAAAGGCAGAGGGAGAACCTGCACCAGCACCACTGACAGATGAAGAGGAGATGGTCAAGTATTGGAAGATTTCTAAAATCCAAAAGTAAAAATAATAACTTTTGCTTTTGTATTAGGAAATAAAGATGTATAAAAATTGTGATTAATTTGTTTATTTAACAGCTGTGGTGGTGGTTATGGCTGTACTACCCCTCCATCTGGCATCCTTCAATTTCATACAGTAATCAGTTTCATAAGGTGCGATGGGGATATGGGTTACTTCCACAGGTCACAGAAAGATGTTATCAAGTGAGCATCAGTTATCAGATTAGCCTCATTTAAACCCATTGCTACACCACTGACCAGGAGTGGACTGGGGCCAAAAAGTGGCCCTGGACTTTTTGGCCCAGAGCGGCCCACCAAACCTGATCCGCAACACACCACACCACACCATAAATGAGTGGCATACTTCTTTACATTAGAATTTGTCTTTTCTGGTGTATATAGTAAATAAATTTGAATTTTTGTAATGAGGGACAGTTTACTATCACTAAAGTTAAATACCTATATTATCAGTCCATATGACACATTGGTATCGTCTAGAAGACTTCAATAATGCAGAATGCCGACTGTTTTTATGGTGCCTTTCTATTGGTCATATACAGTATTTGTCCTTTTGCAGGAGCTTGACATTTAGCATTTTAAGGAATAGAGCTCCAATTGTGGAAAAGAGTATACCAATTATTTTGATGATGAAAAATACAGTAAACAGTACTGTGAAATATATAATGTTACAATTTAAAATAGGTGTCTTCTATGTGTATATATAGTAAAATATAGCTGACTGCTGTGATGCACAGCTGAATTTACAACATAATTTCTCCAGTCTTTAGTGTCACACGATCCTTCAGAAATCATTCTGATGCTGATTGCTGCTCAAGAAACATTTCTGATTATTATCAATGTTGAAAACTGTTGTGCTGCTTCATATTTTTGTGGAAAATGTGATACCATTCAGTCTTGGGTAAGTTTAAAAAATATAAATTAATATTTTTCTTCAACAATGTTGCATTAAATCAAAGATTATAGAATACAAAAAGGGACTTTGATTAAATTGATTTAAGTGATAGTAAAGATATTTAGACTTATTTCAAAGTAATTATATTTCAAATAAAATATTATTTAAAAAGAAAAAATATTAAAATTCCTGAAAATGAATGTCTGGCGTTGATCTTTTTTATTATTATTATTTTTTTCTTTTCGTAAAGGTTTGGCAATTGCCACTGACCTACAGTCCTGTGAAAACTCCTCTTTGACGGATTGGTGCCCAGGAGAAAATTCTCAGAAAGAGCGTGCGAGCGATGCACACTTTCCTTAAAATCTGCATACAGGATTTATAATGTACTCTGCATCTCAGATGTTTTAAAGAAAACTACCAGTTAAAATGGTAACGCTCAAATAAATATGCACATGAATACAGTGCAATTTTAATTTTAATTTTTTAAATAACATAAATAATAGGCTATAAGGTATTTAGTCTTTTTTCCATGACGGGATTTTTTTTTTTTTTTTTTTTTTTTTAATATTACTTTATTTTCCAAATTATCTGGCAATGGAGTAAGAAATTAAAAATAGCCTATTGTTTCCGTTTGCATTAAGATGATTTTTCTTACCCTATGGAGAACAATTTTATATTTTCACAAGACTAAATATCTAGATAATTTTTCATCTATAGAAAATGCATCTTAACTTAAGAATTTTTAAACGTTTGTACTTGAAATATGACAAAAATACTAAGAAAAGCAAGAATGAACGAGGTATTAAAACATCGCTTACACTTTAAAAAGGGGGAGGAGTCGGAAAGAAACTCTGGCTTTACCAAAGAAAACCTGCTCTCGACCAGGTTAGGTTCACAGAGTAAGTTACCATGGTAAGTGACTCTGAGTATAAGTTACCTCTCTTTCAGAAACGGGCTTGACTTACGCTGCTTTCCCAGGTTTGACAAACCTCCCATTTTTAAACGGAAAATCCAGAGTTTCCCTGATTTCAGGGTTAACATACTCCGAGTTTTCACTTAACCTCCTTTCTGAAACGGGCCCCTGGCTTTTGATGAACGTTTATTTGTATTTCTGTCATCATTGTGTTGCATTGCATTTTATGTTTTGACCCCAGCAATATAAACTACAGTCTTGATCATAAAACTAAGCATTTAAGTATCGTCTTATTAAGACATTTTATATAGACTGACAACTGGAGTTTAAATTCTGTAATAATTTTTTACAGTTCTATTTAATAAACTCCCAAGTACATATATATTATATTCATTGTTATATTTAATATATAATCATATATCACATTTACATTTAGCAGATGCTTTTAGCCACTTCCAAATGAGGACAATAGAAGCTATAAAAACCAACAAAAGAGCAATAATATATGTGCTGTGACGAGTCTTGGTTAGTCTAATGCAGCAGATGTAGCAAGTTTGTTTTTAAAAATAAATAAAAAGACAAAAATATAGAGAAAGCTAGTGTTGGTGGGTCATTTAAAAAAAGAAAAAGAAAAGTCAAAAGAATAGAGAACCCTAGGGTCAAAAAATGCAAAACAAAAAAAAGCAAGTAGTAAGAATAGAAATAGAATAGAGAGTAGTTAGAACAGAAATAGAATAGGTAGGTATTATATGAATATTATTTTCTTTGGCAAACAACACCATGCTACAGCTTGTTTTGAACCTCAAAGTATCCTTCAAATAGACTCCGCACTGCAAACTTGTTAAAGTCTTTATTCAAGTAACCATTTCCCTGAGAACGGTGTAAAACATATTTTTATTGACCGTTCAATTTCCAAGGCTTTTATAATGTAGCAATATTTCAAGTGGTACATTTAATGTAGACCTGATTTATTCCAGGGAACTCTCAGACACTCTTTTATCATGTCACTGAAACTTCTTGAGGAAGTCTTGGTATGTCTGCCTGTGCGAAGATGCCGCAGGAACAAAGTGTCCACCGGGATGAATGAGGATTTGAGCTCCATCAAACAATGGCAGCAGATCTCGGCTCATCTCCTCTGGAATTACACGGTCATCCTGTCCAAACACATGCAGAGAGGGGATTGTTATCGCCCGCCCTTCGTAAAAGCGCCGATGCTGGGAACAGGCACTGTGGAATCCGGCGACCAGGATGGCAAAGCGGAAATTAAAAGCAGCCTCTAGTTTTTGTTCTTGCAGGGCACACAGCATAGCCACCAGGGCGGCACCTTGACTAAAGCCAAGGATGCCATCGAAGGGGCCAAGATCCTTCACTGCAATTTTCACAGTCTCTACACTCTCTTCCAGACTCAGGTTGCTCTCACACTCCTGCTGAGCGTTGAAACTTCGTGCCTGGACATCAGAGAACCACCAGCCCCTCTGGTCCTCATCACCACCACTGGCCGTCTTATCAGGCTCCTGATTGGCTGATTGCATTGAAAAAGTAGCAAGACTGAATCAGAGTGAAAGACTCAAAAATATGACCCTGGAGCACAAAACCAGTCATAAGTCACACAGATATATTTGTAGCAATAGCCAACAATACATTGCACGGGTCAAAATGATTGATTTTTCTTTTATGCCAAAAATCATTGGGATATAAAGTAAAAACGAAATTTTTGATTAGTAATATGCATTACTAAGGACTTCATTTGGACAAATTTAAAGGCGATTTTCTCAATATTTAGATTTTTTGCACCCTCAGATTCCAGATTTCGCATCTTGGCCAAATATTGTTCTATCCTAACTAACCATACATCAATGGAAAGCTTATTTATTTTACTTGTTAACTTTCAGATGATGTATAAATCTCAATCTCACAAAATTGACCCTTAATAAACATTAATAAACACCAACTCCACTTGTTTCTTTAATATTTTACGTAATGCCCCTGTCTTCTCTCTAAAAGAGCTCCCATTCTGTCGATAACCGTGGATACAGAGAATTCGAAGAGGAACTGCAGGTTTGGACATTATTAATAATCTATCACATAATTTCTAGCTATTCTCCAAACTCGAAACAAGACGCTACTGCCATAGCGCGCGCGCACACACACTCAAGCAAACAAACAGGGGCAAGCTGACGTAACAC
Source organism: Barbus barbus (assembly GCF_936440315.1). Lineage (NCBI taxonomy): Eukaryota > Metazoa > Chordata > Actinopteri > Cypriniformes > Cyprinidae > Barbus > Barbus barbus. The sequence continues at coordinate 16,402,593 of NC_136725.1, forward strand.
TACAGTTATATTGTGCTGTGTTTTTTAACAATTAAAAGAACGTCCGAAATGCTAAAAAGAAACTAAACTTGACATGTTTCCTTCTTGTGCGACTGTTTTGTTGCCGTGTTGATACATAACGAATCAAGAGTTCCGCCCAGGCGACTATTTTATGCAAATTGTTTACAAAACTTCCTGAATACAAGCTAACACTAAAGCTATTTTATAACACGGGCTATTATATTTTTGATCTTTAAATGTTTCATAAATCTCTAGGTGTGCGTTCCATAAACTGTCCATTATCGTTTCCCACAAATAGAAACAGAAATGTGCTTCCCAATGTAAACACCAGGGGGCAAGCGTTCCCTGTAGAAATATGCGGTGTTCTCAGTGGCTCATAATGCTAGCCTCTCATAAGAAAACGAATGTCTCTTAAAAATGGTTGCTAAAAAAAAAAAGTTAATAAAACTCAATAAATGCATTATTTCAAGGCTCTCTATGCATTGAGTATAATAGGAGCCCACTGACAGCAGACAGTGACAAAATACATTTTTAAATCTAAATTTATGTCTAAACAGGAACGTATCACTGCATTTAATTATAAAAAAGGTGTATGAATACAAATGCTAGATCATTTCTGAATAATTAAAGCAATGAAAGAGACAATACATAATTTCTATGCATTTATGCAAAACGATTTAGGGATTCTGTGTTTCCCATACCAAATATTTGTATAAGAGGGAAAAAAAAACATGCCCGCAAGCTTTCAAAGAATGTAAATAACTGCACAAAAAGTTTAACATAAATCAGTATGCATTCAATATTCCATGCTATCCTGGAGGGGAAAGTTCTTAATTTGGTTAGATGATTATTTCTCTCTGTTGATCTCGGTGCGTTTTCTGGATGATTGTGCCTCCTGAGCACTTGACAATTAATCTAAAAATGAGCAGGAACCCTGGAGACCTGATGCCTCTAACACTTATACTCTTAAACACCATAAAGTTTATCTGTATAATACTGCTGATCCCAGACCAGTTCTGTGAGTTCTACTGAGCCAGCCAGCCAGAAAGAGATAGAAGTTAGAACAAGAGATAGATAGATAGATAGATAGATAGATAGATAGATAGATAGATAGATAGATAGATAGATAGATAGATAGATAGATAGATAGATAGCATGATAGAAAGAGAGAACAATGGACTGATAGAACGATGATAGAGTGATGACAGAATGATGATAAGTGGATAGGATAGATAGATAGATAGATAGATAGATAGATAGATAGATAGATAGATAGATAGATAGATAGATAGATAGATAGATAGATAGATAGATAGACAGATAGATAGATAGATAGATAGATAGATAGATAGATAGATAGATAGCATGATAGAAAGAGAGAACAATGGACTGATAGAACGATGATAGAGTGATGACAGAATGATGATAAGTGGATAGATAGATAGATAGATAGATAGATAGATAGATAGATAGATAGATAGATAGATAGATAGATAGATAGATAGATAGATAGATAGATAGATGATAGATAGCATGATAGAAAGAGAGAACAATGGGCTGATAGAACGATGATAGAGTGATGACAGAATGATGATAAGTGGATAGATAGATAGATGATAGATAGATAGATAGATAGATAGATAGATAGATAGATAGATAGATAGATAGATAGATAGATAGATAGATAGATAGATAGATAGATAGTTAGATAGATGACAGATATATAGATGATATAATGACAGACAGACAGAAAGACAGACTCATAGATAGATAGATAGATAGATAGATAGATAGATAGATAGATAGATAGATAGATAGACAGATAGATAGATAGATAGATAGATAGATAGATAGATAGATAGATACATAGATAGATAGATAGATAGATACAACAGAATAACAGTGTGTTAGACAATCGAATGATAGACAATAAACAGAACAATAGATAGAACAATAGATAGATAGATAGAAAAATAGATAGACAGACAGACTGATTGTTTGTTACCAAGTACATAAACATAATCTTTTCCATAAATGTTTATTATTTGTTTTTGTGTTTTTCTCATCCTTGAAATGAATGAATATTTCTTCCACGTGCTGTGGAGAACGCAGGCAACAGAAACCAGCACCAAGCATATGCTTCAAGCTATAATTAAGGGAGGTTTTCTGGCTATCCAGCATGTTAACTTAAATGAATATCTGTACGAGAAAAAGAGGTTTAATTAATGAGCGTTTCTGTCTAATTTAATGTCTTGTCTGTGCATATTGAGCATATGCTAACCAAATTCCCAGCCGTTCCCTACAGACACTCTATACCTCACTCTCCGCATTTACAGATTTACTTAAACACATCCAAAGCTATTTTCCCAGTGCGAAGAATTTCATTGCACATTAAATGCTTCAAGTGCTCCTTCAAAGGACCTGCATCAACCAACATCTCGTTTGCACCCGTTTATTACCTTTTAGTTTCTCTGTCCTCTGTCTGAACTGCTGTTCTCTTTAATATTCACCCTGATCAACCAATGAGATGAGTCACAAATGAGACCAAATAAATAAAACAGGCCCTAAGGCCAACCTTCCTTTCAGTGCTGTTTAAGTGATTTATTCTCGAATGTGGCTTGTTAGCGGCAGGTGAGGGTGCTCCATTCTCACCCTTTGCAGCAGGAAGTAACCCCTGGAAACGTCAGTGCGGAATACAGATGAGATCAAGGATATATCCACAGAAACTGGAGCGTGAGCACATTTGCGCCCACAATTGCTCGCTAACAAGCACACGAATGGTCATTTAACAAGTGAACCGCTGGATCAGAATGACACGGATTGCATCAGTATTGGGATGAGTAACTGTGTCAGTGGCACCCATAGAATTCGGTAAACAAACAACAACAGACGCTTTACATAAACTGTGTGAAAAATGAAACTCTTAAAAATGAGTGTCAGGGAACAGAGAGTCTAATTTTTACAAAATGTTGTTTGTGCACCACAGAACAAAAATTACTATTACACTGAACAAAATTATAAACGCAACACTTTTGTTTTTGCCCCCATTTTTCATGAGCTGAACTCAAAGATCTAAGACTTTTTCTATGTACACAAAAGGCCTATTTCTCTCAAATATTGTTCATAAATCTGTCTAAATCTGTGTTAGTGAGCACTTCTCCTTTGCCGAGATAATCCATCCACCTCACAGGTGTGGCATATCAAGATGCTGATTAGACAGCATGATTATTGCACAGGTGTGCCTTAGGGTGGCCACAATAAAAGGAATCAAATTAATGAAAATCAAAGGTTTAAAATGTGGCAGAATTGAAAGCTTGAAGCTTGCAGAAAATATGTTTCCCATAATTTAAAGAAAAAAAGTTTTAAATTTTTTTTAAAAATTGTAAAATTGAGAAATAAATGATTTTTAATATAAATATAATAGTTTCCCACACTGCAATTAAAATAATATAATTTATCAACTAAAAAATAAAAATTTTATCATTTTAATTGCTGGATAATTGAAAGGAATATTTTTATTCACCCTCTTTATTCATCTAAGATGTAAATGAGTTTGTTTCCTAATCAGAACAGATTTGGAAAAATTTAGCATTATATTATTTGCTCACCAATGGATCCACTGCAGTGCATGGGTGCCGTCAGAATGAGAGTCCAAACAGCTGATAAAACATCACAATAATCCACACTCCAGCCCATCATTTTTAACTTCAAACTATTGCTTCCAGTCAAAATATTAGTCCTTTACCAATAATATTGCTTTCGTCTAAAAAAAGTATGAATCAGAAGAGAAATATGCACAGATCTAGTACCATCTACAAGCAAAACAGTCCAAAGCTATTCTAAACAAATATGTCAAATATGTTGCATTATTATGGATTATGGACTATTTTGGCCAGAAGCAATGGTTTAAAGTTAAAAATCCAATAGCATATGCCTAAATGACACACGTGAACTTTGAATAGCTTTGAATATCACATATCATGATACTCCACTCATATCAAGTTATAAACTGTCCATTCCCTTACAATATTGACACATTAATGCAGTCAAAGTGCATTATAAGAAATGTAGGCATATCATATATCAGGTAATGTGTCAGTAGAGATAAGGCTCTACAGAGAAGGACATTATGGAACTGCATGCAGGAAAGGAAAGTATAACAATAGATTGTATTAATATCCCAGTTCCAGGCTGTGGAACTGTTATTTTACAATAGTGATATATCATAGATCATAACCAGCAAATCTGTCATTTGTATGTTGTTGTAACTTCATAAGCGCACTGCAATCACAAAGCCTCTTTATCATAAACCGAAGTCATATCATCTCTGAGCTTTAAAGCATGGATGCAATCTCTTTCACACACACAGCAGCGGCGGTGTAGGTTTAACGCCGTAAGAGAGATATCGCAGCATGCTACCTGTAATAATCTGCTCCCAAAAAGCTGGGATTTGCTTCTGCTTCTTGCTTGTTTGCATTGTAGCCATCATTGTGGGTGGGATGTGCCGATTCCCATTCCCTGCAGCTATTCTGACCAAATATTTATGCCTCTGCTGAGTGACCTCTGTGTTTGCTTCATACCAGCTCAGTTCAGAAAGCTTTAGTGCAGTTTATCAGTAGCGTTTCACACAATAAAATGTGGACAATTTGTGCCACAGACCATCGATAAACATAATAAAAGCATTCAGACCACATCATTGTGGTTTTCTGTTGTAAGTGCATTACCGTAAATGTGTTTCCTGTTTTACTGTCTGTAATAATAAACAGCATGCCACAAATGTCCATAGAGGAATAGTTTACCCAAAAACTATATAAAGCAACTAGTTCTGGAGTTACATCTTGCTGTTTTTTTTTTACATTTTCTGTATTATTATTATTATTTCTGCCACAGATAATAGCTTCTTTTTATTTCAGAATTCTGACATTTTCCCCCTCTGAATTATTTTTTCTCTAAATTCTGAATTTGCAACTCCGTTTTTTTCTCACCACAAAATAATAATAAAAAAGTAATTGTGACTTTATCTTATAATCCTTACTTCTTTTCTTTTCTCTTGTGAATCTATATCTCACAATTCTGACTTTTCTTCTAATAATTTTATAGAGTTTATAGAGAGTTTAGAGAGTTTATATCTCGCAATTGTGAGAAGAAAAGTCAGAATTGTGAGATAAAAGTAAGTTTAGCTAAGTTTAAAATGTAAGTTGTGTCCCATGTCCCAATGTCCCAAAACTGCCATAATTAATTTTAGCTAAAATATTATTTATACATTTATAAACACTATTTAAATTTAAAGGACCAGTTCACCAAAAAATTAAAACTGCATCATTTACTCACCCTTGTGTCGTTTCAAATCCTGTATGACTTTTTTTTTCCTCTCTGGGACACAAAAGGAAAAATAAATTATGAAATTTTTGAGTTCATTCATCGATTAACAGGCATTATTTTAATGGATCAACTGATTCATCAAAAAGACTTAATTTAAAAGAACATACAATAACCAATATTACACATGCGGATAACCCCCTGCTTGAGCATTTGAATAGTGTGACTCTGCTGTAAAGAATCTTGTCTGAATACATGGCAAGTGTGTTACACTGATAATTAGGACCATTTTAAAGTCTTCCCAGAGGACATGGCAATTAGCGCTAACCATTACATGGCTATTTATAGTGTAATATTCTGTCTGCTTTAAAGAATGGCAGCGAAACTGGCAGTAAAGAAGAAAGGTGAAAAGGTTAAATGAGTGAGATCTTTTTTGTTTTTATGACAGCACAATCCTGAGAGGGCAAAGACGGGTCAGAATGGATAAATGATCAATTTCGCAAGTTATTTTATCTGAAGTTTCTCTTTGTGAGCTTCGCTTATGTTCCAGAACGTTATGTGGCCGTGAAATTGTGATGTGAGAGACAGTAAAGATCAGAATCATTGAACTGATTGAATGTTCAGACATGTGTGAACAGAAGAGCAGAAATGAGCTTGGCTTGATCCAGGTCGACAAACTAGAAATTGATTCAGTGGCTTAAATTTAGTCTTTCATCTCGGCTCGGGTCCCTACCGTAAATGAGTACATGCAAAGATCTTACCAATGTGACATTTAGCTGAGACAATATTGGAGCACAGACATCCTAGAGACTTTCATGTCAACATTAGGGATGCATGATATTAAAATTCCCACTATAAAGCTGATAATTAAGTATATGAGAGAAGATGGCCATGAACATGAACAATTAAACATACAAAATCGGTTGATAACAATGTTATTTTAGTATAACTATTAGATACTAACATAGATTTATTTATACTTTTAATCAGTTTTTTTTTTCATTTTACATTTTCATTGTAATTCTAGTTAGCCTTTTTATTTTTTTGTGTATTTTGTGTGTATTTTCGTAATTGTTTTATGTAAAAATATATATAGTTTTTATTCATTTTATATATATATATATATATATATATATATATATATATATATATATATATATATATATAAAATTGAGGTCAAAAGTTAACACCCCCCTTTCAGAATCTTACTATCAATTATATATATATATATATATATATATATATATATATATATATATATATATATATATATATATATATATATATATATATATATATATATATATATATATATACTCTAACATAAATTATTGATTGCTGGGCACAGAGGCCCGCAAGCAAGATGTTCTGAGATTAGAGCCAAAAAGACATGACAAAAGACACAAATGAGCCAAATCTGACTCGCATCTTCTGAGATGTGTGAAGTGCCGCCCATGTCGCTTGGTTGCTTATGGAGGAAGTGAGATCAGCTGCCCACTGCTGAGAAGATGTGTAGTCTGCAGAGAGTGAGCAGGTGTCAGATATCAGGAGGTCAATAGATGTGAAATGTTCTGCGATGAAGAGACGTTGAACTTGCATTCAAATTCCAGTTCTCTTCTACTGCGTGAGCATGTGCCCACTTACACACACACACCGACACGCGTTTCTTCCCTCTCATCAACTTCATCTGCATACATGTACATGGACAGTCTGGACTGACTGTCACTTCCCATTAGGATCATTCTCTCTCCCTCTCTGCCCTCTATTTCCGTTCACACCTGGCCACAGGAACTCACTGCTGGCACCTCTGGATAAAATCTCAGTTATATCATAACTTATTATAATATTAATAAGTCTCTTAAGACTGGAATTTTTTGGCTGCAAACCCAAGGACATGCTAGACTTGAAAGCAATTTCAGTCGATTTCAGTTACTGGACAATATAATTTTTGGAATTATTAAGCAGCACAACTGTTTTTAACATTGATAAAAATAAGAAATATTTCTTGAGCAGCAAATCAGCATATTAGAATGATTTATGAAGGATCATGTGACACTGAAGACTGAAATAATGACGCTGAAAAATTCAACTTTAACATCACAGGAATAATTACATTTTAAAATATAATCAAGCAGAAAACCGTGTTTTAGTTGAAATGTATTTAGATTAAAAAATGTAGAACTTTAATATTGGCAAATTATCTGAGAGATCGAAAGCACACATAAATGATTTCATATTTCCAAAGTGCAGCTGAGAACACATATATGCTACATTGTATGAGTCTTAAATGAAGAGAAATATGCCTAAAATATGTCAAAGAGTTTCCAAGACCCCAGACTTCTGAAATATGAACATTTAAGTGGATGACTAGGGGTGCATAACTAATTCACATGCACTTAGCTGAGCAAAAAAAAAAAAAGAAAGTCTGAATCAAGAGAAGGATTATAGCTGGTACTCAGTGATCCAAATACTTGAATTATTTAAGGAGGTGGAATCTTCATTAATATATTATTGTATATGCCTTAGTGCGGACAAGCTAGAGAAGTAAAGGAGAGAGAGAGAGAGAGTGGAGTGAGCGAGAGGGGTTTGATTATTGACAGTGCAGTGGTTAATACACAGAGAAAGAGAGTGTGAGAGAGCGATCAGAAGGGCAATAAATACTTTTATCTCTTACACTGTTTATTTTCTCTTACAAGACAGAGCAAAGTATCCTTACTTGACTCTCCTCGACTGCAGTGACTACATTCATCTCATGCCGGACAACACAGAGCTTTTCTGGGAACACAGAGAGACGGATCGGTTCTGGGAAAAAAGAGAGAATAAGTCAGGCGCATTTTAAAATGTCAGGAAGAAAATAAGAGGAGAGAAAGAGCAACTGGGTTGTGAGATGTAACAAATTAGGAATTTGGCCTACAGGCAGAAGGATAGATAAAGGAGGGATGGGATACAGGCAAAAAAAAAATGCTTGTGTACCGTATTCGACCAGCTGCGACCAACTGCTTGGTTTCCATACATGTCAGCTTCATTTGTTTCGTAGCCCCGCCCACAGTGAATTTTTTATTGGTCGATGACATCCGCTCCATCACCTATAAAGCACAAGATGCAATATTAGCTGACATAGTTAATAATCTCCACTGGCCTGTAATAAATATGCTTGTACAGTATGATCGATCTCTCAGTCAATGCTGAGGAGAATAAGGTAAGTGCATCTACCTGCCCTTCATTATGTTCTTTTATTTCCTTTGTAGGAGGTAGGAAAAATATAATTAACAGATTGACCACAAAACCATGTTATAGTTTCTCCTGCACATTACATGCAAAACATTACAGTTTTAATTATAAACAGAGGCAGAATCATGAGATTCCCTAGCGACTCTTGCTGAAGCGTTCAATTCAATACACACAAGTTCATATTTTAGTTAAGAAATTAGATGCATTTGCATAATCAATCACACCAACCTCTATACTCTGCATACTAACTCTCAAAGCAGAATATTAAAATCTTGTACTCTCTTTCACATGTGTAAAATTGATCTTAAGAGCAGAGGAGGTAGAGAATGTGATTTGCTACCATCTGCTCTGCTGTATGTTTATGTGGGGTGTAACTGAGTGTTAACAGGAACTAAAGGTATGACAGGACAGATGCTACATTTAGGAGTAAACAAGAATAAAACAAAACTAATAAAAAAGATGTGTCAAGGTTTATGCTTTATCATGCAATTAATTAAGAATCTTTAATTTGCCGTTGTTTTTTTTTTTCAACTTAACTTTTTTGTCAATTTGACATTGTTTCATTCTGTGAACAGGGCAAGATGCGATACACTTGACATCTCAGGTGCCTCATGCACACAAAAGGCCTTGGCCGTTTATCAGTACAGGATAGAAGAAAACTCTTTTTATTAATAATTTATTTAATGTTTAACAAAAGTAAATTCTTTTATTGTATGGTGAATCAAAAAAATGTTTTCCACTCTCAAAGCTCAACAAATATCTATGACAAGTTCAATAATAAATTATTTAAAATAAATTCAAATGAATCACAAATTATATTAATAATTTAATAAATTCTTGCAAAAGTTGTGTTCAAACAGATTCTTTAATGCCCCCCCCCCCCCCCTTTTTTTTTTAGAAGCGGTATAAGGACCGGCCTACCTCACCACAATAGTAGGCCTAAACAAACAAACAAACAAAAAAATAGTGGTAACTTTTTCATTCATCCATTTTTTTTACTGACAAAATTCGTAATGCATATCTTTAACAGTGTTGGGGGTAACGCATTGCAAGTAACGCGAGTTACGTAATAATATTACTTTTTCAAGTAACTAGTAAAGTAACGCATTACTTTTTAATTTACAAGAAAATATCTGAGTTACTTTTTCAAAAAGATTTAGTATTCATCAACATGAATTAACCCACATGGAAAGAACCTATATGAGGATATATGCGCATATATGAAACCTATATGCAGTATATATGCACATATATGATAACATATATGCTGCATATATGCGTATATATGCCACATATAGGCAAAATTGAGGTGCATATATGTGCATATAAAGGCCATATAGGTCTCCTGTATTGCTTCTTTATATCCACATATAAGCCCTATATGTACATGTAAATGTAAATTTTGACATTTTGGGCTTTTATTTATGTTGTCTAGCAGCTATGGATTTTAATAATTTTACTAATATATAGGTAAACATATAGGTGCATATATGCACACATATATATACATGCATATATGTACCTATATAGGTACATGTATGCACGTATATGTGTACATATGTATGCATATATGTGTACATATATGTACATATATTATAGGAAAACGGCCAATTTTATATATGTCACATATATTAAAAACATATATCAAAACCTATATTAAAACATATATGTTTATATAGGTTATTTCCGTGTGGGAAAACATGAAATTCAAACCTGAATATGATGCAAACCTACAATAATTAAATATGTTAAACAACACAAATGTATCTAATCCCATTTTAGAAACCAGTGTCTTTGTTGCTGACCTTTGATGATCCAGTTCAACCATACTAATAAGCAAAAATGACTTTAGATAAACTAACAATTGTGCTTTATTGTTTTTTTTATTGCTGAAGAGTGATGAACCTTCTTCTCCTGCGTTCTACTGTACAGATGTGAATTTACTTTTCCTTCAGCCTGAGGTTTATTCATTACACTTTTTGGTGTAAAAGGGCTTTTACATTTGCTATAATTAGAACTTCTTATATTAAAAACAATCAAGCCCTGCTCATATTTTAAAAAGTAACGCAAAAGTAATGTAACGCATTACTTTCCATAAAACGTAGCTAAGTAACGTAATTAGTTACTTATTTAGGGAGTAACGCAATATTGTAATGCATTACTTTTAAAAGTAACTTTCCTCAACACTGATCTTTAACTACAAACGTCCAGTCAGTGATTTACATCTCACAGCTGTTTGTGTTTGATTCATTACATGGAATCGGCTCATTAGAGTCTTTGATTCGAGATTCGGACTACACTGGTCGTGCTGTATGTTTTTGATTCAATAAAAAAGAATCGTCTCATAAGAATCACTCGTTCGTAAGTCACACTACACCGTTGCGAAAAACTGTAAATTTGTGATTCCCTATAAAAAGGACCCGGTGTAGTGCCAAATTCTGACCCCCGCCACATTATTACCCCCCTAGTATTGGTAGGTTTAGGGTTAGGTGTGGGGGAGGGGTTAGGATTAAGCAACCAGGTAGCGACTTCAACGAGGGGAGTAATAATTTGGCAGGGAGTTGAAAATAGGCACAACACCGGCTATAGGCTACTTAATGACGTTAACTGTCGGATTCAGCAATTTTCTGGCGCCAGCGAATAATTACAGTGCAGGAAAAAGCTTTGAAGAATGGACGTGCAAGAACCATAAACGCAAACTAGCATCTTTCCAGTATTATTTTTATCCTAATCTTTATACATAAGATTATATGATGTGAAGATTAGCATTGAATTCAGTGCATATAAATACATTTTCAAGAATAAATAGAATCTGTCGTTTTTTTGCGCAATTGTGAGACTTTAGTTTAACTTGTTAAAAAATCTGAACGTGCTAACTGTGGAAGAAATAGGAATTTTTTAATCAACAGCTGCCCTCATTACAATTCAAGCATTGTAGAGGTGTTTATCACGTATGTGTGAAGCTCAGTCCAGAGTTGAGTTCTGTAAGATTCACAATGGATAGACAGCTCAATACATCACCTCTCTACTTCAGATGACTAATTCAAACTGAACTTCTCAGTAGAGACAAGACTGGATATGAAAAATCAACAAAATGACACGGAGTTCTTTTATATCAAACGTTTGAGGAAGTGATGCAAAGAGCTGAACAGAGAAGTGAAGATGGAATCGAAAAGAAGAAATGTTGAGGAAGTGAAAAGTGAACAGTAATGTAGCCTATCTGGGCCGCTGCATTCAGGTGTGATGGGAACGCTGCTGTCAGTGTGATTTATGAAAATAGAAAATGTATACATTATAATGACCATTGTGTGTGTACGGTACGGTGTGAAGGATAGAAAGTACGGTTTCATATAACACAGCCTACATCAGTAGACAACAAGTTTGCATCGAAATCTAAGACCTTGACCTCATCCTACATTTTTCCAGGATGGATTCCCTTTGGAAAGAAATCATGGAGTTGTATTTGGCTTCAATCAAAAATAAATAGCAAAAACACTCTCTGATCAAAAATACTGTTTCATAATGTATAAAACATCTTAGTGTTGAGAATTTTTTATCATGTCAAGGCCAAAAACACACTATAAGTGGACCATTTCATAGTTTCCTTAAATGGTCTAAAAGTAAATGACTAAAGGAAAGTACAAGAAGAAAAGGATAAACAAATGAAAGCGATAACCTTGACGAGAGATGTGTGATTGCGCTATTTATATTTAGTCTATTTATACATCACATCACACCCAAACACACACACATACACAGTGTCACAGCTGTCTGAGACAGCGAATGTAATTACCCCGAAATAAACAGAGCACATTGATCAGAAGGCATTTAATGTCAAGACTTTGTTGGGCTACTGCACAGACTCCAATATCTTGTTTTTTAGCATACTGGAGTGTAAACACCCATCAGAACAGACTCCTGCCAACTCTTTGATTTCACGAAATTGCGCAGCTTGCTGAGGAGCTATTTCTATTACTTTTCTAAATGATTGGACTGACATTTTTTTTTTGCCTGGCAGACAATAAAACAGAATACAAAATATAAACTTGCATTGAAGTAGGATCCTAGACATATCTATGGGCCAAAATACCATACACAATTTTGTTCCCCTTCTATGGGCCAGTAAGAAACCACACAGAACTCTCTAGCACATGCTAATAATCACTGAGAACAAGTTAGCAATTACTCAGCACAAGCCTAGTAACTAACAAAACACCCAAGCAACCACATAACAATATCAATCACCTAAAACATGTCTTTGCAACCACCTAGCAACCATAATGGGTGAGTGGTAAGAACTTGCTTTGGGAAATGTAAAAATCTAATTTCAATCTATAGAATACACTATTTTATGGAAGCCCATTTCCACCACTAATTTTTTTTCTTGCAATTGCGAGTTTACATCTCGCATTTCTGAATTATTTTCTCAGAATTGTGTGATATAATCTCACAATTGCACAATTCTGACATTTTTCTCGCAATTGTGAGTTTTAATGCCACAATTCTGACTTTGTAACTCGCAGGTTCTGACCCTCTGACTCGCAATTCTGACCTTATAACATGCAACTGTGACTATATCACACAATTCTGAGAACAAAGTCAGAATTGTGAGATGTAAATTTGCAATTGCGAGAAAAAAGCCATAATTGTTAGATGAAAAGTGACAATTACCTTTTTATTTTTATTCAGCGGTGGAAACAAGTTTCCATTCTATTTTGCCAAAACTATACTTAGATTTTCCATTTGGTGTTAATGTCATCATCAGAAAGACTGATGCAGATAGTGTGAGTGCTGCCCAATTTGACCTAGTCCAAAAAAAGATGCAAAATGGCAATAAAAACTACATAACATAAATTTACAGCAATAATGGACGTGCACTTCCACAAGTGTACACCCATTAAAACTGCTCACACTTGAGTTTGGACTTTTGGAGAACTATGGAGGAAAAACAAGCTACTAAATACATGCCATTTCTCAGAGATGCAGATGACCAATGTCACTATTAACAATCCAAACACAGTCACCAATGGCAGTCACCAATAATAAATATACCTTTAGCACCTGCTCTATATATACTGTGTATACTGTATATTGTTTAAGAAGCTTGTGTGTATGCATACGCCATCAGTATATCTCAACTAAGACAAAACAACTAGAGTTTAAGAAATATCTTATTTTTATTCACCTCTTCAACTGTTTTTTCTTTGAAGAATCTTGGTTCCCATCTAGACAACCCAAGATTTATTAAGTAGTGTGATTTCTACACTTTCTACACCCTAATGTTAAAAATTAATAAAATCTTATAACTGCAAGTTATCAGCATTATCCTCAATCCTTATCCAGTAAATCATGAACAAGTAGAAATGCCATGGGGCCTTTCAAATATTGCCTATTGTTGATAAGGATGGTTAAAGATCTGGTTCTTCAAATGAGCATGATTTCTTGATAAAGACAAAGTGATGCAAGGAACCACTGAATAACCTTCTCATCCAGTCTGTAGTGATTCAAATCCCAGTTCAGACACTTCTTTTTCCGCACTTCTGCTCTGCATCTACGCGGCCCATATGGTGATAAGTGTGTCAACTGGGCCGTTGCCGGTGGAATGCGACAGAGAAATGGGACACACGATTCTTCTCAGTCCAGCCCTTGGTGCCTGCTGTTGAGTTTTGGGTCGTGAGCTGGCTGCCGTCCCTTCACACACATGGTGGGCTGTGGGGTGAATCAGAAATTCGCACGGTCACAGAGCTTCCAGCAAACAGCCCAGCTGACTAAACACTCTCACAAGGTCACGGTATCAGTGCAACCGCCCGAGGGCCAGAAATGCTACGGATGGAAAGAAGGTATGACAGGGTCACAAAGCAAAAGAGAGAGAACTTTTTCGCATCTTAAATGTATGTGAGACTTTCTGAGGGTTTCTTTAAAATAGCATATTACCACACTATGTATAGCCACAGCATGTGGTTGCACAGTGAGCGTGGAATGATCTTCTACATTTGCTAAAATGTGCATACAGTCGGAACACTCTAAGTGTGATATTGTATCCAATAAAGAAATGCAATTAACCACTACTCAGTCAATGGCTTAACAGACAGCATTTTGTTTTGAAGACACCTATAGAAACTAGCTTTCAAGACATCTGACTGGTATGAATAATTTTCAAGGATTTTGACGTGTGACGAATAAACCAGACGCAATGTCCATTTGCTTCTAAATTTGTTTGGACTGCCAGAAATATTTTACTTAAAGTTGAACTAAAATGCAAAATAACTGGATGAGAATATGCCAACACTAGAAATCCATTGCAAACATAATTTTAGATTAAATGATGTGAAGAGAATACAAGAAACAATAAAATCACAGATGTATAGGCTAATTATTATTATGACCACATCTATCTTTCTGAGAGTTAGTCTGTGTGTGTGTGTGTGCTTGTAGGGGTGACAATATAGTGTCAAGCAGAATGCATAATTCAGGTGGACCATCTTCAGTGATGATGGGGAAGCAACGGGGCAGGTCAACACAGACTGAAACATGACAGGAAAGTAATACAGCAGCAAAGCATATTTTTCCAGTCTGACAGGCCAAAGTTTGTTTGTGTGTGCAGAGTCAGTGTGTCAGGAGAATATGATGTGCCTGACATGCAGTGTTTAAGGTGAAGGTGGTCTAGATGACTGGAAGAGGGAGAATAAATTGCTTAACTTGAGTTTGGACATATGGAAGACTTTGGAGGAAAAACAAACTATTAAATTCATGATTGTGAGATGTGGACCGCAAATGTCACTATTAGCAACCCAAACACAGTTATTGTGGCACCAGTGATCCATTAAGTAATTCATTTTAATCTAAAGTGTGCTCTCTTCAGTAAAAATGCTTGTTAAATTTGAAAAAAAAAAAACACAAAAAAACAAACACCCAACAACAACATAGTTTCAACTATTTGATAGATACGGCTTCAATGGTTTAAAACTAGCTATTACACATATTTTGTTGGAAACATACAAAACTTAATTAATGCGCAAGTTCATCAAACATTTTTTTTTTTTTGCCTTGCCGTGCCTTGCTTTGCCTTTACATTGTAGCACTGTCATTAGGATGGATTTCTATGGAAGCCCGTTTCCGTCACTGAATAAAAATAAAACGGGTGATTGTGACTTTTTATCTCACTTATTATTCTCAAAATTGTGAGATATAAACTCTCAATTGCGAGTTACAAAGTCATAATTGTGAGATATAAACTTGAAATTCTGAGAAATAAAGTCAGAATCGTATAATATAAACTCAATTGTGAGACAAAAAGTCGCAATTTTGAGAAATAAAGTCGCAATTCTGAGAAATAAAGTAAGAATTGCGAGATATAAACTCACAATTCTTATTTTTTTCTCAGAATTGCTATATATCTTGCAATTCTGACTTCATAACAAACAATTGTAAGTTATTAAGTCAGAATTGAGATTCTGAGAACACATCAGTCTTTTTTTCTGCCTCAAAATTGGACTTTATGACTCGCAATTACAAGATTATATCTCACAATTCTGAGAAGTCAGAATTGCAAGATATCAACTAACAATTGCAAGATAAAAACTCGCATTTGTGAGAAAAAGTCAAATTGCAAGTTTATGTGAAAGTTCATTCATATTACATCAAAAAAATAATTTATACATCTGTAACGTTAAAGCATATTAATGTATAAAGCTGTATATATGTATATAGCTACATTCTACAACATATTCACTGTTAGTTAATGATACCAAATGGATTATCTAATGTTAATAAGTTGAATTTTACTGTAAAATGTTACCGAATTATTACTTCAGAATGCATTCCTGTATTAATCCATTACATAATAAAACTATTTGTATGCACACATAGATATGAATATCCATGAGTGTGTTTCTGTGAATGTGTAAACAGTCTTGACTGCAGTGAGTGCTACCTTACAAACAAACCTCTAGAAAATGCAATTGTTTTCCCACCTCTTTGTTTTATTAATATGAAGCCTGGTACCGCACACTTTCTGTTCTGTCTCTGAAATAACAAGAATTTTCAGCTTTTTTTGAGTTTCTGAATTTTGTTTAGCGGTTTAGCTGTGCAGTGAGATGTGATAATGACTCATGTGTTCTCTGTGTTTTTTCCTGTACTTAATGATGTGGCGTGCCCCTCTGGTAGCATTCAAAGTTTATTAGGAGAGAGAAACTCCACGTCTCGTGAGTCACGAAAAGCGTCGTCGTCAGCAGTCTGCTCCATCTCCCTGTATATTCATTATCCCTCTTTTCCTGGCAATTAGGACTGATCTCTCACCTCTTCCTGCATCCACACCATCATTTCCTGTGGTGGCGGGAGAGCTCTCACACCTTCCTCATGTGTCAGGGCTTTTGTGTGCGGCTGCAGTATGAGAGAAAGGAGCTGATGTGATGTTTACAAATGTAGCCATATGACTGTCTGTCTGTCTGTCTATCTATCTATCTATCTATCTATCTATCTATCTATCTATCTATCTATCTATCTATCTATCTATCTATCTATCTATCTATCTATCTATCTATCTATCTATCTATCTATCTATCTATCGCCACAGCCATATCACCCTGCAGCCCAAGACCGGTTGCCCACTGAAGCTAAGCAGGGTTGAGCCTGGTCAGTACCTGGATGGGAGACCTCCTGGGAAAACTAGGTTGCTGTTGGAAGAGGTGTTAGTGAGGCCAGCAGGGAGTGCTCACCCTGTGGTCTGTGTGGGTCCTAACGCCCCAGTATAGTGACGGGGACACTATACTGTCAAAAAAAGCACCGTCTTTCGGATGAGACGTTAAACCGAGGTCCTGACTCTCTGTGGTCATTAAAAATCCCAGGATGTCTTTCGAAAAGAGTAGAGGTATGACCTCGGCATCCTGGCCAAATTTCCCCATTGGTCTCTGACCATCATGGCCTCCTAATCATCCCCTTACACTGATTGGCTTCTTCACTCTGTCTCCTCTCCACCAGTAAGCTGGTGTGTGGTGGGCGTTCTGGCGCACTATGGCTGCCGTCGCATCATCCAGGTGGATGCTGCACACTGGTGGTGGACGAGGAGACACCACCCCTCACAATGTAGAGCGCTTTGAGTGCTAAGAAAAGCAGAAAAGCGCTATATAAATGTAATGAATTATTATTATTATCTATCTATCTATCTATAATTATATCTATGTAATATAGTAATAATATCTGTTTATGCGTCTATCAATATGTCTATCTGTCTGTCTGTCTATCTATCTAGCTATCTATCTCTCTTGGATGTTCATCCATCCATTTATCAGTCAGTTAGTCTGTCTATCACTTCATCTATTAATCAGTATCTCTCACATACTCTCAGAGATACTCTGTTTACATGGCACATGCATATTGATTGACATATCTGTTGGGCGTTGTGTCACGGATGCCTATAAACTTGGCAGAGCTGAGCGGGACTCCCACGGACTGCACAGCACATGTGCTGTAGCTAAAAGTGCACCAGTCGTTGAAGTTCACAAAATGACTCATATTTTTCCTCAGAAAGGAGGGATTGTATAATTTGGCAAGGAGAGTGAAGGCAAGAGCCCATCTGTTGAAAAGGTCGAGATCTAAGCTTCAGACTTGGATGTTAGGAAGCTACAGTACAAAGTGTTCATTATGAGGCAGAAGTTTGTGGGATGGTCAACGAAAGGTCACCAAAAGGTCAAAAACCCATCAAGCTGATCACTTATCTGCCAGGACTGGAAGTCATATTCACAGCACAGGCTGCAAAAACTGATTTCAAGTTCAAAAATGTTTTTTTTTGCCTAATTATTTGTGGTCGTTAATTCAGTAATTATTATATGATTAAAATATGGTTAACCATGTAGCAACCACCCAGAACACCTAGCACCACTTCCATTTCCAGAACATTTAAAAAGTTTATACTGTAATTAGGCTACAAATCATCAAACATTATGGCCCTATAGGAAATGCTTGTTCCAATAATATTCATACCTTGCCAAAATCTCTAACAATTCCTCAAAAGCTCTGTAATACATTGAACATGAAAGTGAGAACATGAGTCCGAATCCAAACATTTTGCCTCTAGAGTCCAAATCTAGTTCTTCTTTATGTATAATGAGGACCTGCGAGATTAACTTTTAAGAATAAATTACATTAGTAGTTTGGTTCCCAATTACTTTAGCATGACATGATAAAAACAAACTCGAGACTACGCTCAACTCAGTGCTCATACTGGTTCAGTCTGTGCATTTAAACTGACAGTAATAAATGAGATTGTTTTGTGAGAGAGATTTCATAGAGTTTTAAACCAGTGGAAGAATGGGATCTACCTAACTTGCCACGTTTATTGCCTTATAAAGCTATACAACCCTTTTTCTTGATCTTTCATATTTTATAGGCAGAATATTATTTTTTTAGAAATGAATTTTAAGTCAAAAGAGCCCAAACCCAAGTCTCCATAAGAAGAATAAACATGGGATGAGTTACATGTAAAGTTTAACACTTAGGGCTAATTAGACCAAGACCAAACAAATAACAAATAAAGTTCTTTTAAATTCAGATGGTAAACTCAACAAGACTCCAAGGTTTTCAAAACAAGCGAAAGGACAGACTGGACTCGGAAAGAAAATCAACATCAGACATCCCTACTGAGTTCACAGTTTTTAGTGCCCTGGTGTGTGACCAGTTTCTAAATGTCTTCATCAGCACTTTAAAACAACGGGTTTGTTGCTGCACCTCCCGGAGAAAAACAATATTGTGTGTCAGTTGACCAGGCTCCTCTGGGAGGACAGGCACAGGCTGCATGACTCCTCCTCTCACGCAATGTTGTTTTGTCTTTCTTTTCATGCAAGTCTCATGCTTGCTTGTAATTCAGAATCGGTTTTCTAATTAAGTACTGCATGACCATGATTAAATGTTCTAAGACAATATTTACGAGTCCTCATTTACCCATTCTCATGTTTTTCCAAACCAAAGTTGTTCAATGGAACAAAGATAAAATTCTCAAGAAAATCCAGCCTGCTTTTTCAGTATTACGGAATATAGAGCAACCATTTAAATGTATTACGATGTACAATGTGATTAAACTGCAGCCTCACTTTTTTGCCTGCTGGAGATAAACCAAAATGGACAAAGGAAGACACCACCGGGGAGGTAGAACAATGATTATTTATCAGTGTCCATCCTATACCGGGTCCCCTGAGGGAGAGGGAGGGAGGCAAGGGGAAGATTATCTGGATACTCTGGATTAAAGCAGCCTTGTGATTGACCCTACTACTTTCTGGATTGTGTGATCCTGATGTGACAAGTGCTTCTGTCAGATGATGCTGGTTAGGGACATTAACCCCCTTTGCCCTACACAGAGACATACAGGACACAGGGACATTAACACTCTCACCTTACACAGACACAGAGATTTACGGCTTTTTACTGTGGCCACTTGGCTCAGTGAAGAAAGACCGGTGTTGCTGCCATGGCAGATTAATTGGGTACAGCCAGAGAAATACATATCCTAAAAACAAAACACAAAACAATGCATTAATTATGATACACTATAAACTCATTAAATTTACCATTATTGTCTAGATATTTATAATATAATAAATATTTATTTCCTTGTGTCCTTTAAACATTGGAATGCATGCCATGGATGTCTTTATAGCCTACTATAATGATCAAACACTCAAAAATATATCACACTCGTGATAATACAATTTAAGAGGATATTTTTTCTTAAGACTTCATCTTGGAAAATGAAAGCCCTAAAACACGGAAAGATCGCTCCTCCTATCTTTCCGTCTTCAGAGGGCAAGTGAGAGAGCAGACAGGTAGTTTCATCTGCTCAGAAAGAAAACACTGCCAGGCTTTGAGACGAACGGACACACATTAGATTTCTTTGTAGCTGCAGGTCTGTCTGAGGAAGAGAAAGCAGGATGGAAACATTTATAGAATGAAAGTGAGACGGGAGAGGGTCCAACTCCGTCTTTCATTTGGTCCTATAGCCTCTAGCGATGCTGATTCGATTCTGCTAATCGGTTCTTTTGAACTATCCATTTTAACGAACGGTTCAAAAGAAACAATTCAGAGATTCTTTTAATGCGTCACAGCGTAATTGCGTCATCACGCGCTCCCTCCCTTACATCCCCTCGTGCTCGTGGCGTATTCATACAGCCACATTGATGTTCATGCTTTTCTGTGAAGTTTGATTAATTATGGTGTTTATTGAAATTCACTGTCTCTCAGATCAGTTTCATCATGATTTAGCTCATAAAAAGTAGCATACTGAAATCTATTTGAACAGTTTTTGCAGTTTCTAATAAAATAGTAGGCTATTTATTCGCCTAGTAGGTTAACCTGTTAACCACGGATATTAAAACCAACTCTTATTCACATTGATTGTCACACCGTTAAGTAACAAACAGTTCGCTTTATTTTTAAACATGTATGCTTCCATTAAAATTAATTGCTTTTCGCTCTTACTGCAGTTTTCTCTACGAATCCAAAATTAGACGGTTTCTCTGTTCAAGAACCGCTCGAGAACACGCGAGCCATTCAACTGATTCATTAAAAAGATCCGATTCACAAGAATGGCTCTTTCACGAATCGGGCATCGCAAATACCCTCCTCTACACCTCCAGCTTCCCGACTCCTGAAGAGACACGGCGCCTGTCATCCGATAACCACCCGAGCATCTCTAGCAGTTTCTAACCAGAGCAGTCATTTGTCTCATCGTTTAAGTGGTATACCATACCAGAAGGCTTCTTTCCAGTCACATCGACTGATATTGTAAAACTTTAAATGCTCTTCTTATGGCTGTCTGAAAGCTTCTTGCGGCAATTATAACGGCTAACTGAAGCTTATATGAAACATTTGGAGTCATCTCTCTTTAAAAAAAATTCTCGGGGATTGTGAGACTTCTATGACGGCGATGTTGTTTTCCATCTTAATCGATACCTGAGACCAGGGGTCAAGAGTTAAGAATTTGTAGCCTATTTGGTGTGGATCGTTTGAAGATAATTAAAACAGATCAAACTTTTATCACATATGACACGGATTATTAAAGATGAGACGCCTATTTTGACTATCACAGTGGGATAAAGTACAGCGCATCATCACCGCACCTTCAGGATGTTCCGGCGAGGTAAGATCAACATTTTAGATTATATAATTGCGTTTTTGGTGCAGTTCAAGCAAATGCATGATGCTGAAAGTAGGTTACATTTCTATTCAATACGCGCGTGACTCTTCCACGCGCATCCGAGTTTATATATCAGAAACTCTTTATGAGGTTTTAACCAGGTTAATTTCAGGTTTTTCTGGCGCTTTAAGCATTTCACTGTGCGCCGATTAAATATTAATACACAGCACGTAATATTATTATTAAAAATAGACAAGCGATGCCGCACTGCAGCTGACAACTACTAGAGCTTACTTACTGCACGCGCTTAACTAGTTCTAGTAAAACACACAGTGATCTTTTTTAAGACTAGAGAGGCGGTGCATGGCGACAGGCGCCCATGGGACCAGTGTTTGTGAACTCTTATATGCTGCCTCAGACTCTCTCTCACACACACACCAACCAAGAAATTATAGACGCGTGCATTTTGCTGTCTATATCAGTAGCCTACTCAATATGTGGCATATAAGCTGTGGACACAAAACCGAAATATACTGGTACTCCACTGTCTAGATATCAAAACAAATCTAGCACAGAATAATTCAAGAAACATCCAGGTCATGAAATTTGACGGATTAACATAAGCGTGTCCACAAAGAGGTGCTGTTTTTCCTTTATTAGGAAGTCTTGCATGTCAAAATGTTTTTTTTTGGGACATTTTTTTGCCGTGCGTTTAACTTTACTAATGTTTTCTTTCTCTTTCTTGTTGTAATTAGTTGTAGCTAATTATTTTGGATGATAATAGTTTAGCAATTTAGAATTTTCTTGACGTGCTCACACACAAACAGACTTCTGAAGCTGTCGTTGAATCTCTCACAGACTAAATGGTTTTCATACTAAAACAATATTTACTATATATATTTAACCCTCACTTAAACCTGTTGCATTATCAGATCTAAATCAAAAACAGTTTTGCTGTTTGTGATTGTGTGGACCAGTTCAAATGCCTTCACATGTTGGGTTTTGGTGTGTTTTTATTATATTTTCAAACCTGTACCTTTTTACACACAGACTTATAAAGCTACATAAGCAAAGACCTCTCACAGATTCAGTGGTTTTCATATTAAGATAATGATATTAACAATAGCCTAAACTTAACCCTCAAAGAGACTAGTTGACATTAGTAGATGGAAACCAAAACATGATTTTGCTCATTTCAAATAATAAGAACCACTTTAAATGTCCTCACAAGTCATTTTTTGACATATTTGTGGGCACAACCCCGACTTCTCACCCACACACATACATTTTAATTAAAATATCTTCCAATATCAGCAAGAACTACTTTAATTTGCATATTTTGTCAGTGGCTTTGGCGCCTGCCATTCTGCTATGATGTACCTGCCTAAAAAAGAAAAAGAAAAAAACTCCTCCATTCGGTTATTTTTTCCTCTGAGGAGTGACAGCGGAGTCATAACATTTTACTAATGCTCAGCCTGCAGCTTCAAACCAGCCTGCTCTGGGAACTGCTTCCTCATTTTCTTCTCATTACAAAAGAATGTGTGGGTTTTAGTTGAGGCAAAAGATGGGATGGAGAAAGAGAGAGGGGGGATTTGTTTGTGTGCTTAAAGCATTCTGCATCAGCTGTGGCACTGAGCCCCTCCTCAGTGCAAACACACAATAACAGACAATAAAATGATAAGGAGTTATGACTGTTTATTGTTGCCGCTCCTAGCAATAGGGGTCTATGCTTACAGCCCGGGGGTACAGAAAAAGGTCTTGAATGCACAATGTTGAGCGGCACAGATGTGTTTACAGGAGAGCTGTATGTCTACGTCAGATAGTGTGTGTTTTTACTGCTTACGGGGTTTTGACTGGTGATACAATATAGATAAACACAATTCCAATCAAAACTGCATTAAGTGGGTGTCTAAGTGGCCAATTTAGTCTTAGATGCCATATGGGAATTTAGCATATTATATTTTTGTATATTTATGCAATTGGCTAATACTTGTTATCGGTTTGTACATTTCTTGGGAATGAAACCCATGATCTCGATGTGTGAGATGGAGTGAGATATCAAACAGACAGATAGATAAATCAGGGCCGGCGCCAAGGGGGGGGGGTGACGGCACTCGCGGCCCGTGCCCCCCCCCCAAACGAGTTACTGTGCCCCACCACTTTCCATCCTCCCTCCTCCTTGCTGAACGCGATCGATTTTGAAAGTGAAAGATAAAACAGCGCACACCCCCCCGGTTGAGACACAGAGACACAGACCGTGCGATCCTTCTTTCCACCAGCATTGGAACAGTAAAGACAAAATTGCTCTATTGGCTGTGGAGTCAAGACATTTACAAATATAAAAGATGAATATGAGACAAAACTACAGAATGTCACATTTTATTATTGGGTGATTCAACACACAGATGTTTTACCAGCTAAGAAGTTCAGCACTTTTAGAGTTCATCCCACTCATTGATGTGAGCATAAATATTGGGACAGTTGAACATAAGGCAGATATAAAAGATTAAAAGCTATTATTTAGTTGCAGATCCCTTGCACACAATCACTATAAAAATAAAAATAAAAATAATATCATCATTTACGCATCCTCCACTTCTTCCAAACCTGTATACATTTCTTTATTCTCTTGAACACAAAAGAAGACAGTTGATGGTAGGGTAACACTTTAGATTAGGGAACATATATTCACCATTAACTAAGTGTTTTCCCTCGATAAACTCATAATTTGCTGTTTAAGGTAGTTGTTAAGATTACGTATTGGGTGCTAGTAATATGCGTGTGAATAAGCAACTAGTTAATAGTGAGAATTAGTCTTTAAAATAAAGTGTTACTGATGGTAGTGACTTCTAGTATTTTTCCATACTATGGAAGTCTACCATCAACTATTTGGTTACCAACATTCTTCAGAATATTTTCCTTTGTGCTCAGTGGAAGAAAGAAACTCATGCAAGTTTGGAACAACTTGAGGGTGAGTAAATGATGACAGAATTGTCATTTTTGGGTGAACAATCCCTTTAAAGGGTCTGGTCAGATAGAAGTAGCACCTTTAGGTAATAACTGCACATTTTACAATGTGCTCAAGGTGCTCACAATGGTACCATGTATGAAAAGCACAGGTTTTTATAAATGACAAATGAGCAAATTCATGCTTTATTTCCCTAATGCTGCTTGCGAGTTCATCGAATTCCCACAGAACCATAAGATAGAGATGTTAAATATAGACGGGATGATCTTGCAGGCCAAAAGGCTCCTGTTTTTTTGACAGGTGAGACTGTGGATCTGAAGCAGCTGGAGGCCCACTATCTGCTTGCTGTAATGAGCCTGTTTCTTTTTCTGCCCACTTCTGCGATACCCTCTCTTAACCCCAGATTGCTGCAGGTTCTCTACAATATGGCACCTCTTTTTCCATTATCCCTCCACCTGCGTGAGAGCCTCAGCCTCGGAGTAGAAGCAGCTCAGATTAAATAAAGGTTTGAAACACAAAAAATTCTATTGGCTGAAGCGCAGGCAGGAAACAGGAGGCTGCTTACCATACAAAGTGCTACTGGCTGGGCAGTGAGCCGGTGTGGCTCGTTGGCCCATTTTAATAGCTCGTTCAGTTGAAAGCTTGTTTAGTCAGAGATTTCACACGCAGCCAGAAAGAAATAGAGCCACGTACACCCCCCACCTGTGGCAGAGAAAATCTCTTGTCCCCGCCAGATTGCGAACCTACTCTTAATGATGATTCAGTGCAAGTGTGCAAGTCCTTGTTCAATAATTTCTAAGCATTTCTATGTTCTTAGGTGTCTGTGGCCGGAGGCATGCATGCTGCATGTGGCCAACCATTAGCATGTGGAAAGCACACTCTGTTCACTAAAATAGAGCTGTAAGTGACTGTTCAATTTGGAAGTGATTAAGTGCCTCTAAATGATTGTTCAACAGGTCTTATGTACAGCCAGTGACCTTCATATGTGGCTAATTGGAACGAAAGCCTAATGGAAACTCAGTGATCGTAATTAAAGACATACTGTGTACTGATAGAAATGAATATGTTAGCATCAGCTATACATATAGAACAGGTATGAAGCATAAAAAGTGTTCCATATATTTTACCGATGTAGAATTTCGAAAAATCGTAATTAGAAATTGTAACACTTAAAGAGGTAGTTCACCTAAAAATAAAAATATTACGAGTTTCTTTTGTGGATCGCAAAAGTTGTATAAGAAACACTTTAAAAAAAAAAACCCATTCCAAAAAATATTTTCTTTTGTGATCCACAGGAAAGACATGAGTGTGAGTAAATAATGCCAGAATATTAATTTCTTGGTAAACTATCCGTTTACTATGGTGGCTAATTAATAAACCCTAAATTTACCAAGATTAACCTCAAAGTTAGTTGTTTTCAACACATAATTTATCATTTTTTCCACTGTTTAAATAACAATTATCAACATTAATATACTGTATATCATTTAATTAATATATAATTTATTTTTGATTGTAAAATATACTCTATATTTTTAGTATATTGCCTGAAATTTCATCAAAAATATATTGTTTGAATATATATATATATATATATATATATATATATATATATATGACTAAAATAAACAAAAATATATAATTACTATTATTACTATAAAAATATTATGCAAAATTTCACTGTTATACTACTATTATTATTACTGCAATATATCAGTATAAAATCATAAAATTGTATTTAAGAAAAATTATAATTAGAGATTGGGGGCACAAAAAACTGGGACATTCATAATATTAATAATAATATTTTACTGTGCAACTGCAAAATGACAATAAAATATAATATTAATAAAATGTTGCACATAATTCAATTGAATTAAATCAAAGCTGAGAATCAAACTAACCCATGTTGCAACTTCATTTTCATTACGTTTTCATTCAAATATAAAGTGCAGAAACAGTATGCGTAAAACAGGCCTAATTGCACAATTATATGGGTAAACGCACCATTTTTCGAACATTATTCACTGAGTCATAGAAATGTTGTTTAGAAAAGGGCACAGCCATGAACCCATTTGTATATATGTCACATCTTCTTAAATTTGTTTTTATTCATCGCCGTTCACCTCATTGCTGGATAATCACCACAGTATGCTCATATTTAGTATTTCTAGAATCTTAAGAATAGATCCCGGCCAAGTCTGACCCCTTTACTGTGTCATACAGATGATTAACCCAAACTCTCAGCAAACATTTGGCCCTCTCTTTCTCTTTGGAGTGTTAATTAAATCTGAAGGGTAGGAAGGCGCGGTCAGTAGCTGATGATAATTAGGAGTCAACGAGAGAAAAAGCAAACAATAATCTTTCGGCAGAGGTCTGCCATGTCACCGCCTATTGAGAGATTAATGATGTATTAACGGAAGAAGAGGCGAACCGTACGGCGAAAGGTCATCTGTGACGTGAGCTCCCTTTGGAAACGGGGAGGCACGACGCTGGCTTCTGTTTGTGCTTGTCAGCTAGCTGTCTCCCTGACCGCTGAATGCTGTTTGTACAGAGGAGGAGAGTACTTCCTGCATAAGATTTACATTTTATTAACTTGGAGTCAAGTGAGCTGGGGGTGAAGGTACTAAATGATCCGGCTCTTTGTCAAATGCTTACAACTTTCAGGGACCTTACTTGACATAAAAGACGTAGAAGTCAAAACAATTCTCACAGTCACCATACTTGGCCACACATCACTTCACTCACTCAATATAAGCAATTGGCTTTTAAATTACTCAGTTTGCAAGGCCTAAAAATACATATAAATAAAAAAAATATAAAATATAGCGCCAGACCAGTAGGAAAAATAACAGTTCTGTCAAATGAATGGCCGTCAATAGAGAAAATCATTAGTTCTGATACCTAACTCTTGGTTGGCATAGTGTTTTTTTTCCGCTAAGGGACTACAAAGGTCTTGAGTTCATCGCTCTAAAGAATATCATTGTTTTTATTAGACTAAGCACAACTGCAGCTGTAAACACAGAACTGTATGTCACTTGATATATAACAACACATTTTATTTTGACAATTTAGGGCTGTAGAGCAATATTTCAGGGTCAACGTTAATTTACTTTGCTTACCTTTGTTCTTTTAACATTTTTTTTTTTTTTGGTAAACTAAAATTTCATCTGAAACTTCTAATGAAAACATTTTTGTTCTGAAACAAAATCAAACTACAAATATTAGCTAAAAAAAAAAAAAAAAACTTAATAAAGTAGTTTTTGTAATAAAAGCAACATTTTTAATCATCTGAAACATGCTTCAATTTATATTCCAAATTGAAGCATGCAATTGAAGCATGCTTATATAATGCAATTAATGTCAAGAACGCAAAACACATACATTTGAATGAGAGGTATGTGTGTATAGTGAAGTGACATACTGCCAAGTATGGTGACCCATACTCGGAATTCGTGCTCTGCATTTAACCCATCCAACGTGCACACACACAGCAGTGAACACACACACACACCGTGAACACATCCACAGCAGTGGGCAGCCATTTATGCTGCGGCGCCCGGGGAGCAGTTGGGGGTTCGGTGCCTTGCTCAAGGGCACCTCAGTCGTGGTATTGAGGGTGGAGAGAGCGCTGGACATTCACTCCCCCCACCTACAATTCCTGCCAGCCCGAGACTCGAATCCGCAACCTTTGGATTACGAGTCCGACTCTCTAACCATTAAGCCACAACTTCCCCCTATAGCGCATTTCCCACACGTCATAAGTTGTAGTTTCACTATAAATTAGTTCATTTAGGCATGGCATCTAAAATAAATGTTGTTTATAATGAATGCCTCTATAATTTATGTTTGTTTTATACTTACATTTTTCATTCTTGTTCTGTTCTGAACTACCATTAAATTTAGAGGATTTGTTGTGGAGTGAGGGGAACTAAAATGCACTTTTTTTAGTGTTTATAATGTTTGGACATTTCATTTTATTTGCCAGTATATTACATTACTTCTGAATATAATAATAAAATGAGTTATCTGTGCATTTTTTTGTCAAATGTGACTCATTTTCCAGAAAATACAGCACTAAAATTACTAAAACTAAAATAAAATAAATATAAAGCTAAATAGAAATATTTGTTTCTATTCTAAAATGTATTAAAATGATGAAAAACTATAAAAACTAAAATAAACTGGAAATATAAAAATTAAAGCTAATTCAAAATATTAATAAATACTACCATAATATAAAATATTACAATAAGACTAAAATAACCCTGAAAGTATTCTGCCACTTCAACCCTGGTCTAGCAATGCCCCTGCGTACCTCGCATGATAATAGTCGCAAACTTACATAATGAACATCGCTGGACCATTTTACCCACTCTGAAGTCTTCCCAGTTGCTTTAATGAAGGTGAGTTAAAATACAGATACACATTTGAACTGCACCATCTGAAGTGAATACTTTGTCCATGAGGTTCTTAAATGATTTACTGCATTCAGAAAAGATGAGAGCTTCACCTGGATCCCGACAGTTTAAAAATTGAGCGCTCATTATAACAGTCTGTTATAAGACAGAACAAGGACATTGGGTCTGGCGCGTGTGTATTATCCCTCTTTTCCTCCCAGACGTTTGCATCTCAACTGAAGGCAGGAGAAAATACACACCTTGAACATCAAGAGCGTTTGACAGGAGCCATCCAGATCTGTGATTCGACATGGCAGCCTTCACTTTCCTTGAGACATGACGTAAAGATGTGTTCAAACACATCTCGGACTCCACAGAAAAATTAGCTTGTGGAAATAATGTGAGAGGACGTTATTCGCTGCCAAATCAGCGGCTAACATGTCAGCGGTCGCTTTGAGTGTTGGCCATGTTTTATTTTGGGAGACAAGAAGAGGAAAGGACTGTCCATTTCTGTGGCATCTTTTCCTCTCTTCTCTTCTCTTATCTCTTGTCAGGCTTTTCCTGATGCGGCCTGACACCGAGCTAACAGAGATGGCTAAGCACGGCAAAGCACGCAGAGTTTACAGAACTGCCTGCTTATTTTCAACCTGTATTTTAGGGCACGCGCTACCTTCCTGCCTTAGGCCGGGGGCAGCCTGTCAGGTAGTGTTCAGGGTGTTTTTCCCCAGTGGAGTCTAAGGCAGGCGCTAGTGCTGGTGCCAGAGCTGGTGCTCAGCCGGAGGATCTGACCTGACAGTCCAATGATGATGATGTATATGACTGTGATACTTCTTAACCTGCACACAAAGACATATAGCGCATTATAGTTGTTTGCCAAAACTGATTTTTTTTGTGTGTAGGATTGAATTTCAAATGGATTTCATTTAGAAACTGCTAGTGTATGTCAAAAATGAGTACAAAAAAACAGCACTGAATTAAACGTGACATTTTGAAGCAGAAACAATTGAAATATTTTAAAGTAAAACACCTGTAATCTTTGAAAAAAGTACTTTTTACAGTTTTTGTAACACACAACCATCACAGGTTACAAATTATAAATGAATTACATATAGTATGTATAGCAAAGTATAGCAAAATGCACCATTATTACAATTTAAATGGTATATATTTAAATTAAATTAATACTTTTATTCAGCAAGGAAATATTAAATTGATTAAAAATGACAGTAAAGACTTTTATAATGTTGCAAAAGATTTCTTTTAAATAAATGAAGGGTGGTTTTCAATGTTTAACCCAACCGCTGGGTCTAAACAACCCAATCGCTGGGTTCGTCCATATTTTACCCAGCGCTGGGTTGTATTTAACCCAGCATTTTTTAGAGTGTAGTATTCATCAAAGAACACCCCCCCCCCCCCCCAAAAAAAATTAAAATATATATATTATATATATATTATATAACCCA
The DNA here is from genome assembly GCF_936440315.1 of Barbus barbus. NCBI lineage: Eukaryota > Metazoa > Chordata > Actinopteri > Cypriniformes > Cyprinidae > Barbus > Barbus barbus. The sequence continues at coordinate 16,433,100 of NC_136725.1, forward strand.
AATTTCGGAAATGTTGGGACGTCTTTTAAATTTGAATAAAATGAAAACCAAAAGAATTTAAAATCACATAAGCCAATATTTTATTCACAATAGAACATAGATAACATAACAAATGTTTAAACTGAAATATTTTACAATTTTATGTACAAAATGAGCTCATTTAAAATGTAATGCCTGCTACAGGTCTCAAAATAGTTGGGACAGGGTCATGTTTACCATAGTGTAGCATCTCCACTTCTTTTCAAAACAGTTTGAAGATGTCTGGGCATCAAGGTTATGAGTTTCTGGAGTTTTGGTGTTGGAATTTGGTCCCATTCTTGCCTGATATAGGTTTCCAGCTGCTGAAGAGTTTGTGGTCATCTTTGACCTATTTTTCATTTAATGATGCGCCAAATGTTCTGTATAGGTGAAAGATCTGGACTGCAGGCAGGCCAGTTCAGCACCTGGACTCTTCTACTATGAAGCCATGCGGTTGTAATAGCTGCAGTATGTGGTTTTGCATTGTCCTGCTGAAATACACAAGGCCTTCCCTGAAATAGACGTCGTCTGGAGGGGAGCATATGTTGCTCTAAAACCTTTATATACCTTTCAGCATTCATAGTGCCTTCCAAAACATGCAAGCTGCCCATACCATATGCACTTATGCACCCCCATACCATCAGAGATGCTGGCTTTTGAACTGAACGCTGATAACATGCGGGAAGGTTTCCCTCCTCTTTAGCCTGGAGGACACGGCATCTGTGATTTCCAACAAGAATGTCAAAATTTGGACTCATCTGACCAGAGAACACTTTTCCACTTTGAAACAGTCCATTTTAAATGAGCCTTGGCCCACAGGATACAAAGGCGCTTCTGGACCATGTTCACTAATGGCTTCCATTTTGCATGATAGAGTTTTAGTTGGCATCTGCAGATGGCACGGCAGATTGTGTTTACCGACAATGGTTTCTAGAAGCATTCCTGGGCCCATTCAGTAATGTCAATGACAGAATCATACCGATGAGTGATGCAGTGTCATCTGAGGGCCCGAAGACCACGGGAATACAACAAAGGTCTTCGGCCTTGTCCCATATGCACAGAGATTTCTCCAGTTTCTTTGAATCTTTTGATGATATTATGCACTGGAGATGATGAGATTTGCAAAACCTTTGCGATTTGACATTGAGGAACATTGTTTTTGAAGTATTCCACAATCTTTTTACACACTCTTTCACAGATTGGAGAGCCTCTGCCCATCTTTACTTCAGAGAGACTCTGCCTCTCTAAGACATCCCTTTTATAGCTAATCATGTTACAGACTTGATGTCAATTAACTTAATTAGTTGCTAGATGTTCTCCCAGCTGAATCTTTTCAAAATTTCTTGTTTTTTCAGCCCTTTGTTGCCCCCGTGCCAACTTTTTTGAGACCTGTAGCAGGCATCAAATTTGAAATTAGCTAATTTAGAGGATAAAAGTGCAAAAGTTCTCAGTTTAAACACTGGATATGTTCTTTATGTTCTATTGTGAATAAAATATTGGCTCATGTGATTTGAAAATCTTTTAGTTTTCATTTTATTCAAATTTAAAAACTGTAATTTCCAGATTTCGGGTTGTGTGTGTATATATATATATATATATATATATATATATATATATATATACACACACACACACACGCACACACACACACACACACACACACACACACACAGATGTGGTCAGAATTGTTGGCACCCTTAGTAAATATGATCAAAGAAGGCTCTGAAAATAAACCTGCATTTTTAATCCTATTGATCTTTTATTAAAAAAAAAAATCACAAAATTGTAACCTTTCATTGAACTAAAACAATTGAAAATGGGGGAAAATCTCATTATGAAATAAATGTTTTTCTCAAATACACGTTGGACACAATTATTGGTACCCCTAGAAATTCTCTGTATTATTCCCATTCATATTTACAATTTATGACTGAGACAGTCTAAATCCAGAAGAACTGTAGCAACGTCTCCAAGATGTTTCAAGAAACCTACCTGCAAAGCTACAGTACTGTGAAAAGTTTTAGGCACTTGGGTAAAAATGCTGTAAAGTGAGGATGCTTTCAGAAATAATGCGCCTCAGCTGAGAACGAGCCTGTGTGATTGTGCTAAGTGTTAGTTTCGTCTTGAGCTATTTAGCAGTCCTTTAACCTTATTGGCTGGGCTGATCAGAAGCTGGCCACAGCGACTGTTAAAGTATTTAAACTGCTCGGTCGCTGCTCTAAGGTTGGGAAAGCTGATTAGTCACCAGAAGAGACGGACGGCAGCTCGCGTAAGTGTTTTGAATACTTGGTCGCAGTTCTGTTGTTTAAATTATTTACTTGCTGCTAGGAAGGCATAGTTCGTTTCCTACCTATGTCTACTCTGCATTTTCGTTGAGGTTTTTATGTTTGATTGTACTTACTGGTAATTAGAATAATTTGCGCCTCAGCTGAGAACGAGCCTGTGTGATTGTGCTAAGTGTTAGTTTCTTCTTAAGCTATTTAGCAGTCCTTTAACCTTATTGGCTGGGCTGATCAGAAGCCGGCCACAGCTGTTTTCACTCTAGTTTCCTAGACTGTATTTATTTGATGTCCGAGCGCTGTGGCGGAAGCGTTCAGCCATCCTCGTGTGAAGACCAACGAGTGTAAAGACAGATGACTTTTTCCTGCGTCACTTTGACCGAGCAACGACACCGAGCACACACTTAAGTATCGTTTTTATCTTCCCTCACACTTTCCTATCCTCTATCCTTCCACCTCTATCATGTGTTTCCAAACCATTCCGGTTCCCTCTCAACTTCGCTCTAAAAACACACGCAGAAGGCTATGTTATCCTATCCGTTATCTTTGGAATTGCCAGTCAGCTGTCAACAAAGCCGACTTCATTTCTGCTTTTTCCTTACAATCCACACTTAGCATCCTGAGCTTGACTAAGACCAGTCCAGAAGACTGGCCGAGTTGGCCGGGGTGGAGGCACTGGTCTGCTTATTTCAAACAATTGGAAATACTCAACCCACTCTCCCCTAGGCAATCTCAACTCATTTGAATCTCATGCCATTACGGTAACAGCTCCTATAAAACTCCAGATTGTGGTAATCTACCGTGCCCCTGGCCAAATTTCAGACGCAACCTATGCTCTGTATTTCCCTCCCTCCCTTACTAGCTTGTACTTATTTGAACAATGACTGAGACTTGGTGTTACGAGCACTTCCACTGTCTGATTGCCTCTTCAAGATGAATCGCTTTTTGTATTCCCCAATTGTAAGTCGCTTTGGATAAAAGCGTCTGCCAAATGACTAAATGTAAATAAATAGATTATATTTATCAATTAACTTATATTAACTAAATTAATCAACATTTGGTGTGAGTACACCATGCATTTAAAACAGCTTTTGCACCATGTGCACTTGCGCATAGTTTTTCAGGTAGCTTTGCAGGTAGGTCTCTTGAAGCATCTTGGAGAGGTTACCACGCTTCTTCTGGATTTAGTCTGTCTCAGTTTGTTCTGTTTCTTCATTTCATTCCAGACACACTGGATGATGGTGAGATCAGATCTCTGTGTGGAGCACTGGCTGTTGTCAGACTCCTTGTGCAAACAAAAATCTTACTGGATTATTACAATTAATGGCAAAAATAATGTTTGTAAATGTAAACTCTTATTTCCTACTGACACACTACAGCAAAAGATAGAAATAACTGACTTAAAACCATTTTTATCACAGTTTCCACAAAGATATCAAGCAGCACTGTTTTCTGTTTTCAGCATTGATAAAACAAGAAATGTTTCTTGCGCTGCAAATCAGCAAATTAGAATGATTTACTGAAGGATTGGTACGCTTAAGACTGAGGTAATGATGCTGGAAATTCAGCTTTGCCATCACAGGAATAAATTACATTTTCAAACATTTTCAAATAGAAAATAGTTATTTTAAATTATTATAATATTTGACAATATTACTGTATTTGATCAAATAATTGCAGCCTTGGTGAGCATAGGAGACGTCTTTCAAAAATATTAAACATTTTTTAACTGGTAGCATATACATTTAACTCTGATACTGGGACTGTCTGACAGTCTGATACTATTTTTAGGAGCCACACAAATATTTTATGTCTTTATGCATTTAGGACTTGATATGAAGGATGCCAGATTGCAGTTTTAGCTCCTGTCTTTAGATGTATGTAACAGTGCTTTTATATAAGAAAGTGCATTTTAAGTTACAGTACATGCACGTGTACCATTTTTAAACTTTACTTTAAACGGATTCTTAAAATGATTTGCTGTTATATCACAGCTCTGAAAAACTGTTATTTACTTTCCAGATGAAAACTGAAAAATCCTTTATATGTTTATTCTTTTAGCTTGGAGTTATCATTTTTTTTGTGAAATTTCATGCTGTTTTATGTTTTCTTCCCTGTTGAGTTAGTCTGTCAAAGAGGCTCACAGGCTAAAACCTCTGCAGAGAAGGAAGGCAGGAGGAATGTAAGTGTTGTTAGGTAAACGGGTATCAGCCATTTCAGGCTTTGCTCAGTTGGTTTGGAGAGCATCCTTTGTAGAGACATACCAGCCAGGAGAGAAGGAGAAAGAGAAAGATAAGGAGAAAGAAAGAAAGAAAGAAAGCATAGAATAAACTTTATCACACCAGTTAGACCAACAGAAAGCAAATAATACCAAAGAACAATGTTTGACGATGACGAAAGCAGTAAAAGGCCTTTTCTGCTGATATTAAAGGTATAGTGTACCCAAAAATCACAATTTTATTATCCCTGATATTTAAGTCATTGTTCACTGAAGATCTTAGTCCCACTGATTTCCAGAGTGATACAATGCATCTTTACAAACTTTTAGATATCTCCCAACTGTATATCTTATAGTTGGGAGATATAAAGGCACAAATAGAGAAATAGAGTCAAAATTCTGAGATATACAGTCCATTTTTTACTCCAAGGCAGAACCAGGTTTCCATATGTACTGGTTTGCAGTGTTGGGGAAAGTTACTTTTACAAGTAATGCTTTACAATATTGCGTTACTCCCTAAAAAAGTAAAAGTAATTACGTTAGTTACTTTTTATGGAAAGTAATGTGTTACGTTATTTTTTAGTTAGTTTTTAAATCTGGGCTGGGCTTGGTTGTTTGTTTTTAATATAAAAAGCTATTCTTTTACAAATGTAAAAGCCCTTTCCCAACAAAAGTGAAATGAATACGCCTCAGGCTGAAGGAAATGTAAATTCATATTTGTGCATTAGAGGGTGCAGCTCAAACAAATTGCATGAAGAATATGATGCTGTAAAGGAAAACTATTTAGCAATAACAAAAATGAAACGCATGTGTAATTTTTGCTTAATAGGGTTGAATTGGATCATCGAAGATCAAATGGGATTAAAATGGGATTAAATGCATAAATTATATTTCTATTATTTAACATATTTAATTATTGTAGGTTTGTATAATATTCTAAGTTTGCATTTGATGGCTTTTATTCATTTTGAGGAATACTGAATCTGTTTTTGTGCAGGTGAGACGTGTAAATACATGTTCATATTTAGTTTACAGTAAACATCATGTTCACATAGCACACACAATGCCTGTGCACTATTTCTCTCAACATGGCAACACGAGAGCTGTCAGTCAAGACATGGGAAACAAAGTAACTGGCGTTACTTATTTGAAAAAGTAACTCAGATATTTCTTTCTAAATTAAAAAGTAATGCGTTACTTTACTATTTACTTAAAAAAGTAATCTGATTACGTAACTCACATTACTTGTAATGTGTTACCCCCCAACACTTACCAAGGAGGCTGGTGGAAATTCATACTGCAGCACCTAGATTAGTGCATCTGAAGGAGTTCTCACTAACAGATAGAATCTACTAGGAGCTGATGTTCATAAATGGGATACAGAGCTAGAGCAAGAGTGGAGAGCAGTGCCTTCCCTGTAGATAAAGATGTGAAGCTTTGTTTTCGATAGCAAGAACAATGAGGTGGTTGGATGTGTACATTTACACGAGTGTGTGTCTGCGTATGACTTATTGCATGTCACTGCAACACCACTCCTTAGGGGAATGTAAGGCAGAGGCTGCTGGGAAGCCCTTGGGGATGGCTGGTGCAAATGTCAAACCAGAAACATGCAATTCTGAACTAGATAGATGTAACATCAACAGCAGCAGTGATCTCCAGAATGAGAGATGTTGTAGATGTGCAACAATGCTTAGTGCAATAGTGGTCATGGATTTAAATCTTTCCAGTGAATTGATTCCTTTGATTCGGTTCATTCAGTGATTCATTCTGTAGAATACACGGGCTGCGTCCAAAATTACCTGTATCAGTCTGCATTCTAAAAAAAGTACACTCAATATATTCTATATAGTAGTGTGTAGTATGAATGTAATCCAAGCATACTACAGTACATTCAACATGTTGTCATTGTCATATGATCTACCAACATCACTTCGCTGCCATTTACAACTCCTCTCCCGTGGCCTTATGGGATAGTAAAGTGTCCATCACATGTACATTTCAGTATCTCTACGGAAGGAGTAAGTCATCTGTGTACTGTTTAATGAATCTGGACATACTACTCTTTTCAAATACTGTTTTTCACCGATTTCAAATGTAGCAGAGAAGTATGCAATTTCAGATGCAGCTACGCTTTTTTGTTACTGAATCATTAATTAATTAATTAATTCAGTAGGTTCAGACAATAAAAATTGGCTTCACATTCCACACTAACATGGTACTTGCTCAGAAGTGCATCACAGTTTTTGGTGGAAATTGTGTGGGCAGTTTTCAGATATTTATATAGGTATCCACATGGTTTTGTGTTTTGCAAGAAAAAAATCCCATTCATTTGTTGGTTACATGCACTGACCAACAGAAAGCTAAATTTGGTTTAAAAGTGACTTCAGTATGAGCTGTGCATTGCTACATTATTACAACAAAGTAATTTGTACAACAACGTATAACAGAAAGCATGAATGTCCACTCCAAACCATTAGTGTGGCGTAAACCGTGTAAAAATGTACAAATGAGACAATTTCATATAAATTAGCTACAAATTTGCTAACATAAATATCCATGGAAATAGTGAGGAAAAACTGAAATAGGGTCATATTCCAAACCGAGACATACAGAAAGAGGGGGAGAGAGAGGGATTGTTCAGTAGATTGCTGCTTTTTCCTTACTCCTCTGAGACTCAGGGATTCAGTGGAGTCTGGCCCCTGCAGATGCTAGAAAGAGAAAAACGACTGCTAACTAAACTCAGACATGTCTACATAGATTCAGGTTGTTCTGTTGGAGTGTACCAGTGTGTCTGGAGGAGAAAGAAAACAGGACTAAGCTTATAAACTGAGCCATGTTAAAACCTATTAGTTAATATAGCTCACATGGCGTGGTTTTGCTTGTTGAAAACCCCTTTAAAACTATCAAACTAGCCAATCGTGATCACAGTACCTGCCTTGCTATCCACCTTATTTTTCCCATAAGAGCAAATGCGGCCATTTGCTAATTTAAGGTGTCTGGCCTCCGGCGAATCTGCTTTCAGCTATTTTTAGCTGTACAAAACAGCTTGTTTTGCGGCTTAATGTTTAAAACTGGTGTGTCTTACCATATTATTTAAATGTATTAATTATGAGCACACTGGTTTATAGTGCAAACTGTTTTACATTCACTGCACTTTGCTATTCTTCTCGTTATTTGGTCTGTTTGCTGGTTTTAGATGGATTTTAGACATTTTGCAGCTACTCAGCCATGGAGACCACCTGGCAGACCAGCTAAATACCATTTTAATCAGGCTAGGAGTCTAGTTAGACTAGTTTAAACAGTTTCCAGCAACAGGGTTCCTTCCCTTTCCCATCTTTTCCTCTCTCTACTCTTCTTTAAAGTTTCAAAATGACCAGAAACAGAATATAAGACAGAGACATGTTACACTAGCAGTGCTAACTGGTGCTAACTGCTTGACATTACAGAATGACCCTTATGAAAATTAATCATGGTTTTACTACAAATAAAAAAAAAAAAAAAAACATTGTTACTAAATCACGGTAACCACAAATTAACCATGGTTTTGCTATTGTTTAACCATGGGATTTAAAACTGTAGTTAATGGTATTAAAACTGTGGTTATACAAATGGTAATCATTTTACCAAAAATACATATACTATATTTTTACTATAATAAAATCATGGTTAGTTTTCATAAAAGGAGGCAACAAAACCACAGTTTAGGCACAGATTGTTGTCAAATTGAGATTTTGACACATTCCCAATGTAAACATGAAATAACTAAATATACTAGCAGCGCTAACAGGCGCTAACTGCTTGACATTACAGAATGAGGCAACAAAACCACAGTTAGGCCACAGATTGTTGTCAAACTGAGATTTTCAGACTTTATTCCCAAAGTAATCATGAAATAACTTTCGAATTTTCACTAGCTAGTGAAAGACGCATCACAGAAGCAAATAAAAATTCCCTCAGGCCATATGTAGACCTAAAGCCTATGTCTGCTAACGCTCACAGTTGCTTCTTGATTTTTATATAAAAGTAACTCTGATGGGCACAGCAGCACAATATGACATTGTTAAGCTCTCTATGGATAAACTAAAGATTTAATTATTTAGTAATAAAATTTATGAGAAAAAACTAATACCAGCAGAGTACAGGCCTTGTGTTGCCTGCGTCGCTGTGGAAATGAGAGATGGTTAAGGGGACTCAGGAGACCATGTGTCCTCTCAAACACTCTCTGACCTTGGCTATCGATTCCCGTGGCTTTGCCTGCCCTTCCTTAGCTGTCAGCGTAACTTTATAGCCCTTTAATGACCACTCCACCATCATCACCATGGTTGGCTGACATACCAAACACAAAATATGGGATTGAGCATGTTTCAGACAATATTCATACACAAGGTGGGACATTGGTGTTTGCAGTGGCAGCAAGTTCACTGCTTAGTATTTCATTGCTCAGGGTTGGAAGTGCTATGTAAACAGAGTGGTTGCAGACAAGCATTAAACAACATGGCTTTTCATTGATTTTGTGCTTTTGTAGTATCTAAATTCCATTATTGACATTAGTGAGCTGCTTTGTTATTATTGCATTGGGTGTTTTATTCAGTGTGTTTTAATGAGGACTTGTTTATTGATTGAGACGTTTGTGCTATTGATCAGGTTTGACTTGTTTGTAGTACTTTACACTGCGAGCTCCAGCTTTCTTCACTTTCCTGAGTTTTTGTCATAGTCTTGTCTGCAGCATTTGCGTGTCTCTCACCCGCTCTCACTCTCTCTATTCCTGCTGAATTATTAAAGCATGTTTTGATTGCCAGAATGATTGGGAATCTTTGGCTAAAACATTCAACAGCTAAATCGTCATGCTTTCCTCTTCCTTTTTTCTGAACTCTCCCTTTCTCTGCATCCATCTGCTGTAAATTTCTTCAAAGTGTGTTTAAAAACAACATGAAACAACATGAAATTTTGCATTGACCCTATTTGCTTTCTTGATAAATATCCCTGGTCTTTCATGGCATGTATGATGACATATTAAACTCGTCAAGAATATGTCAAAGTCGTACTTTTAAAAATCAACAGAAATTAATTAAAATAAATTATTAATTTTAATAACTTTGCATCAAGACATCATTTTTATTTAAAATAATTAAACACATTTTCCTACAAAATTCTCTATAATGTGAAAAAGATTGTCATTACTAGATTGCAAAATTAATAATACTCTTATTTTAATTTTATTAATAATTTTAATAGTATTTGTAATAGTTGTACTGCCTTTATTTTAAGATGATTTTATTATTTAAAAATGCTAAAATTGAATTACTCTATTACTAAATTTGACTAAATTACTATTAATGAATGATTTTTTATTCAAAGTAATATTTTAATATTCAATTTTTTCTTGGAAAAAAGTGCTTTATTACACTAATGAGAATCAACATTAAGAAAAATAAGAATAACCAGGATTTTTTTTTTTTAAATGCTTGGACTCATCAAAATCATTTGCTGAAAAACATGATCAATTGTTATGAAAATAATCTCACAATGCCATAAATCTTAATGGTCCTACAAATAAGTTTATTTTTCTTTATTTATGCAAATATTTTACATATCAAGTAAAAAAAATCCTGAAAATAACAATAATAATATATTTTTCTTGATTTTGAGGTAAGCTATGCCTACAGATTTCTTGAGTGTGCATGATTCATTATTAATAGGTTTTCATAATCTTTTCTGAGATTTTAATGTAACTATATATCAGAAAAGCAATCTTTTCAGAGGATGAAATTGATGTAACTCAAGCTTGGAAACTAAGGGCAATGATGAAAGCCTCAACTGAAGCTTTCAGTAAGTCTGTTACTCCGTAGATTCATTTTTACAAGACTAAAGATAGATCTTCCATGGAAATACTCCCCCGTGTCTGTAACTCCAGCACTTTGTGTGTATTTTAACAGCATAAAGCAATACACTGTTGGCGTCAGAGCCATTGCTTACATAATGGACTGCATTAACTCTCCATCTGCCTCTAGAGCCGTGAGGCTGCGCAGGGTTTACATGCTCAGCTGTGCTCGTCTAGAGCTTTATTGTTGAGCTGAACATGAGTTCAAATCATTTATTTCTGTAAAGCAGTTTGTATGTTTTCTTGAACTCATGCTAAGCTTGGTTATGTTTGGAACATTAAAATTTGTAATTTAAGTACACATCATTGTAATTTTAATGCTAAATGAATTTTCCTTAACAAAATGAATTGTTTAGGATATTTTTGACATTATTTTCATGGACCATTAAGCACATCTAGTTGTAGCCTACCAACTTTATGAAGGATATATTATTATTACTATTTATTGAACATGAATGAAAACTTAAAGTGCATTTGTAAGGTATAATTTAAGTACACATCACTGTAATTTTAATGCTAAATGTAATTAAAAATGTAATAAAAATAAGTATTATATTAATATGAATTAATTATTATATCAATACAAATATAATAATAATTGCAACCAGAGATAATGATTTTAAATGCAATTTTTATTTGACCTTATACTATTAAATCCACATGAATTTAAATAAAGGAATAAATAAAGTCACTTATTTTATATAATTATTTTTTTTATTTATGTGGTGAAATAATATCTTGGACATCTATTTTTTTTTTTTTTTTTGTGAGATTCACCCAACAGCTATTGTATTCATTAAAGCAGTAAAGCAGAACTAATGACCGATGACCTTTCTTTTTGTTAATTCAAGGTCAACAAGAGAGGGAGTGAAAGAGAGAGAAAAGGGGAGGATTGAAAGAAAGAAAGAAAGATCAGCCGAGAGAGCACATCGCCTATTCTTTTTCAAGTGAAGGAGCTGGTTTTTGGCACGTGTTTATATGAGAGATAGAAAGGGAGCAAGGAAACAGATTTTGAATAGGTCAGTAAGCGTAAAGCATGAGATTCTCCTAAGAACAGATCAAACAGCCTGCATTGGACTGTGACAGTGCAGGGACAGCTGTATGCTGACAGGAGATTTACATGCTATATACTTACTGACCACAGGGATTTCTTCCAGTAATCTGTGATGTGTGTGTGTGTGTGTGTGTGTGTAGCTTGATACTGTTTTCAGTGTGTTCACAGAAGTCAATCATCTTACGAACGCATCATGACTAAGCTGCTGGTATTAAAGTCTTGAACTCGCTAAACGCAAGAAAAAAAACAACCAGAAAGCATAAAGTGATCTCTGCACAGATCATGACGGATGTAAAATATTATTTCCTTGATGGAGTCAACGTGCAGATCTTTCCTTTACAAGTTCCTCCTCCGTCTCTAATTCTGGCTCTGCAAAACATTCTGTAGCATCTTGGCAGTGATAGTTATTATTAAATACGATCGATCAGCCAGTGACGCATATCTTTCTGCCGGTGGGAGGAATGACTATGGCTAGCAAAATAGATATTGGCCTAGAGACTACAGTACTAAATGGAGGTTTAATAGTCAGTCTTTGAGAACGTTTTATAAGAAATGAAAGGGGTTTTTCTATATTTTAATCTTTTTATGTGTTTTAAGGCCTTTGAAAATGACTCAGCCTTCTGAATTGTAATTATGATGTAAATTTATTTCAAGATTTCAGAAGCATATGCTTCCTTCGTGTTTGTTTACTCTGTGTTCCCTTATAATTGGTTTATTGCAGGATTGGGAGCGACTATAAAACATTATTGTTTTAAGGAGACTGTTTTGAGAGATTAGTGCCGGCAGCCCTCATTTAATCATTTAACCCTCCACTCCATCCTTCTCATTGTGTAGTCTAAGATTGAGACATTTCTATAGTTTTTTAATCCTATGCTGAAAACCAGCCAAATAAGATGAAACGCAAATGATTCATATTTCTATGGACTGAATTATTGACCAGAACAAGTACAAAATAAATGATCTTTGATTCACCATGTTTAGGCACTACGCTTCAGGTTCAATAGGAGAACATTTTAAGTTTCATTTTTAGTGATATATGGATTTACATTGAGCCAATCTGAAAGCAGCAGATTACAAATTAGTTCCAAAACTATTAACAATTTCGAAATGTTTTAGTGAGTTTTAGAAAGAAGAAATGTGTTCATTTAATGTTGTTTACGTCTCATTTGCCTTTATAATTTGTACAATGTCAGCAACTATAAATCCATAATTGTTCACAACTAATTAGTTAGATCAGTGGTTCTCAGCTGGTGATTAAAAATTATATAAAATTATATAAAATTAAATAATAATAACATGGTACTTGCCATAAAATTGTTCAGAATTTAATTTAAATTTTGTGTATGTCTCATTTGTCTTTATAATCAATGTGAATATCAGCAACTGAAAAATCCATGCTGGTTGACCTCTAATTAAATTTGTCAGATCAGGGGTTCTCAGATGGTGATAAAAAAGATAAATAAATAAACAAATAAACATGCCGAATGCAAAACACTAATATGCCACTCACCATATAATTGTTCAGATTTAAGAAAATATGCTTATTTAAAGGTGCAATAGGTGATTGTCTTCAGAAACATTTTTTGTTATGCTGGTTGAAAGTCTCTTCACATCCCGACGTTTTCTTTCAGTGCTGTCAGGCTGACGTTAATAAATATTAATTGTTGTATTTATTCAATTTCATCTGTCATTTGGTAGAATTGGGCGGATGCCAAGATGGACAGGTTGTGACATGCTTATCCAGAAAAACCATGAAAAAAACTTAAAAAATATGACTAGATATAATACGTGATAAACATGGTTAACTGTATGGTCTCAGTGTGCTTTATGTAGTGAATTACAGAGTACTGAACAAAAACAGTTGAGAACCACTGACTTGGAAAACCATTTATGTATAGGTGGTTTGAAGAACCTAAAAACAAATACATTGATCTAAAGGTGTCTATAAGGAACTTTGTTTTCCTCCGAGAACCATATTGCCAACTCAAGAAACCTGTAAGGTGAAAATGAATCAATCTACGGTGCTGCAAAGAACCTTTTTGCACTCATACATCTGGAAGCTGCGTGATTCACACTTCAGTAATAAATCGATGTTCATGTGAATTTGCTGTGGCACTTTGCTTAAAAGAGCATTTATATTGAGCTGATGAGCTGACCGAGCATCTGATAATGTCTGCTGCATGTGGCCTTTCCATCGAGGAAGGATAGACGTCATATATGACATTTCGCTGTGATCTTAAGCAAGATATATAGCATAATTTATTTCCAGTTATGGGCAGGTGATTTGGCAGTTGTCAGGGCCAGTTGTGTGCCAGCGCGCCCTTCTTACCCAGCTCTGAGGAGACAGATGGTCATGTGAGCTGCCAAATCAACGGGTGAATGCGTATTTACAGTACCTGCATGGAAGCTCTCAAAGGTATTGTTTATCCACTTTGAAATGTTTTAGCATACTGGCTTTTTCTTATCATGGCAGAACTGTCTCTTGCTATGTGATAGGTTGACATATGAAGTATGTTGGTTTCCTTCTGGGCTTCGTCATTATATACTGATAATGCGAAAATAGGTTATAAAAATTAAGTGTGTAATTTTTATGTCAAAATACTTCCTGATATTTGATTGTATTACACAAAAATAAGTGTTCAGGAAACCTGTTTGGGAATTTTTAGTGAAATTTGTATAAAAGAAATGGAAAAGTCCTACTTGTTGACTAATAAATAGTTTTTTCAACTGAGAACCACTGATCTAACAATAAAAAAATAAAAAAAATAAAAACCTTATATAAAATAAACTATATAAATAATTAAATAAGCTAACTGCAAAAATCTAAACAAAACAACAACCACAAAAAAAACATACAACTTAACGCACATAAAGTCAATTTTAATTCAAATTGAAAAATGTAAAAAAGGAATTTTTAAGCCTAGCAATTTTGCCAAGTTGCTAAACCTTTATTTATTTTTATATATATATATATATATATATATATATATATATATATATATATAAACTCATCAGACAGGTGTCTTGAAGCATAAAAACACTTTATTGAAGTGTTGAAGCGTATGCAGCAGAGAGAAGGAGGGCAGACTGTGTGTGTGTGTTTTGTGTATCAGTGACTACGAGAGGCCATCATTTCCCATAGTGCCTCAGCTTGGCTCTGGCGTTTACTCTGGTGTGGTGAAAGTGAGAGGTGAGTCTCATATCAACAGCTGTGCTCAACCTAGATAACATAACACATTTAAAGCACAGAAATGTCAACAGAAATTCATCTGAGAGACTACACTATTATACCATGCAGATGTTTAGAACATAATTTAGGGCAGGAGCCCATACATTCACACTTTCTTGTTGATGAAAAAAAAAACTTAGTAAGTGTATTTACTTGTCTCAGTGTTTAGCGCATTTGCCGTTGCTAGGAAACGCTTTTTGTTTACTGTGTTGAGAGTTGCTGAAATCGCGTTTGGTCTCGTACTGTATCGCGTATCTTGTCAGTGTGTGCACTTGCTTGGCCATTTTTAGTTGATTAACAGGAAAGTGGGTCCAGCTGAATTGAAATTGTGATTTGTTGGATTGGTATAAAAAAGTTTATTATACCGCGGCAGCGGTCGCGGCAGTCGTCGTGTGAAGCCCTCTTAGTGTGAAGACCAAAGAGTGTAAAGACCATCGACTCTACCGTGCGACTCCACCGGGCAGGGACACCGGCAAGGGATAGTAGTATCGCTTTTTATTTTAGTTTTTCCATTTATTTGTTTATTGAAATGTTATATGCATGTGTCAATTTTATTTAATTTCTTTATTTTCTTAAATATGTAGGTATATAGTATTTATAGAGTTGTAACTTTTAGTTTTAGTTACTTTTTCTTATTTGTAAGTCGCTTTGGACAAAAGCGTCTGCTAAAGTACTAAAAGTAAAAGTAAGTAAAAAGTAAAAAGCACTCAGGACTTGCAGCTGGGTCAAAAAGTCTGAGACCACATTGAAAATATTATATTGGAGTCCCACAGGGGTCGGTTCTTGGACCAGTTTTGTTTAGCTTATACATTAATGATCTGCCTACAGTTTGTCCAGAGGTCCAGGTTCATATGTATGCAGATGATACAGTTGTTTATACTTATGCTAAGACAAAAGGACAAGCTACTATCAAACTTACTGCTGCATTGAACAAAGTCTCCGATTGGCTATGTCATTCTTGCCTTACTCTTAATGTGAGGGAATGTATTTTTCAATCAAGAAAGTTGATGAGCGTTGTCCAGATATTTTAGTTAAAGGATAAGTAATAAATATTGTTGAGCATTTTAAATATTTGGATATGCTTATGGATTCAAACTTAAATTTTAAAAAACATATTAAAAAGATCTCTAAAAGTACTAGAGCAAGCTTGATGATCCTCAGGAAAATTAGGCACCAATTACCTGTGGCTGCTGCTAAACTCTTTATGCATCCTCCCTCATTTATCTTACTGTGCTACAAGTTGGTCCCATACAAGTATAACTATGTTAAAACCATTATATACTATTTATAAACAAGCTGTGAAAATTTTAGCTAAAAAAGCCAAGGTATCATCACTGCAATATTATTAAAAATGATAAATTATTGACGTTTGACAACATTTAATTTTTTGCTGATGTGTGTTTAATGTACAAACTATTTCATGATCTTGCACCACCACCGCTTAAACAATGCGTGACTTTCTGTAAGGACAATATCAGGCAGACTAGGTCATCAGTTAGAGGTGACTGTTCAACTAAATTTAAGAAAACTGTTTTTGGACAATCAGCTTTTTCAGTCAGAGCAGCAGAAAGATGGAATTTAATACCTGTTTATATTAGAGAGTGTGTAACATTTAGTATTTTTAAATCTACGCTTAAAGTATGGCTTAAGGAAAATCAAATTTGTGATCATTGATTTTTTAATGGAGTATGATGTGCTATTGTATGCGTTGTATGTACTGTATTGACTGAACATTCTAATTTTTTAACAACATCCTGCCCAGGGACTGCAGATGAAAATTAGCTTTATAGCTAACTCTGGTACAAAACTTTTGTTGTTCATTGTCCCTGTATAATTAAATGAAATAAACCAAAAAAAAAAAAAAACTGATCTAAGCTGCATTTATTTGATCAAAAATTAAAGTTAAAACCAGTAATACTGTGAAATATCATAAGTAAAGACATTAAAAATGTCTTTGATTATGTGTCCTTGCTTTAAAAAAAAAAAATAGTTTATTTCAAAAGAAATGACTGACCTCAAACTTTTGAACAGTTTGAGGTCAAACTTTTTAAGGTAATTTAACTCTTTCTGCGCCAGAATATTTTTTTTAAGTTGCCAGCCACTGCCAGCATTTTTGAGCATTTTCACAAAAGTTCTGTGGCACCCATGAATATATGTGAATATCTGAACATACAATATGTCAAAAAAGAGAAAAGAACAGAGCCTAGAGCCTTTTTTTTATAATAAAAAAAGTTTTATTCTAAGCTTCATGCAATCTTTTTTATCAACACTTAAAGTTTCATCAGCCTTCGACACGTTCACGAAAGTACCACCCTGACACGGAAAAGAAGAAATTGTTGAATAAAGTCATTATTTTTGTTTTCTTTGCACAACTCATAAAATTAAGGTTGAACCACTGACGTCACATGGACTATTTTATGCCTTTACAACCTTTCATAGTACCTTGAACTATAGTAGTTATGTTGTTGTCTATGGAGGGTTAGAAAGCTCTCGGATTTCATCAAAAATATCTTATTTGCGTTCCAAAGATGAACAAAGGTCTTACGGGTTTGAAACAACATGAGGGTGAGTAATTAATGACAGAATTTAAGAGCTTCAATCAGCTAGAAATGCTGTAAAACGTCAAAAGCTATAAGCTATAAAAAAGGACTTCAGAACAAAAAAACATCTTGTGCTGAAATGCATTTAGCCCCATTGCGGTTTTCAGTGAAGTGCTAAGCTGTGAACTGTTTGAGCCATTGGTGGTTTAGTCCAGCTAATAGAAAACTAGCAGCACATGTTTCCCTTAGAGAGCCATGAAACTGTCAACCCCAGAGAGAGTCTTCCTCAGATCCTCAACGTATAGCCCACAAACATATTGATCGGAAGTTAGCTGTTAACAGTGATATGTTTCTAATGATGTCCTCTGTGACCCCATCACCTCATTAGCTTAGCTGCTAATGCTTACCCATGCAGAACTGCTAGGATAAATGGTGGCTAACATACTTTAACATAAACCTTGCTTCAGCTAAATAGTCAAAGTAACAAAAAAACTAAATTTTCTCAGAGAGAGTACTTGTTATCAATAACAAATACAATGACAAATACAATTAGCATAATAGCTTTATAATAGCAAACACTGCTGATCCCAGCTTAGCACTTTTCCACAGAATAACACGATCACTCTTTCCTCGAGTTGTATAAATGCAGCTCACGTTCAGCACACAGGGTCCACATACGCAGGTGTCTGAATATGTCCCTCGATTCTGGAAAAGAGTCCAGAGGTGAGACAGAAAGGGGATGTTTTATGTGAAGCTGCTTTGTTTTATGCAGGATGAGGGTAGTGCTCTGTGGGTCCTTCTGAATAATGCAGAGATGGGCTAAGCCCTCTGGTCTGTCATGGAAAGGCATGGGGGGATGTGATTAAAGATTTATACCCTCTGGGCCACTGGAGAGGGTCCACCCTGTGGTCTAACTCGGCTGAGGTCCTTTGTACCCCTGTCAGTAGGGTCATATATGTCTTATGAAAAAGACAGCGAGGACAGGGGCCCTGAATAATACAGATGTGAGGCACTGAAGTGACCAATCGCATTAGAGCGTCCCACAAAGTGTCTGGGTCAAGAATGCCTCTGGTGTTTAGTTTAAAGTAATTCTTCTGCTGGTTTTATGCAGAAAAGTATAAAAGTTATTTTTGACGAATATGATTAATATGATAAAAGACGAATATCAGTGGCCCTTTTTTGATTTATCGGAACCAAAGGCTTTTTTGTTGCAGTATATTTAAGTTAAATGTGTCTGGAAAGGGTATTGCTGTAATTGTTTTGATAATTGTTTGTTTTACTATGATGATGCATCTTCTCCCATATGGTAGGCGTTAATAAAAATCCAAGACAATTGGCTTTTAATATAACAAAAAATTAAAAGATACAAGACATGAAAAATAGAAAAAAGTAAAAAAATAAAAAAAATAAATCTGTCATGTATATTCAGTTGTTTAACTAACTAATTATAATTTATTGTATTTTTCTTTTATTAATTATTATTTTCGATCTGTCGATCTGTCATTTATTTATATTTTTCTTAGGGATGCACCAACAATTATGGGCTAAAAATGTAATTCAAGATTAGATAAAAAGCTGAAAATCTTTACTGAAAATTTTAACTGAAACTGCTACTTTAACTTCCAATAACATATTGGTTATTAAAATAATAATAAAAAAAGAACGAAAACCTAAATGCAAAAATTTAAATATTGCCTTATACTAACATATATACATACTTACTAAAATATTAAGTACTAAAATCAAAATAAAATAAAGTTGAATAGAAATCTTAGAAAAACTAATAAAAATGACAAAAGAGTATAGCAAAAATGCTCAAACTTAAACTAAAATGAAAATATACAAATAAAAGCTAATTCAAAATATGAATAAAAACTATAATAGTTCATATAATAAAAATAATAATAATGCTAAATATGATAATATAGACCAAAGTGTGACAAGCAGACTTTGTTTCTAAACAGACCATGTTTAGAACAAAGTTTAGAAACGACGAACTCACTATAAACTCAAAAATAAATAAATAAATAAAATGGCCAATTCAGTTAATATTTGCATTTATTATTATTATATGCTTTGAGTAAAACTTTTTGAAAAACTAGCAGAAATGTATAGGTTGACCAAGGAAGTCTTGTTAGTGAATAGGGAATAGCCTAATAGGGAGCAAAATTCAACAGAAGGGCCCTCATACCCTTAACCTCCAGCCATCCTCGAACTCCTCAGCCTCTATAGCCCTTACGCAGCATATGCTGATGGATCTCTTAAAGTAACAATTTTTCACCTGTCGGTTGTGATTCTGGTCCAAGGCCGAGGACGCGTGACAGCGCCGCACTCTGCACCTCTACCTCAGCCTCACATCCATCCAATGGACAGATTTAGGGCTGGGAACCAGCCTGCACATCTTCTCAAAATAACACTCTGCCCTTTTCACACAAAATCCGCTCCCTTCCTCCCCAACCATTACTGAAGGCCCACCTCTGAAAACACACACACTCTTGTAATGGAAACAATGGCCACTACCTGCCTCAAGCCTTGGGAGATAACGAGAGCGAGCGTGGTTTGGGAAGGTTAGATGTGGTATCGATCAGTTCTCTTGGTCTGAGACTTTTTACCATGCTAGAGTAATTGAGGATGAAGCAGGCAGAGCATGGTGCTTTCACCGGTCACATCACCAGCTGTAGTGCGCTAATGGAAAGGCAGCTGCTCTTGTCAGGGCTTTCCTCCAAGTTTCCTTAGCACAGAATACTGAACAGTAAGTTGAGAACGTCTCAAACACACATACACACATTGTATTTTCCCTTGAACCAAATCCAATTTTTCATCAAGCTAGGATTAGTTTCTCCCTAAAAATGAAAATTCATAATTTACTCACCCTCATGTTGTTTCAAACCCGCATGCATGTCTTTCTTCAACACAAAAGGAGATGTGCTTTTTCAGAAAAATGTTCCGACTGATCTTTTCCATACAGTGGCAGTCAGGAGGCTACTGAGGAATACATTGATATTAATTATGTATTTTGTCTAAATAAATTACAAATAAAATACTTATTAGATTATATTTAACTGTGTTGTTATTTTGTGTTTATAAATATTAACTTTATCTGAGTTTTAGATAATGGCAAAGGTCATCTAAAATGAGCATGTACAATTAAATATCCAATATAAAATACAATGTTATTATTTGTACATTTATTTAATATATTATTAGCAAATCTTGCCAAGTTCTCATCTGCTAAATGCGACTATAAGGATATTATAAATATTACAAATATTTGATATTATAAATATTAACATTTTCTGTAAAGCTACACAAATAAATGTGACATTATGTCAATGTATACATTTAATTATGAATGAAATATAAATTAAATAATAATAATATAATTAGTGCTGTCAAATGATTAATCGTGATTAATCACATCCAAAATAAAAGGTTTTGTTTACATAATGTACAGGTACATCTCAAAAAAATTGAATATCGTGAAAAAGTTCATTTTTTTCTTGTAACTTATTTCAAAAAGTCAAACTTTCATATATTTTCGATTAATTACATGTAAAGTAAAACATTTCAAAAGGTTTTTGTTTTAATTTTGATGATTAGAGCTTACAGCTGATGAAAGTCAAAAATCAGTATCTCAAAATATTTACATTTGAGTTTCAATTAATGACCATCCATACAGTATAAATTCCGGGTATCTCTTGTTCTTTGAAACTACAATAATGCAGAAGACCGCTGACTTGGCAATGATCCAGAAGACGAACATTGAAGCCCTCCACAAAGAGGGTAAGTCACAGAGGGTCATTACTGAAAGGTGTGGCTGTTCACAGAGTGCTGTATCAAAGCATATTAAATGCAAAGTTGATTTTAGATAGATAGATAGATAGATAGATAGATAGATAGATAGATAGATAGATAGATATTTTTCTATTTTCAATTCAATAAAAACTATAATTTTTTGTACAATTTATAAAACTATTTCCACACGGGCACACATTGCGGGTGAATTCCTCCCCGTGCTGATTTGCATGGTATCATGTGTCGATGATAGCCAGAGATAAGCATAAAAAATTGGCAATAGGCTATTAAGAGGATTTAGCATTTCCAATTAATGTAGGCCTGTTACATTCTTCTTATTATTAGGCCTATTATTATTATTAGATTACTTTTATTAATAAAGTACATGAAAATATTGCCCCACCGCATCATGCGGTGATGCGCTATGAGGACAATAAAATAGGCTATTAGCTTACTCTTCATTGAAAATGTTTTTAAAATATTTTTTAAAACAGGTCTATTAATTTATACAATGAATTATAGGCCTATAATTAAAAATATTAACACTGCAGTCATCAATGAAAATTCAGAGCAGCTTTATATCAGGCACTGATTTTCAAAAACAACCTGTTTAATGCGAAATACGTTTCTTCTCATGTTTTTCACTATACAAGCCACAAAAGTAATATTAAGGGAATAATTTAAGACGGTTATATACCGTTATCAGCATATGTTAAAGTAGATTCGTCTCTCGTTGTCTCAGAGAGAATATGCGCCATTAATGCAGTGTTAGCCATCAGTTTTTTTAACTTTCACTTTCTCTATAGTGAATTGAAGTTCACCGTCTTGTGCAAAGTTTGCGCGTTGCTTTCTTGCGTTGCTTGACCCCTCCCCCATAATATCAGTTGTTTATAGGCCACATATTAGGCACTTTTTTGAGGTTTTTAATGTTTATTTTTCAATGTTAATGAGAGTGACACCGAGTTAAAAAACAGGAAAATCATTTGGAAATCCTTGGGGGGGGGGGTGGCTGTGCCGGGGTTAAGCAAGTTTCTGATGGGGCTATAGCCCCGTCAAGCCCTGCCCTAGTGCATCCAGGTGTAATAAGCACTGCATTTCCAATGTCACAAAGTTGCTGAAGGTGCAGAGAAGGCAATAAAATTTGGATTTCTGCAGTAGACACAGCAGTAGAGGTTCATGGGAAAAGGGCAGAAGACTCTTGGCAGGAAATAGAGCATGGAGGGAGATTTCTGCTGCTATTTTACACAAAATGAGAAGAGCAAGCAAGGAAATTGAGCACTGAAGAGGGAATATTGCTGCACAGAAACTGCAGCTGGTGTTTCCATATATATGAATGATATATACCACACCCGCTCTTTCAGCTCTGCAGCCCGCTGTGAGATATGAAACATCCTGATCATGGATGCGGAGCTCCTATAGGTCCATTGTTCTAGCGAGCGAGCTCCCTCACAGCGAGGAAGAGAGAGAAACCGCAAGTTTTCCTCTATTACCCCCCCTACTCTGGCAGCAATCATCCTAGCATTCAGCCGTGAGCTGGGGCAGAGGGGTCGACCACTCCAGCAGCACAGGCCAGGAGGGTAAAAACTGTAGAGCAGAGGTGCACAAAATGAGCAGCACAGAAAATTCACTGGTGTGTACAGTTACAAGCACAAACCCTCTCGAAAGAGGCATATTAAGCCAAGAACATTTCTCATGCGATGGAATGGTGTATGGTGAATGCATAGCTCATGAATATTAATTATGTTTGCACAAATAAATAATTTAACATAACATGATCTTTCACTATATGTATATATATTATATATTTATACATACATACGCACTGTACATATACAAATTATAATATATAATATGTATATAATTTATTTGAGTATATTTAATCAAATACATAAGAAAACCCAGAATGGGTAACGGGGTTGCAAATTTGGAGTAAATGAAGCTGTTATTCAATAAAGCTTATATGGTTTGGGACCAAATGTTGATTTATAGTTATTTATATTTCATTTAAATTAAACAAAAATATTTGTTTGTTAATGAACGGCCTTGAGACAAATGCAACACAACAATTTGAGGAAAATCTGAGAAAAAAATAAAAAAAAATAGACTAAATAAAATTAAGTCAAATTAAAATGAAGATTTTTGTCAAATGCATAGCATAAGAACATTAATTAGTTATGCAAAAATAAATTTAACATGATCTTTCACTTTAGATTACAAGAAGTCCATGAATTAAACAAACATTTATTCATTAATTTCTCTTACAGTAACCTGGGTAACAGGGTTGAACAATTGGTCTAGACAAATGCAACACTAAAATTTGTGGGAAAATTGAGTACATGTAAGATTTATTATTTTTTGTAATGAAAATGAGTGTATTATTGTTTATATTAACATTAATATAGACAGACTCATGTATAGCTCATGAATATTAATTAGATATGCACAAATAATTTAACATGAACTTTCACTGTTTTTTTTATAAATAATGCAACTTAAATAAGCAGTACAAAAATATCACAAAACAAGTGCAAAAGGGTCTTGAAATGATCAACATATTTACAGTTTTTGCTATAAAAATGATTAACGTAAGCACCTTTTAAAAGACTGTCAGAATATAGGTACTGCTGTTCACATTAACGCTACCTGCATTAAGTATGTGTGAAAGAGAGGGAGAGAGTATAATTTACAGCTGGGCTGTGTGATATTAGCGGTTTCGCCCCGTGATAACCCTCTTTAGGTGCAGACAAGACAGGAGTTTGAGCAGCAGGGTGTGCTAATTACAGGTTTGCATTAAACGAGCCCCGCTGAGACGATAGCCCCCACTCTCTCTCTAGCCATTCTCTTTTAACAATCATTCCCCACTCTTTCTCATTCTATTTTTTTCTCTGTTTATGTCATTTACCTTCCTTTTGGCTTTGTTCGTTCCACCCTGGTTCCTCCTCTCAACCCTTTCCTTCTTTTCCAAATCTTGCAAAATCATCAGCGGTCTCTCCCAGAATAGAAAAGCCATTACTTACATTTAAAGCTGAAGTAATATATTGTGAAAATCGCAGGCAGGGAGATTTGGATTAACCTCGGCTTTCCGTACATCAAAAGAAAAATGCTGTCTTCCAGCAGTCGCGTTCAAGTTATGTGCCAGAAAGAAGGGGAAAAAACATATTTCAGAGCCATTTTTTTGCATTAAATTGCTTTTCCGGTTGATTCTCGAGAGTCAAGCTGCTTTTCATGGCTCTACCAAAGATGTGCAGTCACAGGCCAAAAGTTCAGCAACCTCATCAAAAGCATGAGTTGTTTTCTGAAACAGCACATTCACACTGAGTCGTGTTCAGACTGTTTGTGTGTAGAGGAGTTGGAGTTAGACTGGAACAATATGAGAGAGGGGCAGAGAGAGAAGACAGATAAATCACAAATAGAGACACCTCTCTGTCGATCTGCAGGGTACAAAACTGTACAGTCTGTACTTTTTCTTTGTATTTAAGGTTTAGCAAAAATGTACAAAGATGTATTTATAACAAGATGTAATAACATGTATTTGTATTTTATATATATATATATATATATATATATATATATATATATATATATATATATATATAAACACATTAGATATAATTTATTTATATATTAACAGTTATTTCTCATAAATTGAACAAGACATATGTTCATTTTTTGAGCAGTACATTTGGTAACAGAGTTGAATGGCTGGGCTTAACAAATGCATGTAGTGAAATTTTTTTTGTAATGAAAATGATAAAAATATAATATTTTTGTTTATATTAAAACTAATATATTTTACAGTTTATTTACATTAATATGATATATTATATCAATTAATACATCATTATTAATGTGTTTAAAAACACTTATGATATAAATGAATAATATATTATTGTCACGAATCCGGTCCATGAACTTCCGTTCACTCCCCACCAGAGGTCACCTGCTCACCGCATGGACTCTTGCACTACACCACTGTTGCACTTCACCACTGGACTACAATTCCCATCATCCATTGCACTGACGACACACAGCTGTCACCAATCTCACATTGCTCTGATTACAGAGCTGATCACACAATCACACACGCTTTATAAGCCATGGACTTCCTCTCTGTCACTGCCGAGTATTGTGTAGCTTATATCCTAGCGATAGCTACTCTATGGAGCCCACTTAGTTGCTATAGTCTTGCCTTGCCTGTTTTCTCGTGTTTTGATGTCTGCCCGTGTTTCCTGGATTAACCCTTTGCCTTGCCGTTCGGACTCTGCTCCTCGTTTGGATTATCGCTTATGTACCTGGATTATTCTCTCTGCTTTACCCTGTTGGATATTGTTCGCCGATCGCCTACCTACGCTTGGCCTAGGATTACTCTTTGTCTTGCCTCGTCTATATCTGTTTGCTGTGTACTGACCAATGCTTGTTTTATGAGCACGCCTTTTAATAAAGCTCTGCAAATGGATTCGCACATCTCTTGTCTTGTTCGCTCGTAACAGTTATCATATTATATTAATTATTTATAACAATTATATATATGTAAATATAATATATAATATATATCTACTTAAAAATTAAGTAAATGAAATCATTAGGGGTTACAGGTATGGAAATTTACATTAAAAGAAGCTACTACTCAATACAGCCTTGTAGTTCAGGACCAAATGTTGGTTTATAGTTATTTTAACTATAGTTATTCTGTTTCTCATAATACAATTATATATACAGTATATATATATATATGTTTGTTTTTTCTACTTGTTTAACAGGGTTGAAGAGTCGGGCTTGGCAGACGCAAAACATTACAATTTATGCAATTGTGAAAATTTGTGAAAATTAAGATATTTTGTATTGAATATCATATTGTATATAGTAACATTAATATATTTTATATATTGTTTCAGACATTATTTTAAATACTATAAATTAAATAAATGACCAAATAATTATATTACCAGTGTTATGCATAAAAAAAAATAACAGTAATAATATAATACATCTAAAAAAAAAATGGAAAATAGAAGCATCTCCACTAGTAGTCTTTTGGGACCTCATTGTAGATAGTAAGCCATAATTTAATTAATTTGTAGATTTGTGTAAAAACTGATTGATTACCTCAAAAAGACCCTCCAGGAACAAAGCGAGACAAAGCTGTAGAACGCAGCACAAAAAGCCCTGGGTTTGCTGATGAGACCAGATAGTTTCCTGCAGAGAAAGAGGGAGGGAAAGCACAGTGTGGGAGTAGGTGTATTATTTGCAACATTAGAAATGTGCATATCCTCAACTTCATTATAAAGTACGTGGGTGTTAAGTGTGCAATCTTATCTGACCCGGACAGCTATAGCAGACTCCCACTACCACTAAACGTGTGTGTGTGATGAGGCGTGCATGAGAAAAACAGTGCTGTTTCTTTTGTAAATATTAGGCCCAAATACTCTAAATCTCCTGACTTTATTCTCAACCGCAGAACATGACGAAGATTTGCTTCCTATCTGAATCTGGTTGATATATTTAATCTATTTTTGATGACTTATATGACGGAAGAGACATTGATCTTTAAAAGAAAATCATTTGTTTTCAATCCCTTTCTATCTGCTTAAACCCGTACAATATTTTTTTTCTATTTGCACACATGAGATATCAAACCGTATTATTAATTCCCATCTCAGAGGGAGCAGCTGTAATCTACATGATCTTCTTAGCTACCTTGGGTCTGCAGCAGCAGTATCAAAGATGCAGAGCAGATCCGACGGCTCAAATGAGCATCCTCATGCGCTGTGAATCCCACAGCTGTCCGCCGTCCCGAAATCCTGTTTTAATCAGTGCCTGAAATTCAGCAAATCCTGTTGAAGCAGCGTATTAGCCCTTCCTGGAGCTGTCCTTGGTGCTGATGTTTTACCATTGCATTCGCTGCTCAGTATGAAGGACTAATATAATGAGAAGTGCTATATTTCACCGTTTCTGCAGAAATAGACCTGTTGCTGTATTAGTCACTAGAAGCTGTCGGTGGTATTGAAGTTTTTAAGGCAGCGCGGTTATTGATATTCCTTTTTAGATTTATTCTCCACAAATGTGGCAATTAATTTGGCTTGAAATCATAATTTATTTTCTTTTTGGAATTCAAGTCATCACTATTCATATTGTTCCACATCTGTATGACTGTTTTTCTTCTTCAGAACACAAAAGGTGATATTTTGAAGAACGTTGAGAACCAAACAACATTGAAGCAGTAAAAAAAAAAAAAAAAAAAAAATCACTCAGACATTTCCATAGAAGAAAGAAAAACAGTTTTGGAACAAAATACTAAATATGGCTGACAGAAATACATTTTCAGAACTATTTTTTATTTTTTAGGTGAAAAAATATTGTCAGTGATGATGTCATTGTAATGTTTGCCTGAAATGGGCATTGCAGTCTTTTTTTCATACTGAATTGTGATTGGTTGTTTTTCTTGTATTTATTTTCACACTGAATTGTGATTGGTCATTTTTCTTATATTTATTGCTGTTTTCTTTTCTTAAATTTAACCATCTATTTTTGCACAAAATTTGATTTATTTATTTTTATTTAACCTTTATTTAACCAGAAAAAGACTCTCCGAGATCTCTTTCACAAGAGTGTTCTGGCCAAAATAGGCAGCAATACAATCAGTTTCATCACAAATTTACACAACGCAAACAAACTAAAAGCACTTAAAACAATTACATATCATTGAGTCATCTTCCATTTGCTGAATAACTGTTTTAAAATGATCCAAAGACAGCAAATGTTGTCATTTCAATTTCGATTAAAGAAGCTTCCAGTCAGTGAAAAAGCCTTCTTATCCAGTTCAGTTCGAGCAAAAGGAACAGATAGTATAAGAATTTTGTGAACGAAGGGAATATTTCTCAACAATTTTCCGTTAAGACAGCAGAGATATGAAGATAACAGCCTCAAGATGGCTTTATAAATTATTAAATACCAGTGCATTTTTCTTGTAATAGACAAAGAAGGCCAACCTACTCTGTTATACAAAGTACAATAATGAATGGCCGATATTAAAATATTACAAAAATTTTACTTTTTAAATACTAAAAACTTAAACTATTTTTTAATGACTGAATTTAGTGAAAATAGGCATTACAACATTATAATACAAGGTATGAAATATTTATATTATCATTTTCAGATTTATCATTTTTCAGTGTTATTAAATTATCACTATTTTTTAAACTTTGAGCATTGGGTGATGGCACAATGAAACATTTAATATCAACAACACTACTTAATAACAAACAACAATAAAAACCCAGTATTTACTGTGTATGCCTAAAAATAATGACTATTTTCAATTAGTAAATATCCAATCAACAATACAGTTTAATAATAATAATAATAATAAGATTATATTAAAAGGAACTTAAAAAAACTTTTAAGATCTATCAACTGTTCTGCAGTTATGCTTGATCTTAGTCATAATTTTGAAAGTATGGCATAATATGTGAAAGACTGGCAGAGTTTGATTGACAGTCAATAACAGCTCCTGTTGTAAGCCTGCATGAGCTGCTACTGAATTCACTATAGCCTGCACCATTCAAGGATAAATCATGTACCCACACAAAGGCAAATGAGTCTGTTAGGGAGAGAGAACACACTAGTTAGGCTGCGTATCGAGTGGGTCCTTCAGGGAGAAGCAGGAGCGGGGATGTGACAGGCCCGCTGAGGCAGGGCGGATCAGGGTCAGCAGTGCTGCTATCGACAGAAACATTACGGATCGGAAAGAAACTATTATGGAGAATGGGGGTCTAGGAAAAGTAAAGCCACAAAAACTATCTCTGTAATAATAGGGTGAAAGATAGCAAAGAGGAAGATAACAAATCGAGATCTTGAGTAGGAGAAGAAGAGATCGGAAGAGTGGAAACACTAGTCAATGAGAGACTAGGGAGTGAGAGCACCATTAAGGAGCTAGTGCAACTTTAATTTACTCTATGAATATACTCACATAAAGCCACATGATACTATAACTATCACTATAAAGTAAAATAATAGGGAATATAGGGAATTGTGCTAACAAAAAAAGAAAAATAGCTTTAAACAATGGCAAGCATCTGAAATGGTGCTCTAAAAGTTGTCACTTTATTTTAAAAAATATTTATTTATTACGTAATGTCATTATAAAAATGAATCTGTACAAATACTAGCTTGGTATTAAATAATAGGTATATAATTTAGGGAATTGTGCCACTACTACTAAATAGTTTAAAACAGACTAGACAACCAAATAAAATAATATTATAAAGGATTATTTATTATTTATTTGTTTATCTTTGTGTACTGTAATTATTAAAATAATTTAATTCATCTGTGCAGTACCAGCTTGGTATTACTGGTGTAAAACAAAAAAAGGTATACATTTTCAAAAATAGTAGGGAATTGAATGAATGAATAGTTTGACACAATGGAGAGCAGATTAAAATAGCATTTAAAAAAATCTATTTATTGT
Organism: Barbus barbus; assembly: GCF_936440315.1. Taxonomy (NCBI): domain Eukaryota; kingdom Metazoa; phylum Chordata; class Actinopteri; order Cypriniformes; family Cyprinidae; genus Barbus; species Barbus barbus. The sequence goes on from NC_136725.1 coordinate 16,462,587, forward strand.
TAAAATGATTTATTTATTAAATAATGTCAGTATGTAATTAAATGTATTTGTGCTACCAGCTTGGAATAATTGCTATAAATAAAAAAAATAAATAACTCAATTATATATAGGCCTATATAAACTTTTGTGTGCGAAGCAATGGTGAGCAGATAAAACAGTATTTTAAAACTTACTTTTACAATTTTGTAAATATTTATTTTTGTTTAATTTGTCATTTCCATTCCATTTTTTTATTTATTTAAATGACTAATCAAATTAAAAATATATATTAAATGTCTGATAGAAATGACTATTTTTAAAATGACTATTAGGTATTTTTTTATAGTCCTTAAATCTCTTTTCCAAAGGTCTATTTAGAGCTTCTGGCCCTTTTAAAATGTTTCTGCTCTGTGCCATTTTTTTTCCTGAACACCTTTATGCAGGTTGTGCTAGAATAATTAAGGTTAGCCTGACTCTCTTTCTCTAATTCGGACAGGAAATGCAATTATAACTTGCCTTTAGCTCCGCTGCGGTGTCTGCTGGCATTTAAACAACTTTTGTAGGAGACAGGTAAGACTGTGGGGTGAAGGACTGGACAGGTGCATTTAGCTTGAGGCTAAGGTCTGCTAAAGCTAGCCTCTTATGCTCACGGCATGACCTACTTCTGTCCGTTTCTGAGAAAACAGTCTCGGGAAAAGAGGAGAAAAGTGTGTGTAAAGGAAATTTTAAAGGAGAAAGTTTTTTTTAACTTAAAAGCCATTAGAACTGGACACATACTGTGTGTTGGTTGCTTCATCTGCAAATTTCTGAAGCCCAGTGCCAGGACCCAAGCAATGGATTATAGGAGTTGCCAGCACTCTTATGAAAGAACATCACATGCCGCTTACTGAGCGCGGAAGAGTCTGTGTCTCTTGAACAGATGTTGTTTAATAGGGGCTTAGCTTCTGTAAACACGTCCTCTGGCCGTAAAGTGCGTCTATTGAGTCGTTTGCATTGGACTGATGTGTAGACGCTTCCACTGCTGTGTGTTTATTTCATCCTAATGTGGGTTTCACAGTAAGAACAGCAAAAAAAGAGAGCTATGCGCTCAGAGAGAAAGATAACAGAGGAACTGGACAACAGAAGGCTAAATCAGCAGCATAATATGGGCAGTATCTCATTCTGCAAAGCTTGTATAACAAGCCAAAGCCTCCAAACGGGTTGTTGACATAATTGAAGCTTGTTTGTGTTTTTGGGACTTGTTGTGTGTGCTGTTGGAAAACACATTAAAATGAAAAATGGCTCTCAAGCTAACTCGACAATTGATGAAGGTGCATTATTATGAGAGGAATAAACAAAAGCTCTTAAAGGGATAGTTCACTCAGAAATGAAAATCTGTCACGATTTACTCATTTTGTTCCAAATCCATTTATTCTGCAGAATACAAGAGGTATTATTCAGGCCAGGACGGATCACTTTTATGTTGCTTTTTAATAAATATACAAAAGAAACATGAGGGGGCACATAAATGGCATAATTTTTTATTTTTGGGTGAACGGTTCCTGAAAGAAGTACATCTGTTATCTTGTGGTCATATATTCCGTTGCATCAAACTGTGGTGCTCATATGGGTGACATGAGTTCAAATCCAGCTCGCAACACTTCCTGATATTCATCCCCTCCATCATTTCATGGCCAAAAATTACCACAATGCAAAGAAAGACAAATTTATAGAAGAAGTAAAGAACTGCTGTCCATACAATAAAACACGTCTTTGATACTTCTTCTGCTGTTTAAGGTCCAAACTATACTACGTTTTTGTATGCGCACGTTAGCGTATGTGTACAGCCACCTATCTCTCAAATGGACCATTGACACTCCTAATTGAGATTGTAGATAATGTATCAGTGGTCCATTTGAGAGATAGGTGGCGGTAATGCACTTATAAGTCTGGGATCTACCGTAAAGCAAGAAGAAGACGCGTCACGTGCTGGCTGTTGTGAATGCACTCAGGACAGTAGGACATTGTGGTGAATCAGAGGTAAAAAAAAGATATAAATACTGTTCAGTTTCTTGCACAGACCGATCGTTTCGGGTCTTTAGATCTCAGTGTATCGTCACAAGCTGCAGGGTTTAATTTGGTTTTGTCCGTGTATGTTTTTTGACTCTCAAAGCCATGAGTCCCATTGACTACCATTATATGACTGCAACGGTTTGAGTTAAAAATCTTTGTTCGTGTTCTACTAAAGAAACAAAGTCACCTACATCTTGGATGTCCTGGGGGTAAACAGATAAACATCAAATTTTCATTTTTGGGTGAAAAGGTGACAAGCTTTATGGAACGTTCAATAGCTGTGTCTCATTTAGAAGACTGCGTCCTCCGGAGGTCGAATCCTCTGTAGGTCGCATCCTCTGTAGGATGCGTAACGTATACGAAGTGTCCTCAACCTAGAATTAAACGAGACGGCCTTCGTAGGATGGGTGGAAAAGGAAACCGGAAGTATCGCGTTGATTTGCTAACACATTTAGAGCATCGTTGTGCTCTCACACTACTTAAATGAAGGAAATTTATTTCTACATTTGGAAAGTAATTTGAAAAAAAAAATGCTTTTACTTGTTTTATTTTGCTCAATGTTTGAGGAGCTGCCGCGTACATACAAGACATCTGAGTTGAAAAGACCACATCTGCGCTTGTGTGTACATCTGCCAGCATTTTTCAAATTAACGACGGTTGTTTATGGCGACGCAAAGAATTGAGGGTTATCTGTAGTAGCAAAGTATACACCTGATGCATCCTTCGAATTCCTGTGAAAGAAGGTCGCATTCTGAGTGTCCTACTTGCTTTTCTGAAATGAGACAGCCTCGATGACATATGCACCCTTCGAATGAGACCTTCGGAGGACGCAGCCTTCTAAATGAGACACAGCTTATGAGAATGAATGAATAGCAATGAATAGTAAATAATAGAAGATTTGTGAGCAACGCAGTTTCTGTGGCAACAGTTGCTAAGGTAAAATTGGTCAGTAATTCTTTTATAGAGATTTAAAATTTCATGTCATTTCAAACCAGTTTTGTCTCTACACTCTTAAAAAACAAAGGTTCTTTTTGGCATTGATGGTTCAGTGAAGAACATTAAAATATTCTTCATCCTTAGAAAAACATGGTTCTTTTAAGAACGCTTATCTGAAAGGTTCTTTGGGGAACTAAAATTGGTTCCTTTTGGAGCCTTTATTATTAAGATTGTAAAATGGAAGTCAGTAGGAAGACATTCATGCATAAGTAATGCCAGAATTTCCATTTTTGGTTGAACCATCTCTTGAACATGGGGCTTAGCTAAAGGTCAGTGTCCTTGATCTCCAAAAACGCTAAAATGTTTTGACCCCCACATAATAACAGACATCTCAGAGGTGATTGCTGACATGCATCCCTACGTTCATCCTCCAAAGGGAGCTCATTATGTGGCGTTTGAGCATCATCTCCTGTTCCATGTTTAATCTGGGCCACTGCAGCTTCTCATATTCCAGCTTCTTCAGCAAAAGAGTCTTCTTCACACCCGCTCCTGGCGAAGGGTGGCTGCTATCCAGGGCTCTGACAAGAACAGAAATTAGTAGATTAAATGAGTTAGACAGAACCTGCTGTACTGTGTTTATTCCACTTCCTGAATTTACTCTTGAGAATGGTATTAAATTAATGAATAAATTATATCATTCTCATCCAAATAAATACATTTGGAAATGCATGAAATTACTCTTGGGTTTTGCTGCCCAAATGACAACACGGCCCCCTCTTTTTGCCACAGTGCGGATAGAGACAGACAGTGACCCACTTAAAGTACATTGAAAACCATGCATCACACACATTTGCATACAGAGTCCAAAATTAACACTTACCAAGTGCCAAATGTGAGTAAAAGGTTGGAGATGCTCATAATTTTAAAATAAAATGTCGCAATATATTTGCTTTCAATCCATTTCAGTGACGTGAGTGACGTGACATACAGCCAAGTATGGTGACCCATACTCGGAATTCGTGCTCTGCATTTAACCCATCCAACGTACACACAGCAGTGAACACACACACACCTTGAACACACACCCGGAGCAGTGGACAGCCATTTATGGTGCGGCGCCCGGGGAGCAGTTGGGGGTTCGGTGCCTTGCTCAAGGGCACCTCAGTCGTGGTATTGAGGGTGGAGAGGGCGCTGGACATTCACTCCCCCCACCTACAATACCTGCCGGCCCGAGACTCAAACCCGCAACCTTTGGATTACGAGTCCGACTCTCTAACCATTAGGCCACGACTTCAAGCATGTTTATTGATTATAATCCAAATCTTGATTATATTGTTCACATTAAATCACTACAATGCAATTCTGAGGAATAAGATCACAATGTACATACGCAAACACTGAGGACGTCATGCCAGATGTCCATTCATCATGGATTTGTTTGTGTCAGAAAGCGAGTGTGTACTAGTTCCAGGAACTGAGGGAGTGTGTTCATGAGTGTTAAAGATAAAGGTACGGATGTGTTTGGACGCTGTTCTGGCCAGCATGTGATGAACAAGTGCTGAGGTCAGCATGTTAGGACGTTCACTAATCCCAACATGTTTGATCTTCTCTTCCAACCAGCTTGACTCAAGGACACGCTCCCTTTCACACACGTACACACACAAAAATACAATAGTGGATGCCATTTGATTCATGAATGAATCTTTTAAATCTGTTCACCAAAATGATTTGTTCATATTAATGAGTAATCTTTCACTCAAACGATTCTTTAAAAACACATTTCTTGACAAAAACAAATTAACTACAGTAAATACTGCAAATAATGAAGTGAACAAAAAATATGAGTCAGTCTACGGAATGATTCGTTTACTTAAAAGATTGTTTCAAAAACAGATTTGTTAACAAATAAAACCCCACTAACAGATTCCTCCTCACATATGCGGTCTCTTTTTTTTTAAGATTTTGATTGACAGCAGTGTTTAGCGAAGCTTTATATAGCCTGTGCTTTATTTGACCTCAGTCCCAGCGAGATGGTTCGCTTGTCAGCTTGATGCATAAGTAAACTTGTGTTTACGATGTTTTCCGTATGTGCATTTGTTTTGTGGTTTTGTGGCTTTTGCTTGCAGAGAACATGTCACGTGTTTCTAGGATGCAGCAGCAATCAGAAATGTGACACTCATTTATAGGAAAAAGACGTACACTACTGGTCAGATGTTTGGAATTATTACATTTTGAAAAAAAAGTCTCAGCAAATATTACTTGATTTTTCATGTTACATGAGTTTAAAAAGCTTAATATTTTTGTGGAAACCATGTACCCCACCATTCAAAAGGTTAGGGTAAGTAACACAAAATAAAAGAAAGAAAGAAAGAAATGAACACTTTTACTCAGCAAGGTTGCATTAAAGTGATCATAAACAGCAAGGGTGCATAAAATTGACAGTAAGTGATCAAACCTGTACTGTTAAAAAAAAAAAATGAGAGCATGGATAAAATAAATAAATAAATAAATATTCTAAACCTTTGACTAATAGTGCACACATAGAATATGGTAAGTCATACGGGTTTGGAAAGATATGATTTAAATATTTATTTTCAGGTGAACTGTTCCTTTAAGTCTTTAAGGCAACTACTTGAAAATTACATCACATCAATAATCCTGTACATTGTCCTCCACCGTCGATATGATGTGTACGATGACAGATCAATATCTGCGCACGACTCTGAATCCAGCAAACTGAGCTTGTGTTTCATGCACAAGTGCTTTGATTATAATTCTAATTAAAGTAATTTAATCAGCGTATAGGGACACGACGGCATAGTGTGCATGTAATTCAGTAACACAAGTTTCACTGGACGGGTATCGCTAGCAATTAAATCAATGTCATCTTTGCTTTGTGTCGCTTCATCCGGATGGGCTATCAGGTTCATCTGCACACAAAAATATAAATGCAAACAGCCAGAAACTGACGTCGACAGTGAAATAAAATGAAGTGACAGCATAATAGAGAAGTGAAAGACAAGGAAGTTATGAAAGAGAACAAGCTGGCATTTGTTATGTCTGAATTACGCCAAGATTGCAAAGAGAGATGGAGCGCAGAGATATTCATAGAGCCAAGAAAGTGGGAGGGAGGCAGGGAACGCTATTGTGCTCACTTTAACAAGACAAGGGAAGAATAAAACGGAGGAAAGGGTGAATGAAATGGCCTAAAATTTGCCAACCCACTGTCACTTCTTTAGTCAGGCCCAGTATTTATCACTTTTCCCTTTGCGTGACTCATCGTACCGATCGAGGCGTTGATTTGACAAAAGCTATTGAAGTCATTTCAAGTCACGCTTTCTTTCCCAGTTTGGCACTTTTTGGGGAGAGATGATCGTGGATGACAGTCAATCAATTGCGAAACGCTAGCCGAAGTGACGTTTTTCTGTTGTTACATGACCCCCCTAGGATGTGACTCCTCCTTTGTTTCGCTATTATTTATCATTCAGCTCACTCTGCGTGAGCGTTTTGTTCATTTCGATGCTTTTGCACCTTTTATCTGCGGTTTAGAACAGAGCACTCGCAATTTCATGTAATTGTAATCTAATAAAGAGATGGATCTCTCTCTGTCTTCTCTTTCTGCTGTGACTCAGATGTGTTTCATGAGATCCACTCACGTCTTTACACCTTCCAATCTGTTAAGGCACTTGCAGGAAGTGTCGTGTTTGGATCATGACACCGAATTGTCCAAATCATGAGTTGTGAAAGGGCTTTGGTGCCCACGCCACACTAGCGAGTCTTATATAAACATGAGTGCAAATTTTGATAATAAATATGATAAAAAAATCTTTTGTCTCCCACACTCAAGTGCACCAATCACTTAACCTTGTGTTGGTGGTCCTGATGAAGCTCCAAATTCATTGCATTCCAAAGACCACCCGTATTAAACTTCTATCAGATACTGATCATGAATGTAATGGAAATTAACCAATAAAAATAAAAATAAAAATAATAAAATAAGATAGAAACGGGTATGTAAAATTAAGACATAAAAATAGACAGAATGTATAAGTTTTAAAAAAGTAAACAAATACCAGCCAATAACTTATATGGCACCAATATATTGTGCATTTCTGCCAAACATGAAACATATTTTGGTCGAAGCCATAATGTAAAAAGTAGTACACTTAAAAAGTATAAAATAAAATGAAATTAAGAAATATAAAAAATATATTTTTATGAGTAAACAAAACACCACTAACTGATATACTGATATGGTATCGATGGGACACTTGCTCACAGCGAATAAAATAAAATAAAATAAAATAAAATACCTAAAATGTAAAAGAAATAGCATGCAGAATTAAACAATATGAAAAAATATCTTTATTTTCAAATAAATAAATAAATAACTGGTTTAGTACCGATTATTATGCATCTCTACCAAAGACATTTGATTTACCAAAATATTTGCAAGTTGTACACTTGCTTACAATGCATAAATAATACAAAACATAAAATAACATATAAAATAAAATAAATAGAAAAAATGGCATGTGTGTATTATATATATGATATATATATATATACAGGTCCTTTTCAAAAAATTAGCATATTGTGATAAAGTTCATTATTTTCTGTAATGTACTGATAAACATTAGACTTTCATATATTTTAGATTCATTACAACACAACTGAAGTAGTTCAAGCCTTTTATTGTTTTAATATTGATGATTTTGGCATACAGCTCATGAAAACCCAAAATTCCTATCTAAAAAAATTAGCATATTTCATCCGACCAATAAAAGAAAAGTGTTTTTAATACAAAAAAAAAAGTCAACCTTCAAATAATTATGTTCATTTATGCACTCAATACTTGGTCGGGAATCCTTTTGCAGAAATGACTGCTTCAATGCGGCGTGGCATGGAGGCAATCAGCCTGTGGCACTGCTGAGGTGTTATGGAGGCCCAGGATGCTTCGATAGCGGCCTTAAGCTCATCCAGAGTGTTGGGTCTTGCGTCTCTCAACTTTCTCTTCACAATATCCCACAGATTCTCTATGGGGTTCAGGTCAGGAGAGTTGGCAGGCCAATTGAGCACAGTATTACCATGGTCAGTAAACCATTTACCAGTGGTTTTGGCACTGTGAGCAGGTGCCAGGTCGTGCTGAAAAATGAAATAATCTCCATAAAGCTTTTCAGCAGATGGAAGCATGAAGTGCTCCAAAATCTCCTGATAGCTAGCTGCATTGACCCTGCCCTTGATAAAACACAGTGGACCAACACCAGCATCACTGACTGTGGGTACTTGACACTGGACTTCAGGCATTTTGGCATTTCCCTCTCCCCAGTCTTCCTCCAGACTCTGGCACCTTGATTTCCGAATGACATGCAAAATTTGCTTTCATCCGAAAAAAGTACTTTGGACCACTGAGCAACAGTCCAGTGCTGCTTCTCTGTAGCCCAGGTCAGGCGATTCTGCCGCAGTTTCTGGTTCAAAAGTGGCTTGACCTGGGGAATGCGGCACCTGTAGCCCATTTCCTGCACACGCCTGTACACGGTGGCTCTGGATGTTTCTACTCCAGACTCAGTCCACTGCTTCCGCAGGTCCCCCAAGGTCTGGAATCGGTCCTTCTCCACAATCTTCCTCAGGGTCCGGTCACCTCTTCTCGTTGTGCTGCGTTTTCTGCCACACTTTTTCCTTCCCACAGACTTCCCACTGAGGTGCCTTGATACAGCACTCTGGGAACAGCCTATTCGTTCAGAAATTTCTTTCTGTGTCTTACCCTCTTGCTTGAGGGTGTCAATGATGGCCTTCTGGACAGCAGTCAGGTCGGCAGTCTTACCCATGATTGCGGTTTTGAGTAATGAACCAGGCTAGGAGTTTTTAAAAGCCTCAGGAATCTTTTGCAGGTGTTTAGAGTTAATTAGTTGATTCAGATGATTAGGTTAATAGCTCGTTTAGAGAACCTTTTCATGATATGCTAATTTTTTGAGATAGGAATTTTGGGTTTTCATGAGCTATATGCCAAAATCATCAATATTAAAACAATAAAAGGCTTGAACTACTTCAGTTGTGTTGTAATGAATCTAAAATATATGAAAGTCTAATGTTTATCAGTACATTACAGAAAATAATGAACTTTATCACAATATGCTAATTTTTTGAAAAGGACCTGTATATATATATATATATATATATATATATACATATATACACACACACACACACACACACACACACACACACATATATATATAATAGAGCAGACACTTGGCAGCACCTTCCTAAAAACGGCATAGCTCCAAATTACATAAGCGATTCCAAGAAGAGAAAGAAAGAGAAAGAACTGTAAGAGCATTTTTAAGCTTTGTGCTGTCCACATCTGTCTAAGCTTTAACCAAATTATCCTAATGAGCTCAGCCAAAAAAATCCAATCTCTCAATCTTTCTTTCCCCCAGCCTATTATGCACCTTTACAACCTGCCCAATTCACAATTCGGCTTTTTCAAAATCAATTATCCATTTACCCTGCACTCTCATTGGAATAAAGGCTTGTTAGATGCAGTTCCCGTCACTGCCATCGGTGTTGGAAATGGAGCTAATGAATGCTAATGCATGCTAATAAATGCTAAATGGGCTGATCTATTAGAGACCAGGCAGCAGTGGCTGGTGACACCATCCTCACACAAAATAAGACGCACATTATCTGTAACCCTAAACACATGCTATTAGTTTGACAATAATGACCAGAATTACTCAGCGAACACATGAATGGGTGGTATTGTGTAGGGGTTACGGAAATGGGCAGAGCTACAACAAATATGACAACAAAATTTGACAATAAAATATTTAAAATGGTGATTTTAGATAAAGGCTAAATGACAAATTAGTTTTTTGTAAGCATGGAGTTCAACATTGTATAGAGATAATTGTGTCACCATTAACACCACGCTGCTAAAAACCACCTATGCACATAAGATAATGGGGAAGTTTAAACTCTAAAAACAACATGCTACTCAAAATCAAGGTAGTTGAAATAAAATAAGGTTGAAAACATTATGGAAAATTATTTAGCAGGTTGTTTTTGAGCTGGTTCATTTACATATATTCATATATATATATATTTGAATCGAATCACTAAAATGAAGCAGAGTTCCTAAATATAAATACTTCCACGTATACTCAATTCTCTATGCATAGGAAAACAGCTTAACCCAGCCTAAGATGTTTTTCTGGTCTCGTTTGGGTCTCCTAGTCTAGTCAGACTGATCTGTTGGGTGGTTTTAGTGAGACGTTTTAGTTGGTCAGACCAGTGAAGGCCTGTTGACACCAACACAAATTCAGTCCGGTTTTCACATGAGATTTGTCTATTCAGACTGATGTGAAAAAAAGATTAGAGCAAAGATTAGCAAAGATTAGAACCCCTCTTTGTAAAAAAAAGTTTTCCATTGCATTGGTGGTATGTTAAAATATTTGAATAGATCCCAACTTCATTCATTCAAATTATGTTTATCGCACCAGATTTTTTGACTGAACATTTATTTAGGTATGAGCAGGCCTTAGCAGACTAGCAAAACCAACTGAGCACCAGGCTGGGAGAATCTCTTAAACTAGTTAAGACCAACAAACGTAGGCTGGTTTAAATGTGACAAAAACCAATGGATTGTCTAGAACAGTAGTTTATTAGAAACGTTACTTATAAGCTATTATTCTACTGTAAAATGTAGGTAAGTTATTGTAGCATCTGTACTTTTGGTGAGCTGAGCAGCTGATATTCACAGTCAATTCCAAAAGCATAAATCCTGCACACAGACTAGCAAAACAAACAAGTACAACTGTTTGCTAAACGCTATGTCAATGTACACCGAGAGTCTGTTGTTGCAGAGTAAACCCTGCGCTCTCTAAGCGTGTAGGCCACATAGATCAGCCTCGTGCAGTGTCTTAAAAAGCCGTAGTGAAATATGAGGGAATCTTCTGCTTGCGCTGATGAATGAGCTTGCCGCTATTATTGAGGTCCTGCTCCGCTCTTCCCCTCCACAGAACGCAGGCTTATGTACCCAGCACAGCGGATCATTGGCAAATTTAATTACCTTTCTGAGAGCTCTTCAATCACACGGATTAGCGTGTGTGTGTGTGTGTCTGTGGGGGAACAGAGAGAGAGAATGACAGAAGTGAACTTGCAAGTGTATATTTTTAGAAGGTGAGTGTGACACTGTGGAGGCAACTATTCCTGTGGACGCAATGAAAAATTCCTCGCTGCTCTATAAAGTCTCACAGAGCAACATTCCCCGAGGCTCTCTGACTGATACAGTGCTTGTGATGGTGATTCACTCTAAATCCATAAGTTTTTAACTACTGTTGAGAATTAATATTGCCTGAGGTCACTGGTGATATGGTGTACGACCAAACACATGTGAAATCCACAGAAACTCAACAGAAAGTGACTCATATTTCCACTCATTAAGTTGTACATATCACACATCCCGTGTGTTTTCTTTATTAAACATTTTGGCTGATTTAATTACGCGTTCAATTACCAAGTGAGGTACTTTCAAATAAAAATGATTATAATTCCACACTTCTTCCCCTAAAATGTAACAGTAGTTTTGCTGCCTTCACGTGCTATCAGAAAATGTCTATTTCCCCATTAATGAAGTTGTGATTACGAGCTTGTCGCATTCAAGTGCTTTGTTGTCAGAAAGGTTAAAATGTAGCATCACATTGATCAACAACAACATAAACTTTCACCATGCTAGATAGTCAGCTTGACAATTCTGGAATTTCGTTGAAATACATGCTTATTTCAATGTTGATAGCCTATAAATACACTACTTTAGCGACAAAGTGATGTAGTTGTTGTGGAAATAACTAATAAAGAATAGCATTGGCAGCAGCAATCATTGTTCCCTCCACCATCTTTAAAGTTTATGTCCTGTCCAACTCAGAAACTCGGGTATCGAAATTATTAGTTTCCAAGTAGTAAATATGACTTGAGAGGTCATTCACATCCAATTTCTGATTAGGAAACTTGCATTTACAATAATTCCGATATCATGTGAAGGCAGCATTAAAATCTGTTAAAGTACAACTAAACAAACAAACAAATCTAATAATTTTTGGGAAATTTTCCGTAAATTTCCCACCCATTTGCAACCCTAGTCTGATTGGATAAAATTTACATTTAAACCAAATAACCTAATAATTAAAAAATTGAAATAATAAACGCAAAATGTATTTGTATTTTTTTTTTCAACATTTAATCGTTTCTTATAAAGCTACTTAAAAACTACTGTACAGAAAAATTACTTAACTGTCATGTTGTTCTTTTCCTTTTGACACACAGAGGATTTTCTTTTGGTCTTGGCTTGAACTCTGTTTTCTGATAAATATGGCAAGTTTCCATTCAGTATGCAGGTTATTTTGTGCTTTTCTGATAGTCCGGCATCTAAGCATATAGGTGTATGTGTGTGGTTAATAAATTCCAGGATTCTGAAGGGCATATTCCTCTTTTAACATGAGAGTGAAAAGTGTTTCTCCTTGATGCATGTCCTTGCTTTAGTGAGACGTGGTCCTCTGTCTGAAGACCTTTACAAACAGCTTACTAGCGCATTTCTCATGTCTCTCAAATATCCCACTCAGTTCCCTCTCACAACACACACACACACACACACACACACACTTTCTTGTACCTCATCTCCTCTTTAAACTGTTCCGGTGTCCATCTCACTCTGCCATGTTCTGTTCCTTCCTTTGTTCTTCCTTTTCTTCTTTTTATGTGCTGTTTTTTCTCTCTCTATCCTCTGATCCTCGGTTCAGAGTGCCGGTCACATCGGCTTTTCTAATTACAGTTCTGACAGAGAAAGAAAAGCCACCGGTTTATGTCACCTCATTTCCTTTCGCCTTTTCACTCCCTGTCCTGGATCCCTGCTGGTTTTGGTAGCTCATTTGATGCAAACCCAACTAACTTAACCAAGATGGTCTGTCAGGTGAAAGCCTCCTCATAGACCATCTAGAAACCATGCAAACCCTGGAATTTCAAGCACGAATCTGATCAGGACTGAAGTAAACTTTCCATTTTATTTGGGTTTTATCAACATGTAAAGAGATAATTCACTCACAGTTAAAAATATTGTCATTTTTCCTCACCTTTTCCTCACCCTTTCCACACCTTATTTTCTGCATTCTCTGAAACATAGGGAGATGTTAGCTACATTTGAAGTTCATTAATTATTCTTTTGAAGAAACACCAAATAATCAGTTATATAGATGTGTCGTAGCAGCTTTGCTGTCATTTTCATTGACTGATTACTCTACTGATCCAACCACTTTTCTAGTAATACACCAAGATGTTGTGTCTGAGTGCATCATGATGTTTCCAGTATGACAAACACAAAAGCCATTGGTTTTTGCTAATGCATGCTCCTCTGTGTGCACTGCTTGTATGTGTAACTCCTTCTCAGCTCTGCTTTTTCCCCCATGTCTCCGAGGTTTGCTGTGAAAGCATTCTGGTGTGAAATGGCCAACAGGAGAGAGATATTAATCCAGCAGCTCTCGTCTCAGATACTGAAGTGAGAAGCTCACCAGCACAGTGCGAACATTGGGATATTTTCATTCTTTAGGGTTCATCTCTTTCTGCTGGTTTATGTCTAATATTGCAACAGGATCTGATTAGTATTGTTAAGTATTTGAACATAAAGTAGGGTTCTAGCACACATACAGTACGTTTTTGACAGTAAATATATTGACAGCATATAACATTGCAATCCCAATCTTATTTTTTATATATTTTGTATGTTTTTGACAGGCTTATGCTCGCCAAGAGTTTTATTTGATCAAAAAAAGTAAAAACAGTAATATTGTGAAATATCATCACAGTTTAAAATAACTTTTAATATTCCATTTTCTACATGAATAAATGCTAAAATATAATTACTCCAGTCTTCGGTGTCACATGATATTTCAGAAATCATTTTTTAATGCTTTAAACTCTTATTGTTTTTGCTACTCAATATTTTTGTAAAATATATTTATTTTACAAAAAACAAAGTTCAATTACCAGCATATAGTTTGTAACATGTCTTCACTGGTCAGTTTTGATCAATTTAATGTATCCTTGCTGAACATAAGCATTCATTTATTTTTTAGTTGTTGTAAATCTTAGTTTATAATGGTAGCTTATCATGTTTACATAAAAATATTAAGCAGCAAAACTGTTTTTTATACATTGATAATAATTATAAATGTTTCTTAGGACCCAAATCAGCCTATTAGAATGATTTCTGATGAAACAGTTATTTTAAATTGTAACAGTATTTCACAATATTACTGTTTTCACTGTATTTATCAGATAAATGCAGCCTTGATAAGTATATGAATAGTAAATGGAATAGAATAATGAATAGAATTTTTTAGAGTTCTTTGTTGAACAGAAAGTTACAAGTTTTGATCAGTATGAATGCATACAAATACTACTATCATAATGCTTATTTTTGCTGTGATCTTGAAGTCAAAAAGTAGTCATTTATTTTTCATATCCTATTTTTCCTGTGGCATGATACCTATTACCTTGTGTGATATCATCCCCCCGTAGCAATTTCTATACATATTCATGTAGTCAGTCACGTTAAAACAGTTCATTACTTGGGAGGAATATTCATGCTTGATATCAATATTTATAGCGTTCGAACTAGAGTAGGACAGTTAGCAGGTGCAGACAGAAGTACATTAATGTAATGCCATGTGACATTTTACACCAATGACTCAATGAATTCAAGTATAATTTTCATAACGCTTGCAAGCACATAAAATTTGCTCCGTTCCCATTTCCCCTCTTGTTCTCTCTCTCATCTCATGCACACACTCACATTGATAACCTATAACCAATGTCAAGCTTCATTAGGAAGCCATTTGTATGCCCTCAGGACTGACTTCCCGTCTCGCGGGGCATTCATCTCGTCAGCCATTAATTCCAACCTCTGCTGTCGCTCATAAAAACATTATTCCCTGGCATTAGCCCCCTGCTCTCATTACAGCCGCACTGACCAATAGGTGAAGAGAAGCAGGTAGAGTGTGTGAGGAGAGATTACAGTAATCTAGCGTGTAGGACAGGCCAAGGAGACTCTATACTGCTTACTTTTAATAGAGTATTATATTATCATTTCAAAGGATTATTGCTTTGAAAAAAGGTCTACTATCCGCTTATGGTGGCTGACCTGCCAATCAGCTGATATTAATGTAATAATTAGAATTATGTAAGCACAATTATGCAATACTTTTTAAAAAGCCCAGTGTTATGTGTGCTATACTAAGCAATAAGTTACGTTAGAGGCTAAAAACACTAAAATCGTGATAAAATGTTTTGACTTATAAAATGCAGCAACTTCATGATAAATAATAATAATAATCAATGTCTGAAACAAGTCGAAATACTTCTATTTCATATGCTTTTCTAATTACAATAAGTAAGTTGATTTTCTTTTCCGGTGATTAATTATAGGACTAAATATTTGATATTTCTATTTTAAAGTACAAAAAGTGAAATATTTAAATTTATATACAGTATATATATAATTTATATTTTCTGTTTTATATTAGTTCATGTGTTTTATTTATTTTATATATATATATATATATATATATATATATATATATATATATATATATATATATATATATATATATATATATAAATAAACACACGCACACACGAATATTTTAGAAATTCATTCTAATGATATTTTATATTATAGTATTAATATTTTATTGTTATATAGAGACATTTAAATACATTTGTAAATAAAACAGATTATTAGAGTAGGTTTTTGCAATAAAATACTTTCTTCATCAACATGTCACCTTTCATTTCATGTTAACCCCAATTCTTTGTAATTATTTGTGAAATTTACTAGCAATTTCTGAGTGAAAATGGTTTCAAAGCTTTTTTTCCCAGTGTATTCCTGTTGCTTTATTTCTCCAAATAAATCGTCACATAGATGTGAAAATTCAATATAAATCACCCAGTTCACCACAATAAATCACCACAATTACTGCACATTCGCTTTGTCTCCAACCTTCATTCACACATTATAGTCCTGTCTGAACTTTTTATAGGTGAAACACATTTTTTGTCCTTTATCGGTGAGGTACTTATAATTACTGTCTCTTTTTCAAACCAAGACATGCTGCCACGAATCACCCAGTTCTCGTGAGGATGACCAATTTAGTCTTTAACCTCTAGTCCTCATAGAGAGAAATAAAGAGGGAGGAAGAAAGAAAGCGAGGGGGAGATATGTATGAGAGGTATAGAGAGAGAGAGAGAGAGAGAGTACATGCGTGATAGAAAAGGAAAGAAGGAGAGATAGAGGGAGGCCATCTGGGAGGAGGAGGCGTAGAGGAACATGTTGTTGAGAGGGGTTTATAGCCCGCTGTCTGTGCTCAGCCTGTGCCTGCAAAAACACATCAATTATACAGTGGTGCTTTTAGACAGCTGGCCTGTGAGAAAAAAAAAAACAGCAAGCATGAATATAACATAAAAGAGTGGAGTCTTTTAAAGGCCCACTGATCTCTCCTCATTGAACACAACTGAGAGTTATTGCCGCACTTCGTGGAATGATAGCTTCTGCCGCAGCCCCGGCACCGTATTAAAGATCACATTCACCCACCGTACTGGATATATATATATATATATATATATAAGGCTGTTTAGAGCCTCAGATGATCACATTCACTGAAGTGAAGAGAGGTGTTTGAGGTACAGCAGGGTCCAAAAGTCTGAGACCACTGGAGGAAATGGTTCTATTTTGCATTCTTTTCTAATTATTTTAATTAGAAAAGAATGCAAAACAGAAGCATTTTATTTAATATATTATATTTATTATTAATACATAATTTATGTAATATATTTTATGTAATTAAGTAAAATATATGAATTAGAAATATATATTTATTTTTCATATTTATAATTACAGATTTTTTGGTATTTTGAAGATTTAGAATTATTATTATACACTATAAATTATGATATTTATTTGTATTATTTTATTATGATATATGATATATGGTTAGAGAGTTGGACTTGTAACCCCAAGGTTGCGGGTTCGAGTCTCAGGTCCGGCAGGGATTGTAGGTGTAGGTAGTGAATGTCCAGGTACTGCTCCCTCGGTGCTGCAGCATTGGCTGCCCACTGCTCCGGGTGTGTGTTCACGGTGTGTGTGTTTGTTGACTTCTCACTGCTGAGTATGTGTGCACTTGGATGGGTTAAATGCGCAGCACAAATTCAAATGGGACACCATACTTGGCCACACGTCACTTCCTTTCCTTTGCTTATATATATATATATATATTAGTGCTGTCAAACGATTAATCACATCCAAAATAGTTTTTGTTTACATAGTATATGAGTGTGTACTGTGTATATTTATTATGTAAATATAAATAAAAACACATGCATGAATATATTTAAGAAAAATGTTACGGGTATATATGAAATCTATTTATATATGATATAATTTATATTAATATAAATATGTACACGTAAATACATGTAAGTATTTTTAAAATATATGCTGTATGTGTGTGTCTTTATATACAGTATACATAATAAATATACACAGTACACATATATTATGTAAACAAAACTTATTTTGGATGTGATTAATCACATTAATAATTAATAATTAATATATATATAATTTTTATTTTTGTAAAATGATTATTATATATGATTATATTATAAATTCAGTTTTATATTAATTCTTAATATTTTATATAATATTAATAGTAATAGCAATACAGTAAAAACAGAAAATATTTTAAATATTACTACAATTCAAAATAACTACTAATATTGTTTATTATAAAATATTTTCAAATTTAATTACTCCAGTCATTAGTGCCACATGATCTTTCAGAAATCAGTTATAAGAGTTATGATGCTCAGTTTTATAAGGCTCAAATAAGAATTATTGGTGCTCAGTTATCAATATTTTTTCTTACCATTACTATCAGTTTAATAAAAAAAAAAAAAAATTATATATATATATATATATATATATATATATATATATATATATATATATATATATATATATATATATATTTTAGAAAAGTAAAATATATTTTCGTGAAAATATTTTGTATATATATAGATAGATAGATAGATAGATAGATGATAGATAGATAGATAGATAGATAGATAGATAGATAGATAGATAGATAGATAGATAGATAGATAGATAGATAGATAGATATATGTAAATATACAGACTATATATATAATTCTATACACACACACACACTTTTTTTTTTTTTTTTTTTTACTTTTTGTTCAACATTCTAAAACGTTAATTTTCCCACTTTATGATCATTATTTATGTTTAGTTTAAATGGAACCTGTCACTGTGGTCTCAGAACCCCACTGTAGGTCTTTGGAGTTATTGTCCAATAGTGTTGGCATTCACTACGGTAGGGTGACGGTAAAGGTTTCCTTTGTTCCATTAGCGCGGGGTGGGCTGGTAATAGTGTGTGGAGAGTTGGCAGTTGTTTCATTGTATTCAGCCAGCTCAGAGCTGACATTGCAGTTCAGCTGTCTTGAGAGTTTGCAGATTGTCCCAGCATAATGGAAAGTCCAGTCGCTTGTCGCTCATTTATGTAAGACTGGGCCATTTGAACTGACAGGAACCACTAATGTGTACTTAAAAGCACGCCATGAGCCAAAAGTATTGAAATGCAAATCAAGGCTTGTTCAGAGATAAATATGTTGCGACACTGCAAAAGTTTCAAGCAGAAAGTGCTTCGATATTATTCACGAATAGCTAGGAAGCAAATTTCATCTGTGAACTTCACGAAACACGCATCTGTGTGTGCGCATACCCACACAAACTCTGATCGACCTGGGAAATAAAAGAATGAAATTGAATTAGATGAAATACTGAATAAACTACAATGCACAGAGAAAGTGTTTGGAAAACAAGAGACAGGATAAGAACTATGGTTTAAAAAAATGATATTATATTATAATGAAATAATAATAACAATATAAATATTCATATTTGATATATATATATAGATATATAGCATATTTGATATGTTAATGTGTTGTTTATCTAATATATTAATTATTTTACATGTTAAATAAATTATATATAAAAAATAAAATATTAAAATTTTAAATTATATAACGTTTCTAATATAATATTTATCATATTTATCATATAATTTAATATTTTAATGTGATATTTAATATATTATTTATTTAATAAATATATATATATAATATTTATTTATAAATATTTAGTATACAGTGGTGTGAAAAAGTGTTGGCCCCCTTCCTGATTTTTTTATTTTGTTTGCATGTTTGTCACACTTTAGTTTAATGTTTCAGATCATCAAACAAATTAAGGCGAGACACTACAGGTGAATAGGGTAAAATTTTTAACTAGCAGATATCACCATGAAACTTTCCCAGTTGATTACCTACATTAAGATGAGAAAAAAATGTATTACAAAGTTTCTGTAATTTTATGTTTAAATATGCAAATTAGTCATTATCTAATTAAATATGCGCTAATTTGCATATATTTTAAAAAACGAAATCTCAGAATTGGATAAAGCCAGGTTCAAAATTCTTTTTTCATTGTGTTCACATATGAGATGGGAAAAAAATTACAGAGGGATTTATGGATATCTACTTTTGTTATCCTGTAAATCAGAATATACTGTCAATAGCCTTAAAAAATGTATTTTCGCCATGTTTTTTGGAATAAAATGTTATATAAATCAGGCTAGGAATAATATATTTACAAATCCCTCTGTAATTGTCTTCATAATATAACTAGGTACAAGACTGGAAAGTTTGGTGTATACAGGTGCTACTGAAGTGGAGATTTCGGACTTGGAGTATGAGAGAAAAGTCATTTTGAGAAAACGGGCTTTAAAGATTTATATTGTAAAAATCCACACATTTTTATATGAAAACATTGCTAACAAGCAAAACAACTGGCCAAGTAATTGTTTATAACAATGTAGACCATGAACAATGACAACTGAATAAAACAACATTGCCAAATAAGACCTTCAACTAACCACAGAGAAGCACAAATACAGACACAAACTTATCATCAGAACTGCAACTCTAGTCATCTATGTCCATCGGAACACAAAGTTCACCCATGAGGGTTGAAAGCCTAGCTCTCCATGCCTGCACCATATGTAGGCCCCTCACCCCTCTCTTGCTGATGCCTTTTCAGCTTTTTAGCTGTGCTCAGAGTCTTTCTGCAACGTTTTACACTCTCAGACCGGATGGATTCGGCTTTTGTGATCCTCAGCATGTTGGTTTCCCTGATGGTGGTGACGGTAACGACAGTGCTTTCCAGCCAAAGCTTATCCATAATGGCAAGCATGGCAGAGGCCCCCTCATTAAAAGTTGAAATGGCCATACTTGCAGCTGCCTCAACTCTACTCTTACCTACAAACACTGTTTTTGGACAGCGGGCCCAAATGACGGAGTTGAGGCACTCATTCGCATTTTGAGTGCCACCATGCTGCATGCGCTGCAGCAGGCTGTCACTTGACATGCGGTGGTATACAGGTATCAGCTTCTGGCCCACCTCCCAAGACAAAAAGTTTCCTGCATGGAGCCTGTGGCTCTCTGGAGTTTCTCCATTTTCCTCCGCTCTCCTATACCAACACCAGGACAGGTTGCACCTGGTGTGCAAGGGGACTTCGTCACAGGACATGCTATGGAGGAGATCAGCCCAGATCTCATTTTTCATTTTCTCTATGGAACCCTGGTTATTTAAAATTGCCCCCCTGTAATAATTTTGTAATGTTTTACATTTTTTGGCCGTTAATTTTCCCAGACCCTTCCCCCCCAATTTGCGTTCAGCACTTAATTTTCGTAGTGCTGTGCCCATACGCTTATGGGCATGGTTGATGCATTCTAATTTTACTACCTCATGCCCAGGGTATGGGTTGAGGGATACCACCTCCCTGAATGCAGCACTGTGCCCCTCTGACAGCATCTGAATGTATCTCAGCTGGTGGCGACTCACAGACCTGGCCCACATCCTCTTCGCTGCCTCCTGCTCCATAGCCTTGCTTGAGCCCCTAAAATTTTGTGCACAGTCATGCGTTTCTCTCCAGCTGTCAATTTCCTCATCTGTAATCTTTCCCTCATGCCTGGCAGCTTCTTTAAGGACACAAGCATGGCAATAGGAGGATAGAACCTCAAAGTCGATCACCAGTCCCGTAAAAATATGGATGCACACCCCGATCCCATAGTGTGATGTGAACCCTCTTTTCTGCCAAGTGCCATCAAAAGACACACTGATATTTATCACCGCATCTGCATCCTCTCTCAGCAACTCTGCCACATCTGCATCAATATCTGCATAAGCCTGCCTGACCTGCTCCCTGGTCCTGTGAAGTGACTCAATACCTCTCTCAATTTATGCCGCTAAAATGAAATGTGTATTGTATCAATAACTGTTCATTTGTTTTGTTTTTATAGATACAGCACACAGAAATCTGTACTGTAAAAGTAAAACTGACCACCACAACATAATGAATGAGATGGCACTTTATTTTATTCTTATAAATAAATATTTCATCCATACAAAACAAATATTGTTACAGTAATGTTATAATATGTTAGAAGGTGGTAACAGCCACACGTATTGGGCTATTTCTGACATTAGAAATTCTAAACCTCCCATCGACAGCTTACGTTCAGATGCGCTTCCCGAGGCGGGCATTTCACTGGGTAATCCATCACTAATTTTCCTTTTCCCCCTTGCAAGTGACAACTGCTGTACTCTTTTCGATGATTGACGCGAAGTCATTTTCATTAATTCACTCAAAAGATCCCGCGGAAAGCTTAACCAAACAAGGAAGCGTCAACGCATACCATGTCATGTGACGATTCTGAACGAATCACGTTGTCAGAAATTGTCTTCAGCCAATGAGATTGCGCATTTAGAGTTAAATCCCCTCTTTTACTTTCCCGATTGGTTGCTGATAGAAAGGAAATAACCATATTTGGATCCGACAGCATTGTACAGAAGAGAGAGAGCTTTCCAGCAGTATACGTGATGACTGGGTACAGGCAGAGATCGCGGAGCAGCATGTTGATTTAGAACGCCAACTTTTGTTGAATTTATGAGAAATCTACAGACGCAAACAGACAAAGTGCAGTAAAATAAAGACCTAAATGTGTATTTCGGACTTTTTTTCACCACAAGTCTGAAAGAAGACATGTTATTGAAGACAAATATCCAAAAATCTCAAAATTGACCAATAAAAAAAAAACGATGTTTTTGCCTGCCGTGTCTCGCCTTAAAATAGTAATCAAAGATAACACAAGTAAACACAACATGCAGTTTTTGAATGAAGTTTTTTATTATCAAGGGAAAACAAAATCCAAACCCACATGGCCCTGTGTGAAAAAGTGCTTGCCCCCTAAACCTAATAACTGGTTGGGCCACCCTTAGCAGCAACAACTGCAATCAAGCGTTTGCGATAACTTGCAATGAGTCTGTTACAGCGCTGTGGAGGAATTTTGGCCCACTCATCTTGGCAGAATTGTTGTAATTCAGCCACATTGGAGGGTTTTCGAGCATGAACCGCCTTTTTAAGATCATGCCACAGCATATCAATAGGATTCAGGTCAGGACTTTGACTAGGCCACTCCAAAGTCTTAATTTTGTTTTCCTTCAGCCATTCAGAGGTGGATTTGCTGGTGTGTTTTGGATCATTGTCCTGCTGCAGAACCCAAGTTCGCTTCAGATTGAGGTCACAAACAGATGGCTGGACATTGTCCTTCAGGATTTTTTGGTAGACAGCTGAATTCATGGTTCCATTTATCAGAGCAAGTCTTCCAGGTCCTGAAGCAGCAAAACAGCCCCAGACCATCACACTACCACCACCATATTTTACTGTTGGTATGATGTTCTTTTTCTGAAATGCTGTGTTACTTTTACGCCAGATGTAATGGGACACACACCTTCCAAAAAGTTCAACTTTTGTCTTGTCAGTCCACAGAGTATTTTCCCAAAAGTCTTGGGGATCATCAAAGATGTTTTCTGGCAAAACTGAGATGAGCCTTTATGTTCTTTTTGCTCAGCAGCAGTTTTCGTCTTGAAACTCTGCCATGCAGGCCATTTTTGCCCAGTCTCTTTCTTATGGTAGAGTCATGAACACTGACCTTAACTGAGGCAAGTGAGGCCTGCAGTTCTTTAGATGTTGTTGTGGGGTCTTTTGTGACCTCTTGGATGAGTCGTTGCTGCGCTCTTGGGGTAATTTTGGTATATAATAATGGCTCTCACTGTGGTTCGCTGGAGTCCCAGAGCTTTAGAAATGGCTTTTTAACCTTTTCCAGACTAATAGATCTCAATTACTTTCTTTCTCATTTGTTCCTGAATTTCTTTGGATCTCAACATGTGTAGCTTTTGGTCTACTTCACTTTGTCAGGCAGGTCCTATTTAAGTGAGTTCTTGATTGCGAACAGGTGTGGCAGTAATCAGGCCTGGGTGTGGCTAGAGAAACTGAACTCAGGTGTGATAAACCACAGTTATGTTTTAACATGGGGGGGGGGGGGGGCACTTTTTCACACAGGACCATGTGGGTTTGGATTTTGTTTTCCCTTCATAAAAAAAACCCGCTTCATTTAAAAACTGCATGTTGTGTTTACTTGTGTTATATATAATTTATTAGTAAATATTCATAAATATTTAGCATATTTTATATTTTATTGTTTGATATTTATTTTGTTTTGTATATGCGCCACAGACTTCAACTTTTTATTGTATATTTAAAATGAAAAAGTATTAATTGTTTTCCATTTGACGATATACCATTTGTACGGATTTATTTATTTTTACAAAGCCAATTATAATATCTACTAACCTGTCCCATAATCCAACCAGACTCATCTCAACAATCCTGAATTTGTCTCTCTCTCTTGCTCTATGTCTCTCTATTTGTTTCATTCTCTCTGCTCGTCTCGCTCACTTACTTTTTCTGTGTGGGAGATAGACAGGAAGAGTCTGGGAGCTTTGTGATTACTGAACCGGCCAGCCGTGATGTACAACTCCTTCTACTCTGCCAACACACACGTACTGCCTAAGCGAACCAGGAAGATTCCTTTTGTCGAGATGAAAAGGAAAACTCTGTAACATTTGATTTGGTTGCTTTACATGCTTGTCGAATGCAAATTGGATGAAATTGGTGCATGCTGTCAGACTTCTGCTGATGATTCATGCCGCCCTATAAACGCAGCCTTTCACGCTCATTTTTACACAGTCCCTGATCGTTAAATCAAGATGAACTTACATAAATCAAACGCTAAACCTACGACAGGATCAGATGCACCTACAGGTGGCGCTGGTCAGGCTGGGCTGGATCGAAAGCATCTTGGCTGAATCCCGTGGAAATGTCAAGCCGAAACGGTTCGACTTTCTCATCAGCTTTCACCAGACAGAGGGAGAGAGAAAGAGAGAGAGAAAATTACATAAATAAAACGAGGCAGGTTACAATCAAGGGTGGGAATTGATTTCAGAAGCCTATTCAAGCAGAACACCACAGAGAGCTTGCACATCAAAACAGAACAGTTTTGATTAGCTTGACATGCACAGAAGCACGTGAACACACACACACACACAAATGTGAACATACACAAACTAAGATTGCCAAGTAATGAGAAACTTTAATGTGGAAATTCACTTTGACTTGCATTTTTCCAGGAAATTCTTCATTTAACATTCACCGATACAACTTAATTTAGACTCTGAGATACAACATTTTCTGCTAATACTCATTTTATATGGATAAAGCGCATTTAGAATAAAAATAAAGTCTAATATCGTGTCTATTATGCAGTCACTGTATTTCTACTGCTATCTGATGCTGTTAGATTTGAAAAACGTAATCCCTGATTTTATCCCACTTCTTCATCCATTAGATTATAGTCATAAGAAACTAATGCGTTAAGCAGCGATGGCTCTTATCAAAAAGAACTACATTAAAATCACTTGTTATCTAGTCTAGAATCTTTTCAATGATAATTGATAATACAATTATAGGAAAAACTATATTAATCCATTAGTTACTGAGGTGCATAATTACAAATAAGACCTTCTTAATGTCTCTTAATGTTTCTTCAATAGCAATGAGATTAAATTGAGAGCAAATTGACGTTTGCTTGTGCTTCTCCTGAGAAAAAGGCCCAAGTAATCTCCCATGTGCCTCCTTTAGAGTTTCATAAAAGATCTCAACAATTTCTCAAACTGTGATCAAATCTTTCAAGTTCATTACAATATGAAAGAAACAACACATTAACTGTAGTCTTACTCTACAGTGTTACAAAATTGTTTCCGTGTTTTTATTGTTAAATAAAATGAAAATTATACAACTATATATATATATATATATATATATATATATATATATATATATATATATATATATATATATATATATATTAGATTAATAAATTAAACTTAAAAGCAGAAAAAAAAAACAGAACTTAAGCTGAAGTACTAAAATTACTAAAACTAAAACTGAAATATAAAAGCTGCATTGAAATATTTACAAAACAAAACTTAAAATTGACAGTACACATAATTAAAATTAAAATTTGAAATATAAAAATAAAAGCCAATTAAAAATATAATTTAATAGTATATAAATCATACAAAAAAAAACAACCCAAAAAACATTTGGATCTTTTTTTTTTTCACTATCATTTATTTGGGGTCTCCTAAATTTTTAAGAGAAAAATCTAGGACGAAGCTGGCTCTTAATGAAAAGTAAATGACTGTGATCATTCTTGTTATCTAACCTGCTTCAGTTTAAATACCGGATTCAGACATGGGACAAATGTTGCTCTACCTTTTGTAACGGTTGCGTTATAGAAGGTGACGTGAGAGAACATAGAAAGACAGATTGTTGGAATTTAAAAATCACCTGAGCATCCAGAGCAAAGGCAGCAGGGACTTTGGCAGATGAAGAAAGAAGGAATCACAGCACAAAGTTGAGGCTCTTAGAAGGAACAGAAGAGACCCCTTTCCCATGAGCGATGAGGTATAAACCTCAAACGACTGTTTAACGATTCACATTTTGATTTTTCATGAAGGTGACTGACTTATTCATGCCATGTAGCGTCTTTGGGATAATTTAGTAAGATCTGATGTGACAAGGTCTCTCTCGGCTTTATTGATCTGCAGCTCTTGAGCTCTAATGTTCAAGCCTTGTAGCTTTGGAGAGCGATACCTGCTGATTGGTTTCCGCCTGCATCTGATTGGATGAGCACAACAGGCCGGATGCTGCGATTGGCTGAATTCTCAAAACAAGTCACCAGGCTGTTTTCTGCCAGAACTCAGTGTTGTTTCTCCAGCTAAACATCTAGACAGATAGAGAGCGAGGGAGAGAGGAGGGGTTAACAGTCATTTTCAGTCCACAGCAGTTTATAGAGT